>NC_064860.1:59243355-59578355 GCF_024139225.1 Suncus etruscus | reverse complement strand
GTCCCCCAAGAAGCCAGGAGCAACTTCTGAGCGCATAGCCAGGAGTAACCCCTGAGCGTCACAGGGTGTGGCCCAAAAACAAAAAACAAACAAAAAAAAAATCACGAGGCACACCACCCTTAGGAAAATGTTAAAAAAAAAAATCTAACTCTGCCTAATTTACTACACATAAAGTAATTCTCTTGAATAGGAATCAAACACAAAGAAATTATTTATAATTACTTTATTATGAAATAGTCTAATGATTGGTCTATTTGTGAGCTCAAGCCGCATGTTACGGATGAAATGGGAATTTTTCCCATGACACACCAGGTAATATCTCACGGCACACTAGTGTACCGTGGCACAGTGATTGAAAATGCTGCCCTATGGTGCCTACAGCCCCACCAGGTGTGCAGAGCCAGGAGGAAAGCCCTGAGCATTGCTGGATGTGAACCCAAACAAAAAACCTCAGAGGAGGATTGTTTTGTTTTATTTTTATACCACGTCCACAGATGCTTAGGAGCAATTCTTGGCTCTGTGCTCTGGCTCCTGGCAGCATGGTGTTCGGAGGGTGGAAGCGTGGGTGAGAGAGTTCTAGGGATTAAAGCAGAGTCAACCTCATGCAAGGAAAGAGCCTTAATCTCAGAACTCCTACTCTATGTGACAGGAGAGCGACTTTTCAGGACATCTGAGGCTATTCCTGGCAGCAATGTTCAGGAGTCTCAGAGGTGAGTTCTTTAATAAAACCAAGAAATCTGTCAGAATTGAATGCATCTAAACTTCTAGTCTCCTTTCGTACCCTAAAAAAAAATCTACACGGAGTACCTCCCGACTGTGACTGATGGGTCTTAGGTTCTTTCCATTAGTGGAGCTTCAAAGACATTGGACATTAAAGGCATAAACAACAACATTACTGTAAGCAGGCAGTGACTTTAACAACAGTTTTAAAGCAAAGAGTTATCTTTATAGTAAAGAAGTATTATCTTGGGCCAAGGAAATGATGCAAAGAACTGGATCACATGCTCTCCAAACATGGAGCTAGGTATTAACCAAAATAAAGAGGTAGGGGGAGAAGCATTACTTTGTCTTGAACATAAGCACAATCAATTAAAGCCCAAAAAGATCTAACTCTTACAGAAAGGAAATATTTACTATTGGTCATGCCCAATCATAGAAATGGAGGTAGGAGGTGGAGAGCTTGTGTTGTGCGTGTTACTGTGAATTCCATCCCTTACTCGTTTTTTTGCACTTTAATGCCTCCATTTCTTGTTTCTTTATTCATAAACCAGTGTGCCTTAATGCACGTCATCTTGAGTTCTGTTGAGATATTTTAAGGAACAATGAGTCATAATTGCTGACTTGCTTGAACTTCTTAGATGAAAGATGTTATACCACCTATAAATAAAAAGCATTGTTATTATCTATCAGACAGAAAACTGTCACCAGCCAAAACGAAGCAAGCAAGATATAAAGTATACACAGCTCCATCGTGTCTCTAATGTTCAAACATATAATTTGGATACAAATTAAATAGGCTTAACCCAGCATCTTTGATCTAAGATGCCAGGAGCACTGGGTAGATACTAAAATTCATTTAGTCTCAAAATGTCCTATGTATTCATTATAAATAGCAACCATTATCATTCTTTTTTCTTGAGAATTTTGATAGAATTAAAAGTTTAATTTTTTTAGGGCCAGAGAAATAGCACAGCAGTAGGGCGTTTGCCTTGCACTCTACCAACCAGGCAAGGACCCACCTTCAATTTCCGACATCCCACATGATCCCCCAGCCTGCCAGGAATGATTTCTGAGTGCAGAGCCAAGAGTAACCCCTGAGTGTCACAGGGTGTGCCCCCAAAACAAACAAAAAGATTAATTCTCTTTCTAAAGATCACTATCAACATTAGTGTAAAATTCCAGAAAGTAGAAGCTCCTACTTTATGTATTAAAATGTTGGGATTTTGGGGGAGACAGTGAGGGGTAGGTGGGTTATGAACTACAACCAGCAGTACTCAATAGTCACTCCTGATGGTATTCAGGGGACTATGTGCTTCTGGGAATAGAACCTGGGGTTCTAAAGGCAGTCTGTGAGTCAGTCCTTTGGTTTCTCAGCCAAGTTCCTGGTTCATCCTATTCCTTCACTCAAGTTAACAAAAACATCTCAAAGTCAAAAGACAAACTTTACAAAGCGAAGGTAAAGGAAGAGCTTAAATAAAACAAACAATTTTTACCCCTAGGTAAATATCTTATCTCTTTCTTTCTTCTGCATTTTGGGTATACTCAACAGAAAAAAACTAGGTTGGCTGCATGCAAGGTAAATGACTTAATCCCTGTACTAACTCTCACACCTTTTTTTTTTTTTTTTTTTTTTTTTTTTTTTAGCATTTTCTTATCTTCAGTTTAGAGCTTGGTGATTGTTTTGGCCTAAGGGGGAAAACAACTGAAGTTGTTAGTTTTCATAAGAAGAGGGGCAGTTAGCCAAAAAAAAGTAAAAAGGAAACAGAAAAAAGGGGAAAAAAGTTTAAGCTCTTCCAATATATTTTCAATATGATTGATGTCACCAGAACAATTTGCATTGGAGTAGAGAGAGGAAGAAGTGATAGCAATGCCTAGAGTCAATTTACCCAGATTGGGTGAAAATATTTGTATTTCTATTAATATCAGAAAATAACAATGATTCAGTTGGATTAAATTTGTTTTTATATTAACTGAATCATAAAGACACTAAACATTTTTTTTTTAATAGTAGGAGTTCACGAAGGCAAAAGTCCCTGAAAATCAGAATGCACCCCTAGGAATGCCCTTACATTTAGAGGAAAATTGTCTGAAGTATCCTTGACAATTTTTTCTCTTCCCAGACACTGAGACCCTTCATAATGCAACCAAACAATGTTTTCAAGTTAATAACCTGAATGAAGCAAACTAAGTGGAAAATAAAGTTGGAGAACTAGCATCAAAATATTTCTTAATTGGGGCTGCAGTAATTGCACAGCTCTAGGGTGTTTGTCTTGCATGCCCTGACCCAGGATGACCCCTTCAATTCTCTGCATCCCACATGGCCTCAAGGGCCTGCTAGGAGCAATTTCTGAGTGAGGAGCCAGGAGTAACAACCCCTGAGTGCTTCGAGGTGTGGCCCCAAACAAAACAAACAAGACTTATTGGTGATGGTCATTTTACAACATCTACAAATATTGAACCATTATTTTTTTTGGGGGGGGGCACACCTGGTGACACTCAAGGGTTAGTTACTCCGGGCTATGTGCTCAGAAATCGCTCCTGGCTTTGGGGACCTTATGGGATGCCTGAGGAATCAAACCTCAGTCTATCTTAGGTCAGCATATGCAAGGCAAACACCCTCCCTCTTGTGCCACCGCTCTGGCCCCAATAATGAACCATTATGTTGAAATACCAAACTAATATAATGTTACTCTCAACTATGTCTTAATTTAAAAAAAATTAATAAAAGATATCTAAATAGATAGGAGGTCAGGTGCTTGCTTTGCATAAAACTGAACCCCCGTTTGAATTCGAGCACCACAAAATGTCCTCCCAGCACCACAGAGGTTAGTCTAAGCAGGAATAGACGCTGAAGATATTGATGTGTGACCCAAACCTCATCTTTCTCACCCTTCACCCCAAATAGTAAAAGATAAAAGAAATAAAATAATTTTTTTCTGCAGCTTCCCAAGGACTCGCCCTTGATGCCATGAACCCCACCCCTTCCTAAATCCCAAGACTATGACCAAAAGATACATTTTAACAGTTGCAAACCTTGTGATTTGTGGTTATCTAAATCTTGCAAAACTGTAACTGAGCAAATGTTAAATGGACCACCCTACCTGAAATGGACCACCCTACTGTAATTTTCCACTGTCTGAAAAGCTATATAAAGGCTTGTTAAATCTGGTTCGAGGCCCTCATCCTCTGGCTTATTATTGTTAGGCGACATTGAGGCCCCTGCATATACTTGTGTAATAAAACCCTTTGCTTTTGTATGATCTGTGCCTCTTGGAGTCATTAGAGGGGTGCATGTGGAATTCCCGACTCATTTGGAGGTCCCCCTGAGATATTTACCGCTCTATACCGCTCTATGCTATCTCTCCGGCCCCCTACAAAGGGTTTTCAAAGGACCTAGGCTGCTCATTCCATGGCAACACAATGCTAGGAGTAGCCCCTAAAAACTCTGACAAGGACCTAACTTCACCGCCCTCAAAATGAAAGTAGTTTCAGATAAACTGCCTAGCTTTAGCTTTTTGAATGAAATAATGTAACCATAAACCAGTCTTAACATGGTATCATATAATAGTTTTAATTTTCTTACCTTTAATATAACTTTGGGGAAGGAGCTTGGGCCAGACCCAGCAGTATTGAGGGCTTACTCTTGGCTCTGGGCTCAGAGGTCATTTCTGTGCTTAGGGATATGTAGTGACTGGAATAAAAAGGAAAGTGTCAAGCAAATGCTTTAACCCTGTACTTTTCCCTTGGCCCCTAATCTCCCCTCCTCCCCCCTCCCCTCTCCCTCATACACACATGCTCTGCTCTTAGCAATCACTCCTGGTAGGCCCAAGGGTCTATTTGGGATGCCGAGGATCAAAACTCTTGGCCACATGCAAGGCAACTGCCCACCAGTCCTTTCTCTCACTTTTTAAAGCATAACAAGGTGCTCTGCACCTTTCAAAATATTTCAATTTGGGGGGCCGGAGAGATAGCATGGAGGTGGAGCGTTTGCCTTGCATGCAGAAGAACGTTGGTTCCAATCCCGGCATCCCCTATGGTCCCCCGAGTCTGCCAGGAGCAATTTCTGACCATAGAGCCAGGAATAACCCCTGAGCGCTGCTGGGTGTGACCCCAAAACCAAAATAAATAAATAAATAAATTCAATTTTAGAAGCTGCATTAAGTTATATTTAAACAAAGATTATGGATTTTGCGGGTTCCTTTTCTCTGCTTTGTTGACAAAATTTCCTTTTCTTTCTCCCCTTCTTTTTCCCTTTCCTTCCCTTCGTCTTTCCTTCTCTTGATTTTCCCTACCTTTTTTCCAGGGATTGGAATCAGGGTGTCACATTTGCAAACAAAGTGCTCTACCACTAGCTATATCTTGTTTTTGTTTTTTTTTTGATTGATTGATTCTAGTCACTTTCTTTTGTTTGTTTTTCTTTTTGGGGCCACACCTGGTGACGCTCAGGGTTTACTCCTGGCTATGCACTCAGAAATCGCTCCTGGCTTGCGGGACCATCTGGGACACCAGAAGATAGAACCGCGGTCTGTCCTAGGCTAGTGCGTGCAAGGCAGACGCCCTACCTCTTGTGCCACCGCCTCAGCCCCAGTGTGTTGATAGCTCTTTGTAATTTTAGTCTTTTATTATTTTTTAGGGGAACTACTTCCAGTTGTGCTCAAGGGTAGCTCTTAGCTCGGTGCTCAGGAGTCACTCCAGGAGTGGCTTGAAGCTATATAAGGTGCCAGAGATCGAACTCAAGTCGGCTGCATGTAAGGTAGTATCCAATTTGCTGTTCTCTATGTATTTTTAAACTATAGTATATGCAATGGCATAAAGAAGTACTAATTTTATGAAATTTATATTTTTAAAAAGTATATTTTTGGGGGGCCGGAGAGATAGCACAGCAGTAGGGCGTTTGCCTTGAACTCAGCCAAGCAGGAATGAACCCGGATTCGATTCCTGGCATCCCATATGGTTCCGAGCCTGCCAGAAGTGATTTCTGAGTGCAGAGCTATGACTAACCCCTGAGTGTTGACGGGTATGGCCCAAAAATTAAAAAAAAAAAAAAGTATATTCTTTTCTTTTTGGTTTTTGGACAGTACCCATTGATGCTCAGGGTTCACTCCTGGTTCTGCATTGAGGTATTACTCTTGGTGGTGTTCAGCGGATGATATGAGATGCCAGGAATGGAATCCAGGTTGGTCGTATGCAAGGCTAGTGCCCTCCCCATTACGCTATTTCTCAGGCCCTAATAAATGGTTGAGATGATTCCTGAAGGATGAGTTTAATTTCTAGAGATAATCAGGGTACTGACTTCATAGCAAAAATGTCCTACAATACTGAGGGTACCAGATGAAATAGTGATTTTTTTCTTCTTCATAAAGCAATTTGAAACAGAAATGAACTTTAATGCTTAATCTTTTCTAATTCAATAAAATATAAGGTGGTGAAAATTTAAGTGCCAAGTGTTCTATACATTTTAATCATATTCAGTAGAATTCTTTTTTTCAATTAACGGGAAGTGCTTCTTCATTTATATTGCTTCCATGAAATTCAACCAGGATTCTACTGAGATAAGTCAAATCAAGAGCTATGGAGTGAGGGCCAGAGAGATAGCACAGTGGTAGGGCGTTTGCCTTGCACGCAGCCAATCCAGGGCGGATGGTGGTTCGAAACCCAGCATCCCATACATATGCTCTCCTGTGCCTACTAGGAGCGATTTGTGAATGCAGAGCCAGGAGTATCCCCTGAGTGCAGCCAAGTGTGACCCAAAAACCAACCCCTTCCCCCCAAAAATGAAAATCTATGGAGTGAGGCTCAGTCATTAGTACTTTGTAAAAGCTCATTCTCCAGGTAATTTTATTTGTTTTCTGGATGACACCTGGTGATGCTCAGGGACTTCTACCTGCCCAATGTTAAGGAGGGCAGGCACCCTGACCCTTTTTTGGGGGGTGGGGCACACCCAACGGAGCTCAGGGGTTATTCCTGGCTCTGCACTCAAAATTCACTCCTGGCAAGCTCTGGGGACCATATGAGATGGCAGGGATTGAACCTGGGTTTGTCTGGGGTTGGCCAAGTACAAAAAAAACACCCTACAGCTGTGCTATCTCTCTGGGACTCCCCATCCCACACTTTGACCCTTTGACCCATCAATCCTGACCTCTGGAGAGTGGCAAATTAACAGGCTAAATTCCATTTGGTCAACTTTAATTTTCCCATGAACTTACTTTCTCATTTCTGTTTCAATAAATAAGAATTTTCCTGGGGTCAGTACTGAGGATAGGGCCTTTTATATATATATGTGGTCAACCAGGGTTAGAGTCCAGCAGCCCTAAAGGTCATCCCCAGAGCACAGCTGGAGTGATTCCTGAGTGCAGAGCCAGGAGTAAGCCTTGAGTATCAACAGGTGTGATCTAAAATTAAAAAAATGGCAAAAAATAAAGCAAAACAAAACAAATATTATTATTAGTTTCCATTTTACTGAACAGTGACTTCTGCCAGTCAGTGACAAGCATTATTTGTTGTATTAACTCACCTAATTTTCAACAATAGCCCTGAGAGAAGTGTTATTTCATTGTAATTTAACCAGTTATAGGCCCCATTCCAGATTCTCCCTCCTAATTCACTCCTGATAGGCAAATGCTGAGAATGCCAAAGCCTATAAATAAGCAGCTATAAATAAGCCTTATCTGGAAAGAGCGCCTGAAAACAGGACACCCAGAGGCAAAATAAAGGACCTTGCAAGATTGACCAGGTCATTTCAGATCTTGACATTTCTCAGCCCTCAGATCGGTCATCTGACCCCCACACCTCTCCTCACTCACACTTAGTTCCACATTCCAAGCTCACCGGCTCTCGGCTGGGCTGGCCAATTTCCGGACAGACTGACAATTCTGGGGAATTTAAATTTTGTTTTGTTTTGGTGGAGGTGGGGGTGGCTGTGGGATTGCTTGGGGGGCTGGGTGTGCTGGGATCCATCAGAGGGCAAAGCATGCCCTCGTCTGCTGAGTTCACCCTCTGCCGGCCCTTTGAGAGTTTTTATTTTTTCCTTTGGAGGTGTCCTGATTTACATTAGTATTAATGTTAATGTGTTCTGCAATGCTGCACCTACCTAAGGCCAGGGGTGTCAATTAACCCTCCATGGCAGTCTCTAGGCCACATATTAGAAGAGATATTTCCCACCTCTTACTCTTTGTTTTTGTTTGGGGGGGCTCCCCGGCCTCCCCAATCCCAATCCACCAATCCTCTAGGTACTCAGGGGCTATACCCAACCCCTAGCTCTGGAGGACAAAGACTTGCCAGGGAGGGAACCCAGACCTCCTGCCTGCAAAGCATCCTCTGGGCTTTGGAGCCATTTTCCCTCTCCCTCATTAGAATAAGCTTCACTGGGGCCCGAGAGTTTGCCTTGCATGCACAAGGACGTTGGTTCGAATCCCGGCATCTCATATGGTCCCCCGAGCCTGCCAGGAGCGATTTCTGAGCGTAGAGCCAGGAGTAACCCCTGAGTGCTGCCGGGTGTGACCCCAAAACCAAAAGAAAAAAAGAATAACCTTCATTATTAATATTATGATGATGGTTTGGGAGGGGGCTACGGGCTTTACACCTGGCGGGGCTCGAACCAAGACAATCGCCTCACCCCAATACTAAGTCTTCAGTCCCTAAATAACCTTTAAATGCTTGGGGTTTATAAAAAAGAAAAAGCTCAACCCAGGTATTTCTGAGCGCATAGCCAGGAATAACCCCTGAGCATCACCGGGTGTGGTCCAAAAACCAAAACAATAAAAAAACAAAAAGGGGAGTAAAGAGCTATATTTTTATGGCAAACATCTGAAGTTTGTCTTTTCACAGTAATATGGATCCTTCTTCTGTGAAGGCAAAAATCTTTAGGAACTGGTAAGATGTCTGCCTTACATGAGGCCAACACAGGTTTAATCCACCATGTACCTCATAGGATCCTCTGGACCCCACCAGAAGTAATCCCTGAATACTAAAGGGTATGGCCCAAACACAGAAACAAAATCTTTAAAACAACAAAGTTTATTTTAACCAGAGGATTATGTTGATTTTAAGCACAGTCTGATACAATGCAAATGCATAAATAAATAAATAAATAAATGCTATTTAAATTCAGCAAAAAGGTCAAATAACCTATAAGACTATTGAAATTGATTAAAAGAATCTTGTCTTCAGCCACAATTCTGTCTCTACAGATCTTTTACCCTTTACAGAATGATAAAATTAAAAGAAATTGTCCTAATAATTTTAGAAGTGACATTAAGTTATTTTTTTAAAGGAAGATTAAAAACCCAACCTATCCCAGGTCTGCCACTTGCAGGCAAATGTTCTACTGCTGTGCTATCACTCCAGCCCCCCAATTTTACATTTTTAAATAGTTGAAAAATTCAAAAGGATCCATGAAAAATCACATAATATTTAAAATTCTATAGTTCATAAAGTTTTTCTGGATCAGTCACACTCATTTCCCTTCATATATATTACTACCTATGATAGCTTTCATGCTGGAATGAAAGCGAGTTGCCTAACTCTAGTCAATAAAATCTAAAATATCACCTATCTGGCTATTGATTTAAAATAAAATGCTGACATCTAGTCTACTATGAACTCCAGGGGTCCTCAAACTTTTTAAACAGGGGGCCAGTTCACTGTCCTTCAGACTGTTGGAGGGCCAAATTATAGTAAAAACAAAAATTATGAACAAATTTCTATGCTCACTGCATATATCTTATTTAGAAGTGAAGAAACAAAATGGGAATAAATACAATATGTGGCCCATGGGCCATAGTTTGAAGACCCCTGTTAGACTAACAAGAAACTTAGAAACAAAATTAAATAGATTTAAAAAGCAACACTAACAAGTCATATATTCTATAAAAACAGATGAAAACGGGGCCGGAGAGATAGCATGGAGGTAAGGCGTTTGCCTTTCATGCAGAAGGTCATCGGTTCAAATCCCGGCGTCCCATATGGTCCCCAGTGCCTGCCAGGTGCAATTTCTGAGCATGGAGCCAGGAGTAACCCCTGAGCACTGCCGGGTGTGACCCAAAAACCAAAAAAAAAAAAAACAGATGAAAACAAAAACAATTACTTGAAGCCATTGTGATGATAGTAAAAATTCTACTAATAATAAAAAAAAAATGAATAAATAAAAAAACCTAGGGCCCGGAGAGATAGCACAGCGGCGTTTGCCTTGCAAGCAGCCTATCCAGGACCAAAGGTGGTTGGTTCGAATCCCGGTGTCCCATATGGTCCCCCGTGCCTGCCAGGAGCTATTTCTAAGCAGACAGCCAGGAGTAACCCCTGAGCATCGCCGGGTGTGGCCCAAAAACCAGAAAAAAAAAAAAAAAAAGAAAAGAAAAATAATTCTACTAATGTACTATGTCAGCCCGGGTATTTCTAAAAATTAGGGGATGCAGGGGGAAGGGAGGGAGGGAGAGAGTGAGAGGAGAGAGGACTGCCAGGAGCGATTTCTGAGCTCAAAGCCAGAAGTAACCCCCTGAGTGTTGCCAGTGTGACTTTCCAATGGACATACAATAATAAATTATAATCATACAAGAATAAGTATAATATATAATATAAAATATACTAATCACAATATAATCATAAAACAATATATTATATTACATATACATATAGTATTGTATATAATATGCATGATATATATATAGTATGTAATATATTTTATATACAATATATGATGTGTATTTATAATATATAATATATTATAATAGATTGTATATTATTTAACATATTTATATATCATACATAATTATTATGATATATAATATATATATTAGGGATTGCAATTCCGGGGCTTGGCGAAAAGCCTTCTCCCGCTGCTGTCTGGGCCCATGCAATTAACTCAAAGAGAAGGGCATGTGCTCAGCTATCTCGAGACCTCCAAAGCCGGGTAACGAGGCTCCTGCAACCGCCTGATCCTGACTGAAGTGTAGAGATTCGGGGTTCAAGGTGCCCCTAGTCCCCCCCACTATCCAAAACCGAGCGTGGAGAGAGAGAGTCGCAGGTTCAGTCAGTGTGTTCCAAGAAGAGGGGCAGTGCCCGGGCCGACAAACCTCCCCTTAGTACCCAAACCCCGATTTATGCAAGCAGGGGGTAGGTGGGGTGCAGGCGCCGGTTGCCAGGGTAACCCACCGCACGCCCGGGGCCCCGCTGGAGCCGGAGCTAGCCCGGGACTGGCCCGCCGGGCCTGCGGAAGTGACGTCGCTCACCTGCGGAGCTGAGCGAGAGAGCGAGCGGGGCGGGTGCGAGCCTGGTCCCGGGAGGTGCCACCGCCGCCGCCCCTTGCTGCGATCGCGACCGCCGGCATGGCCCTGGTGCTGAGCTTCGTGGTCCTGTGCGGTGTCGCGGGTGAGCCTTTTGCCGGAGGAGGGGGCGATGCCGCTGCTCCGCTGGGGTTTGGGGGTGCAGGCTGAACGCTGCGGGCCGCCTGCGGGGGAACAATGAGCTTCGGGGAAGAGAGAGCTCTGGGCCTTCTTGGGGGGCTCTGCGGCTAGCGTGGTGGAGAGGAGAGGAGAGGAGGGGAGGCATTGCATATCCCGTGGAATTGCAACGATCGGGGATGGTGAAGAGGCTGGGAAGGGTTTTTGGGGGCGTCCTCCGGGAGATCGGGGTCTGGGGGTGTTGTGGACTGCGATGCAGAAGCTCCCGGGGTATTGCATGGCAACCGGGGGTGACCCAGGCGTCGCGCTCCTGGATCATTCGGGGCGGCAGGTGCTTTCGGACTTGGCTTTATTATGTGCTGGATCCTCCCCAGTTGAGTGCAATTTGTCGGGGTCCGATCCCCCCCCCCCATTAAAGAAAAAAAAAAAAGCCCTGGGAGGTGAATTTTCAAAGGGTGTCCGAGCTGCCCTGCCCTGTCCTGTCCTGTCCTGTCCGGGCTAGGAAGGCTTGAAATTGCCATGATTAAAATGCAGACGAAGCCTTTGGCTTGGCGGGTTCAAAGAACGAGACGGGGAAGGTTTGGGGGAGACCCAGATGGACCCCCCCTTTAGAATAAATAGCCTCGATCTCCCTTAATCCGCGGAGAGCTCTCCAGGCTCTAGTGATCTAGACTGGAACCCGAGGAAGGAGACTGAGGACAATCAAATTAATTAAATTAAAAAAGGAGGTTCATGCCTATAAGGTTCTGGGCAAAGTGCAAAGGAGATATATATATGTATTTATGAGCCACCTCGATTTTTGAGTCGTTTTGCAAGTGCAGCAGAAGCTCATGACTGCAGCGTGTGCGGTGCAATTTCTAAAGGATTCACCCCAGTACCCGCCATCCCCATCGCCCGCCCCAACTGCGCCTTCTCTGGAGTGGGCAGGAATTAAAAGGAAAAAAAAAGGCATTTTAAAAATGCGGAGCATTCGGAGACATCTACTTGGACATTGAAAGAGGGCAGGTCTGTTTGCATCTAAGAAATTGAAGCGAAGGGAATGAAGAAGCTCTTTGGTTTTTTTTTTTTTTTTTGCACCCACATGATTTCATGAAAAGGAAAAACCCAGAGGTGGAGGTGGCTCTCCACTTGGCAGAGCCCGCGCCTCCCTCCGGAAGAGTGATGATTTTCTTTTTTCTTTTTTTCCCCCAGTGCCCTGCTGCAGGATCGGGTGGCCCTTGCGGTGGGGATGGCTCTGGGCTTCCTGTTGAAATGTTAATTCCATTGTTGGATGCCACAGCTGTGGAGCATTACTCAGGGGATCGACATTCTATTAACAAGTCTAATCTTCCATCTGAGTCTATAGCTTTCCCTCCACCTTCTTGATGCATGGCCTTTTATTTAGACTTGGATGAAATGCCCCAAGTAAACCTTCTACCAGTTTATTTGTTAGGTTCTCACCTTTGTTTTTTGGTCAAGGGACAATTCTAAGTATTAAACATGCAGAATTTGTGTTCTCTGGGGATAATGGGACAAGGAGGAGGATGTCCCAGGTTACACAAAGTGGAAGAGCATAAATCATGTAGAGAGATCTCTCCCACACACCTTCTCCCCCCATTATCTGGAAAACTGTCTGGATTTTCTTTTTCTTTTACTTTTTTTTTTTTTTTTTTGGTTTTTTTTTTTTGGTTTTTGGGTCACACCCGGCGGTGCTCAGGGGTTACTCCTGGCTGTCTGCTCAGAAATAGCTCCTGGCAGGCACGGGGGTACCATATGGGACACCGGGATTCGAACCAACCACCTTTGGTCCTGGATCAGCTGCTTGCAAGGCAAACGCTGCTGTGCTATTTCTCCGGGCCCTTCTTTTACTTTTTTTTAAACTTTATTGATTGATTGATTGGTTTTTGGGCAACACCCAGCAGCACTCAGGGATTACTCCTGGCTCTGCACTCAGAAATTTCCTCGAAGGTTGGAGGACCATATGGGATATCAGGAATCAAACCGGTCCCGCCCGGGTTGGCCACATGCAAGGCAAACGCCCTACCGCTGTGCTATCTTTCCGCCCCCGGATTTTTCTTTTCTTCTTTCTTTAACCCTGAGATCTGGTGGTATTCTGTGCCCACAGCCAATTCAGATGCTTTATAAATAAATAAACAGATGCACACTTGCTTAAGTTATCTTGAGAAAATGTTCATGGAGCTAAACAATCAATATCTAAATCTCTAATCTGGACACTTTTGATTATAACTATTAGCCGGGACACTAAACGGATTTTTCTTTTTCTGAATGTCGGCATTTGGGGGATCGTCTCACTGAGGATAGTTCTATGAAATCATTTTGCTTTTAACACTGTTAAAGATCTGTTACTACTTGAGCATAACAAGATGACTGTTATTTATTTAGTTTTTTTTTTTTTTGGGGGGGGGGTCACACCTGCTGATACTCATGACTTACTTCTGGTTCTATACCTGGGTTGCTCAGGGGATGCGGGGGATTGAACCTTGTTCATCAGTGTGCAAGGCCAACTCTGTACTTCCTGTACCCCAAGGTGACTCGTTTTGTTCCAATTTCCAACTTAGGAAAAACTCAGAACTATATACCTGAAGTATGACTTGAAATGATTCTCAAGAAACATTCTTTTTTGAAATTAACTGTGATGAACTGGAGCTGCTGCTTGACTTGCTCCAATTGTAATTAGCAAACAAGGTAGAGTTGTTTCGAGTTAAAAAGTGCATAGCTGGGCCGGGCGGTGGCGCTGGAGGTAAGGTGCCTGCCTTACCTGCGCTAGCCTAGGAGACGGACCGCGGTTCGATCCCCCGGCGTCCCATATGGTCCCCCAAGCCAGGAGCGACTTCTGAGCGCATAGCCAGGAGTAACCCCTGAGCGTCACAGGGTGTGGCCCAAAAAAACCAAAAAAAAAAAAAAAAAAAAAAAGTGCATAGCTGTCAGAAGTAGTCTTCCTCTAGATCTTTGTGTATATGTGTTGTAAAGAATACTTGTGATTGTTGGTGGAACTCATTTTGTGTATTTTATTGCCTTTCTACCTTACAATAAGTCATAATGCTAGTGAGAGGGTTCAGATTGGAGATAGTGGTGGTTGATCAGTAGCAATACTAGTAACACTGAAGCATTAAATAGATGTCAGACACTGTACTCTCCTCCCTAGCAGGAGAGGGGGAAAGTCATCTGTTGTTTGTAAGTAAGGCATAGTTGTTAAGGTTACTGAATATGCCAGAGCCACCAACTTTCCTCCTCATTTGGATGTTCACTATTATAATCTTTCTCTAAAATAACTACTTTCTTCTCATTATATCTAACGAACATCTTCGTGTTCCTCTCAGCAGCATTTTATCCAGTGTTTTGCTATGTTTCTTTTTTTTCAACTTTATTTTCATCCTTCCTTCTGGTCTCCCTGTCCTATGGTTGGACCTCTAGTCTGAGCCTTGTTCCCTCCACCCTGCATATGTCCAGTTTTCACTTGTGGCTCTTTGGCATATCCTAGAGACCCACATGGGGTCATACAGCTCCCAGCTGAGAAATGCTGTAGGAATTAACATTATGTTACAGATCAATGGTATGTATCTTTTCACATCCACTGGTGCTCAAGGGTTACTCCTGGCTCTACAATTTAGGAACTACTATTTAGGTTGAGCTGGAGGGACCATATAGAATGCTGCGATTAAATCCTGGTCAGCTGCCTACTATAGCTCCAGCCCCGTACCCGTATCTGTTATTTGTTAACCTTCTGTTGGTTTGACTGTGCTAAGTACTGGAAGCAGTTATTACTAGCCCTTATATTTCTTGAAATTTTTTGGTATGTTTTTTTGGGGGGCCACACCTGGCAGCAGTGAGGGGTTACTCCTGGCTCTGTACTCCAGAATCATTCCTGGTGATCTGGGGAGACCATACAGGATGCTGGGGTCAGCTGCGTGCAAGGCAAATACTGACTTGCTGCCCTATCGCCTCAGTTCCTCATTTCTTGATCTTTTTGTTTGTTTGTTTGTTTGTTTGTTTGATTTTGGGCAACACCCAGCAACGCTGTTTACTTCTGGCTCTAAGCTCAGAAATCGCTCCTGGCAGGCTCAGCGAACCATATGGGATGCTGGGGATTGAACCTGGGTCCATCCCTAGGTCAGCTGCATGCAAGGCACACTCCCTTCCACTGTGCTATCTGCTCCGGCCCATCATTTCTTATCTTTGATGGATACTTTCAGTCACTATTAGGAGCTCAGACTGGTATTAAAAACAGTATAACCCAGGTATCAGCATTATCATCATCTAAGACGATAATGTCAAAGGCTGGGTATTGTTATTTTTCACAGTCAGCATGAGTAGAACTAAAAGAAGTAGTGGCCAATGATTCTGGTCTCAGCAGCTACTTGTTACTCATTTGGTGGCTGTCAGATTCCTTCCTCAATGTGCCTCATTGTCGCTTTGTATGCCAATATCCCAATATCTGAGAATTTTTCAGGTGCAAAGTGTACTGTTTCTCTCATTTTGCTCTATCCCAAGTCTTTCCCTTATATAAAAAAGATTATTAGGGCTGGAAGAATATTTTAGTAGACAAGGAGTTTGCCTTGCATGCAGCCAACTTTAGCTTGACTCCCTGTGCACCATTTGGTCCCCTAAACCTTGCCAGGTGTGATCCCTGAGCACAAAGCCAGGGATAAGCTCTGAATATTGCTGAATGTGGCCCAGAAGGAAAATTTATTCGGTGGAAACTCTCTTCTCCGTAAGATTCTCTTTTGGGCGGGAGAAAAGAGTTCCACAGAGGCGTGTTCAGAATCTTCTCCTGGCTCAGTGCTCAGACCTTATTTCTTTTTAGTATTTACATTTATGACATTATATCATTCCCATTTTTTTTTTCTGGCCACACCCGTTTGATGCTCAGAGGTTACTCCTGGTTAAGCACTCAGAAATTGCCCCTGGCTTGGGGGGACCATATGGGACGCCGGAGGATCGAACCACGGTCCTTCCTTGGCTAGTGCTTGCAAGGCAGACACCTTACCTCTAGTGCCACCTCGCCGGCCCCTTAAATATATTTTTAATGCGTTTTTAAATTTTGGGGGCCGTGCCCAGCAGTGTTATTCTTGGTGCTTCTCTGAGAAACATATACAGTTGCAGGCATTAGGATATAAAGACTGGGTGAGGAGTGATTGAATTTGAATCCAGTATCTTTTTTTTTTTTTTTTTGGTTTTTGGATCACACCCAGGAATGATCAGGAGTCATTCCTGATTACACTCAGAAAGCACCCCTTGCAGGCTCGAGGGACCATATGGGATGCTGGGATTCGAACCACTGTCCTTCTGTGTCTAAGGCAAACGCCTTATGGCTGTGCTATCTCTCCTACCCCTTGAGCCCAGTATCTTAACTATCATTCTGGCTGGAAAAAAGCTGCCTTCACTTTAGACAAGTTACCTTTCAGTGGCTACTCTTTTACCCATCTGTTGTAGGTCAAACAATGTATCTCTGGTGCACTAGGTCTCAGCCAGGGGACATTACTTGTGTTCATCAGTACCTCAGTGTTAGCTTGAGTGCCTGACAATAATTCAGCAAATGCTTGATGACTGAAAGTTTTCAGGATTTTTTTTTAACGGATTTTTTTTTAACACCCCCCTAGGGTTGTTTTTTTGTTTTTTTTGGTGGGGTAGAGGTGATACAACTTTCACCTGTCTCTGTCTCTCTCTCCTCTCTACCTCCTTTCCCTCTCTCTCCTCTCTCCTCTCTCTCACTCACTCACTTTTTTGCAGTGTTAATTGGTCCCTGAGGTGCCAGGAGTATCTCATGCCATGCAGGTGATGCTGACTTCAGGGTTGTACCCTTTTATGGATGATCAGGGGATTTTGTGGTACCAGAATCTAGTTCGAGCAGCCTTCACCCCTGTACTACCACTCCAATGCCCTCCAGCTCTTTTTTCCCTTGTCATATAATAATCATCCTTGTGGTGATCCTTTCACTACTAGCCTTGTCTCACTCAGTTGTTAATAGAAGCTAAGTTTCTTTCTTTCTTTTGTTTATTTTTGGGGGGTCACACCCGGCATCGCTCAGGGTTAAATCCTGGCTCTATGCTCAGAAATCGCTCCTGGCAGGCTTGGGGGACCATATGGGATGCCGGGATTTGAACCACTGACCTTCTGCATGAAAGGCAAATGCCTTACCTCCATGTTATCTCTCTGGCCCCCTATGTTTTTTTTTTTTTTTTTTTGGTTTTTGGGCCACACCCGTTTGATGCTCAGGGGTTACTCCTGGCTATGTGCTCAGAAATCGCTCCTGGCTTGGGAGGACCATATGGGACGCCAGGGGATCGAACCGCGGTCTGTCCTACGCTAGCGCTTGCAAGGCAGACACCTTACCTCTAGCGCCACCTTCCTGGCCCCTATGTTTCTTTCTTTTGATGACTTTATCATACTATTTCTTCACAGGTCTACTATTTGATTTGTGTAAGATAACCATAATTTGAGAGGCAAATCTCTTTAGCTCTTTGGAGCTTCATGATGTCTTTTTTGGTGTTTTCTCTTTCAAGCTGTTCTTTTAGACCTTTGCAATAAATAACAATGGTTAGATTCTTAAATGTCAGTCTTTGATTTGGTCCAAGCTCTTCTTTCTCTTAAAACCTGGGTTACCTCAATGGAACTTCACAGGAGAGCTAAGGATTTAAAACATTGCTAGCTTAATCTGCCTCTCAAGTGTGCTGGTTCCTTAGGTTTTGATTTCTGGGACCAGCTATGCCTTTAGAGCCTCTGGTTTATTTCTAGCATTCCCCGCCCCCTTACTTTCAACATCTCTGCTTAGACTTTCCATAGAAACTGTTTACATACCAGTATTTACTCTTTTTTTTTTTTTTTGGTTTTTGGGCCACACCCGGTGACGCTCAGGGGTTACTCCTGGCTATGCGCTCAGAAGTCGCTCCTGGCTTGGGGGACCATATGGGACGCCGGGGGATCGAATCGCGGTCCGTCCTAGGCTAGCGCAGGTAAGGCAGGCACCTTACCTTTAGCGCCACCGCCCGGCCCCCAGTATTTACTCTTGTCTTTTTTGTTTGTTTGTTTGTTTTTGTTTTTGGGCCACACCCGGCGGTGCTCAGAGGTTACTCCTGGCTGTCTGCTCAGAAATTGCTCCTGGCAGGCACGGGGGACCATATGGGACACCGGGAATTGAACCAACCACCTTAGGTCCTGGATCAGCTGCTTGCAAGGCAAACACCGCTGTGCTATCTCTCTGGGCCCTATTTACTCTTGTCTTACAGAGAACTCTCAGTCACCAGAAATATAGGTATTGTAATGATTTTCCCCTTGCTTTATCAGCTTTATAACCAGTCATTTTCTCTCTCTCTCTCTCTGTGTGTGTGTGTGTGTGTGTGTGTGTGTGTGTGTGTGTGTGTGTGTGTGTAGTTTTCTTTCTAGGACTATACCTCTGGCACTAAGGAGGCTACTTCTGGCTTATTGTTTAAGATTCACTTCATTGAACCTGGGCCTATGAGTGTCCATAACTTAATTGTCCACAACCTAGTCACTTTCTAAGGCACTTGTATCTCACCAGTTCTTTTATGGGTTTTCAGTCTTGATTACAATAACAATAATACAGGAAATAGGGGTTTTACCTTGCACACATCCATCCCAGCCAGGTTCAACTCCTGGAATCTCATATGCTTCCCCCTAGAACTGCCAGGAGAGGCTCCTGCATGCATATCCAGGAGTAATTAATTCCTGAGCATCTTTGTGGCCCAAAAAGTAAAATCTAAGATAGCTGAAATATGCATCATAGTTGACATATGAGTAAGTGAACTCTCTTAAGTGAGCTCAAGGCACATTTTATTAAAATTGGAATGCTAAAATTTGCCAGGTATTATTTATTTATTTATTATTATATATTTTTTAAGCCAGTCAAATTGAGTAGTGGGGGGTTATGTACCAATTTTTGTGATACTAACGTTAATAAGTTCTGATAAACCACTGCCATCAAACCAGCCTATTTCTCGTTATTTTTTTTTTACTCCAATTTGCTTCATGAGGTCAAAGATTATTTAATTCTCAGTATACTATGAAAAAAAATACTATGTGTACTTATTAACAGAATAAGAGAAGAAACATTTCAAATGGGAGGGAAACATAGTAGTAAGTATACTCAACAGAATAATTGAAGAAACATTTATTAGAAGGGGTATATATTTATATGTATATTCTTTTTTTTTTTTTTTTTTTTGTTTTTGGGACATACCTGGCAGCGCTCAAGGGTTACTCCTGGCTCTACATCAGAAATTGCCCCTGGCAGGCACGGGGGACCATATGGGATGCTGGGATTCAAACCACTGTCCTTCTGCGTGCAAGGCAGACACTTTACCTCCATGCTATCTCTCCATCCCCTATATATATATATATTCTTATATATTATAGAATTACTGTGAAATAGAGTTAAAAAGTTGGTGATCGTTGAATTTCAGTCATACAATATTCAAATACCCATCCTTTCATCAGTGTTCATTTCACACCACCAGTGTTTCCAGTTTGACTTGTAAAGGAGCCATGAAGGGGAAAGAGCATTTGAAGATCAGGAATAGTGCAAGGATTTGGTTTGGTTTTGGGACCACATCCTGCTATGCTACATTCTGTGCTTAGGAGTGACTCCTCATGTGGCCAATTCTATGTATTCCTGGTTCCGTACTCGGGAGTGACTAACCCCTTCTGTGCTTAGTTACATGGGTTATGGCACATTGACACAACTGATACCATATTGTTCTCTGGTGCCATATGGTTTCCTGACCATTACCTGCTGCAGCCTGGGAGGTGCAGAGCACAGAGCAACATGCAATATCTGGTTAAACCCGTGATCTTCACCTCAGGGACTCTTCCATTGAATCATCTGCCTGGATGGCTGGCAAGGATCCCAGCCAACAAAGACAATGGAAAGGGAAAGAACTATGCAGTGAGCAGGGCTTGGGATTTGTATCTTGTGCAGACCATCTTTGTCTTGTGTGCAGTACAGGGATGAATATATATATTTTTGGTTTTTGGATCACACCCGGCCGTGCTCAGAGGTTACTCCTGGCTCTAGGCTCAGAAATCGCTCCTGGCAGGCATGGGGAAATATGGGATGCTAGGATTCGAACCATTGCCCTTCTGCATGCAAGGCAAATGGCCTACTTTCATGCTATCTCTTCAGCCCCCCCAGGGATGAATATATTTTATCACTGCTGCCTCACTTAATTTCTCACTACAGCCTATTCTCTTTTCTTGCTTAAGATTCTTCCTGAATAGGCTGGAGCGATAGCACAGTGGCCTTGCACATAGCCAACACAGGTTTGAATCCTGGCATTCCCTATGGTCTGCTCCAGGTGTGACCCCCCCCCCCCAAAAAAAAAAGAGGATTCTTCCTATATTATCACCAGGTGTACTTAAATAAAAGCAAGAATGGAGACTTTGGGCTTATTAAGTGATACACACATGCTGACTGCATTTTACCATCTTCCATCTGCCTTTTTTGGGGGGAGCATATTCTGTGGTTCTGACTGAACATCTGGTGGAGAGAGGGACCACTTAGGTGCCAGGGACTGAACCTGAGTTTCATGTGCAAGATAAGCACCCTTTCCGCTGTACTATCTCATCCAACCCCAATTTTAGTTTTTAGACCATATCTGGCTTTGGTACTGGGTGGGGTGCAGAAGGACTGTGTTTTTGTTTGTTTGTTTATTTTTGTTTCTTTTATTTGTTTTGGTTTTTTGAGCGCCATACCTGGCAGCATAGATTACTTCTAGCTCTGTGCTGAGAAATTGCTCCTGGTTCCAGGGACCATATGGGATGTCGGGGATTGAACCCTCATCTGTCCTGGGTTGGCCACGTGCAAAGCAAACCCCTATCACTGTGCTACCACTCTGGCCCCAGATTGTAGGGTTTGATTGAACCCCAGCTCCACATACAGAGCAAGTACTCCAAGCCTTTGAGCTGGCTTGCCCTGCTCCTGTTGTGTATTTTTAAAGAAAGCAAACCTAGGTAGCATGAATATGGTGCAGTGGTATTGTGTGTGCGTTGCATGTACAAGGCTGTGGATTCTATTTCTATTTCTGTAACACATATACGTACACACACATCTAATTTAATACTTTATAGAGTAATTGTTTTTTGTTTGTTTGTTTTGGGTTATACCTGGCAGTGCCCTTGGCAGGCTCAGGGGACCATATGGGATGCTGGGATTCGAACCAACATCCTTCTGCATGCAAGGCAAACACCCTACCTTCATGCTATCTCTCTGGCCCCTAGTAATTGTTAAAATGCTTTGGGAATTACATTAGAATATGTTAAGTAGGGGCTGGCGAGGTGGCGCTAGAGGTAAGGTGTCTGCCTTGTAAGCGCTAGCCAAGGAAGGACTGCGGTTCGATCCCCAGGCGTCCCATATGGTCCCCCAAGCCAGGAGCAACTTCTGAGCACATAGCCAGGAGTAACCCCTGAGCGTCACCCAGTGTGGCCCCCCCCCAAAAAAAAAAAAAAGAATATGCTAAGGAAAAGTAAAGAGCAGTAGCCTTTTCTACCTTTGGTTACTTTTTTTTCTACTTAATTTTTTTGGTGGGATGGGACTAAAATACAGAAGGCAGAATGTGAGGGAAGGAGAGAAAGCTACATTGTCCTCGATTAATCTGTACAAGAAACTGGTATAAGGGCCAGAGCAATGGCATAGTGGTAGGCATTTGCCTTGCACACAGGTGACCCAGGCAGGACGAACCACGATTTGATCCACCTTCATCCCATATGGTCCCCTAAGCCAGCAGCCATTTCTGAGCGCATAGCCAAGAGTAACCCCTGAGTGTCACAGGGTATGACCCAAAAAGCAAAAAGAAACAAACAAAAAAACTGGTAGAAATAATAGTTTGGTATACTGATATCTTGGAGTTCTCTTGATATTTAGGTTTTTTTTTTTTTTTTTGGGGGGGGTGCACATCTGGTGGTGCTCAGAGCTCACATTTGGCTCTATACTCAGGAATCTTTCCTGGTGATGCTTAGGGGACCATATGAGATGTTGGGGATTGAACCTGGGTCAGCTGTATGTATGGCAAGTGCCCTACCCAGTTTACTATCTCTTTGGCCCACTGTTGGCATTTCTTTGTAATTTATTCACATTGTTAAATCCATTACTATCTCAGTGAAGAAGGAAATGGGATGAAAACTGGATCTTTGCTGCACTCTGATAAAATAGTGATTTGAAGAGATATTTTATCACTGTGTTTCCCTTTCCTTCTGTTTTTTGTTTGTTTGTTTGTTTTGGTCACGCCCAGTGGAGCTCAGCTGTTATTTCTGGCTCTGCTCTCAAAAACCATTCCTGGCAGGCTTGGGTGAATGTATGGGATGCCTGGGATCAAACTCAGGCAGCTGTGTGCAAGGCAAATACCCTATTCGCTTTACTATCGTTCTGGCCCCATCTCGTCCCTTCATCTTTTCTATTTTCCCTTCACATCATTGCCTCATCCATCGTGATTTCCAATAAAGGTTTACTTAAGAGTTTAAGCTTGAGACAACTTGCCTCAAAAATGTTGTCTTGGGAAGACTCCTCTACTCTGTTGACTGAGAAGAAGTGGAGAAAAGGAAAGGAGGGAGCTAAATTTGTTTTATGGTAGGTGTGAAATCTGTGACTGAAGTTTAGTTTGTCTTTTGTTTAGTTGTCTCTTGGTGAGAAGGGATTAACCAATTAACTGATATTTATACACGGTGAGACAAAGACTCCTAGATTAATTGCTTCTTTTAAAAATACGTTTTGGGATAGGAGTGACTTCAGGTTTGTTTATTTGTAAGAAATAAGTATTAAAATGTGCCTTGATTTCAAGAAGAAAAACATTCTATCATCTTTTATAAGTTTATAAGGATTTTTGTTTGATTTTGGGCCACACCGTGTAGGGGACAGAGAGATAGCACAGCAGTAGGGAGGGACTTGGTTTGATTCCTGGCATATGATCCTCCAGCCTGCCAGAGAAGATTTCTGAGTGCAGAGCCAGGAGTGGTCCCTGAGTACCTCCAGGTGTGGTCCAGAGATCAATCAATCAATCAATCAAGTTAAAAAAAAAAAAGAAAATGCTCCCGGCTGGCTTGGGGGACCATATGGGATGCTGGGAATCAAACCTAGGTTCGTCCTGCAACCTTTTTTTTTTTTTTTGGTTTTTGGGTCACACCTGGCAGTGCTCAGGGGTTACTCCTGGCTCTATGCTCAGAAATTACTCCTGACAGGCTCAGGGGACCATATGGGATGCCGGGATTCGAACCACCAACCTTCTGCATGAAAGGCAAGTGCCTTACCTCCTCCATGCTATTTCTCTGGCCCCTGGGCCAACCTTTTGCAAGGTAAAGGCCCTATTGTTGTGCTATCACTCCGGTCTCAGTTTATAAGTTTTTATTGTGTTTTTTTTTTGTTTTGTTTTGTTTTATTTTGTTTTGTTTTTGATTTTTGGTTTTTGGGCCACACTCATTGACGCTCAGGGGTTTATTCCTGACTATATGCTCAGAAATCGCTCCTGGCTTGGGGGCACTATATGGGACTCGGGGTTCGAGCCATGGTCTGTCTTAAGCTAATGCTTGCAAGGCACACACCTTACCTCTAGCGCCACCGTTCTGACCCTTATTGTAAGTTTTTTAAGTTTCTTCAGAGGAAGGATCAGGAAAGATTTGTGGGCTGCACAGAAGAAATGCTCTCAAGGAATCTCAGAGAACATGACAAATGTTTTGGGCCACAGCTTTGTTTAACTGGTGACTCAAGATGACCCTTCTCAGCCTCTGATTGCCAAGTGAAGACTGAAGAATACCAGATGATTCCCAAGGTGGGGTTGCTTTAAAGGACTGACAAAGCTTCCCTGAGTTTTGTGCCCTGGGTAATTCTACAGTAAGAATTGAGTAGACGTTTTTTAACCTACTTGCTTGTTTTGTGCGAAATATGATCTGTTGAGAACCAGCTGGAAAATCTGGGCTAGAAATGTGATCATACCTGGCTAGTAAAGATAATTTCACACAAAGTTCATTTGAATCTGCTTTTCTAACAATTTGGGGGTAGAAGGACACACTGCTCTAGTGTCTCATTTATAGGAATCCAGTTGTAAATAAAGGTTTCATATTCGTAAATTTGGCATTGATGCATCCATGAAGAACTCTCCAATAAAGCCATATGCATTATTTTCAAGTTTAAGATTGGGGCCAGGGGATAGTACAAGTTTATGCCTTGTACATAGCTAAGGTTCAATCCCAGCACCCTATATGGTTCCATGGGCCACCAAGGGTGATCCATCTCTTAGTGAAGAACTAGGAGTAAGTTCTGAATACCTCCAATGTACTTTCTCCAGGAGTAAGTACCTCCAGAAATAAGTTAAAAAAAAAAATTAAAGTTTAAAATACTCTAGTAGAGGGACTGGAGAGATAGCGGTAAGGCATTTGCCTTGCACACAGCAATCCATGACAGACAGGTTTGAATCTCAGCATCCCATATGGTCCCCTGTGCCTGCCAGGAGTAACTCCTGAGCGCCACCGGGTGTCACACACACACACACACACACACACACACACACACACACACACACTCTTAAGAAGAAAAGGTAAAATTACCTTGACTGTTTTATTTAAACCAATATGATTTCATTCTTTCCATAGGTAATTGAATATAACTGAACTTTTTTTCTTTTTCTTTTGGGCCACATCTGGTTGTCCTAAAGGGTTATTCCTGGCTCTGTACTCAGAATTTGCTCCTGGCAGGTTCGGGGGACCATATGGGATGCTGGGATAGAACCTGGGTCGGTCCTGGGTCAGCCGCATGCAAGGCAAATACCCGACCACTATGCTATCACTCTGGCCCCAACATGAACCTTTTTTTTTTTAATGTTTATACTGGGGTTGGAGAGATAGCACAGTGATAGGGCTTTTGCCTTGCATGCAGCCAGTCTAGGATGGATAGTGGTTCGAATAGTAGCATCCCATATGGTCCCCCGTGCCTGCTAGGAGCGATTCTGAGTGCAAAGCCAGGAGTAATCCCTGAGCCCAGCCGGGTGTGACCCAAAAATGAACAAAAAAATGTTCATACTGTCTTTGAAATCTGGTTAATATTTTACCTATCCCATATATGTGAGCAGGAGCCACATTATAAATGCTCAGTAGTGGTGATAAGTGGCAGATAGCTATTTATTGGGTCAACACAGGTCTGGAACTTGGAGTTCTAGTTCTGATTGCCTGCCTTCCACCACCTTAGAGCACTGTACTAATTAAAAGGCGGTGGGTGTGTTGTGCCATCAAGGCATCTTTGTGAAATGGAACTTGCCTTTGGTATTGGTGTCAGGAGATTTTATCTCTAAAATAATCACTGTGCCACATTGTATTGCTGTTGGCAACAACCTAAAGTTTCATTTCTTAGTTTTCCGTAATCATCAGTATTACACTCAAAATTATAGTATGTGCTCTTATTTGCTAGTTGTATGCAGTCACATTTTAGGCATAAAGAAGAAAAACAAATATATGCATGGAAATCACTTTTTTAATTTGCCTTTGGGGGAAATGAATGTTTATGGAGAGGTGGAAAATAAAGATAAAATGTCTTCTAGTATTGGTTGCTAGGGACATTTAAATTCTCTTTGAGATGTTAGAAAGTGATAAATACAGAGGTTGAGACAATCAAGCTAGGCATGCTTATTAAGGAATCTTTTATTAACATAACTATTTTCGGGGCCAGAGAGATAGCATGGAGGAAGGGCATTTGCCTTGCATGCAGAAGGATGGTGGTTCGAATTCCATATGGTCCCCCGAGCCTGCCAGGAGCGATTTCTGAGTATAAAACCAGGAATAATCCCAGAGCGCTACTGGGTGTGACCCAAAAACCTAAAATCAAAACCAAAAATGAAACCAAAAAACATAAGTATTTTCTATAAGGAGGTACTTTTCCATAAGTACCATATTTTCCAGCGTATAAGACGACTTTTGAAACAAACAAAAAAAAGTCAACCGAAAATCGGGGGTTGTCTTATACGCCGAGTATATCCCGAAAAATGTTTTAATATGCTGCTAAACGAAAATTGTCTGAATATTGCCACAAAACGATTTTTTCAACTCGATCCTGCACCAATCACTGCCAGGCTGCTCGGACTGCCTCTCTAACTCAGCCAATCCAAGCAGGCTTTTTATGCATGCAAATTAGACAATGTTCTGGACCCAAATCTACACTGTAAAAAGCCTGCTCAGATTGGCCAGAGTCAGAGAGGAAGTCTATTACAGTATAACTTTTGAACCTTTGCTTGGCTCACCGTGGTACATACAGTTGCAGCACAGGAATGTTCTGTCTGATACAGGGAATATAGGCCTAAACCTATGTTTTAACTGCAAAATTAGGGGGTCGTCTTATACGCCGGAAAATACGGTATCTTATTTGTTACTATTTTTATTGTATCTATTTTGCTTGTTTGTTTATCTTTCTAAGACATTTCACTAGAATTTGGGGCTTGAGTACTGACTTGCTTTTTCTTTTTTTTTTTTTTTTGGTTTTTTTTTTGGGCCACACCCTGTGACGCTCAGGGGTTACTCCTGGCTATGCGCTCAGAAGTTGCTCCTGGCTTCTTGGGGGACCATATGGGGCACCGGGGGATCGAACCGCGGTCCGTCCTAGGCTAGCGCAGGCACCTTACCTCCAGCGCCACCGCCCGGCCCCCTGACTTGCTTTTTCAAACTCATATTAAAGGAAGAGAAGAGCCTGACTGGTGTTGATAAGCAAGGAGGTGAAGCAGAATTCTGTCTTCTTTTTTTATCTTTTTCTGCACTGAATGATGCTCAGGGATTACTCATGGCTGGTGGTGCTCAGGGGACCATGTGATGCCTCAGATCAAATGTGATGCCACAGATCAAACCTGGGTTGATTACATGCATGGCAAGATCCTGACCCACTATACTACCCCTCTAGCTCCAAAAAAGATTTCTTAAAATGGAGCAATAGATGTTCTACAAAGGTGATGAAAAGACTCACCATGGCAACCAACCCACTGAATGCAAAAATACCCTCTTTGCATTTGTGTAGCTAGAAAATTCTGAGATCAGCATCTGTGTATTAGAGACTAAGGTGAAGGTTACAGACTTATTGTTCATGGCTGACCTTGTTTGATACCTGGTACCTCATATCTCCCCTGAACACAGCCATGAGTGGTCCTTGAGTGCAGAGCCTGGAGTAAGTCCTGAACACCTCAGGGGTGGCTACCCCAGAAAACAAAACCAAAATGCCCTGTACTAATTTGGCTTGCAGTTGAAATTTGAAAATGCACAACTACTTACAGTACAGGTCTGTCTGTCTGTCTCTCTCTCTCTTTTTTTTTTTTTTTTTTTTTTGGTTTTTGGGCCACACCCGTTTGATGCTCAGGGGTTACTCCTGGCTATGCACTCAGAAATCGCCCCTGGCTTGTGGGGACCATATGGGACACTGGGGGATCGAATCGTGGTCCCTCCTACGCTAGCGCTTGCAAGGCAGACATCTTATCTCTAGCGCCACCTTCCTGGCCCTATGTCTGTCTGTCTGTCTGTCTGTCTGTCTGTCTGTCTGTCTGTCTGTCTGTCTCTCTCCTGGTGCAGCTCAGGGAACTACTGTATGCAGTGCTAGGGAACACTTAATTCCTGTACTGTTTCTGCAGCCCACATTTGTATTTAAAGGTGTATTAAATGTCTTAAATGTCATCTTAGAGGCCTTTTTTTTTTTTTTTTGGTGATGCATCTTGGTGGTGATTAGTGTTTACATTTTTTTCTGCACTCAGGAATTACTCCAGGCAGTGCTTGGGGGACCATATAGGATGTCTGGGTTAGAGTCCAGGATGGCCACATTCAAATCAAAGCAAGTACCCTGTCCGCTATGCTCTCTCCCTAACCCCTGAGGTCTTGATCTTCAAACTCTTTGAGTTGTTTACTGTCTATACCATTTCTAAAATTTTTTTTTTTTTTTGGCTTTTGGATCACACCCGGCAGTGCTCAGGAGATACTCCTGGCTCTATGCTCAGAAATTGCTCCTGGCAGGCTCGGGGGACCATATGGGATGCTGGGATTCGAACCACTGTCCTTTTGCATGCAAGGCAAACTCCCTGCCTCCATGCTATCTCTCCGGCCCCTCATTTCTAAATTTTTAACCTTTGCCATTCAGTTTGTTCTTTCCTTTTGACTTACTATTCCAAACTCTCTTTTCAAAATATTGTTTTTCTGACCCCACATGACTTTAATGTCTTCTTCATTAAAAGGCATGTTCCTTAAAACGGTATTCTATTTTCTTTCTAAACACGTAGTTTAAGTCTCTGTAGTTTTTAGCATTTCCTTGAAGTCTTCAGTCTTTTTTTTTTTTTCTTGGTATTTGGGCCATATCTGGTTATGCTCAGGGGTTACTCCTGGCTATGCACTCAGAAATCACTCCTGGCTTAGGGGACCATATGGGACACTGGGGGATCGAATCTTGGTCCGTCCTGGGTCAGCTTCAAGCAAGCTGCACCTATTGCTCTGGCCCCCACAAAAAGGAGGATTTTTAATTGTTCCTGTGAAATGCATTCCTGGATGTGAGGGATGAAGTCAAACGTCACTTTCCAAGTATTAGAGTAGTTTGTTCCAAAGGAAAGACAGATGTTTTAAGATGACAGTAAATTGCAGTTCTCAACTCTTCTAGCTTTCCTACATGCAGTATTTTACTTCCTATATCAAATGAATAGTGCATTAACAGTTCATTTCCATTTTAAGAAAGACATTCAGTTAAAAGGCCTAGAAAGTAGACTAGGTCAAAGAGTTAGTAATGCTCAGTTTGAATTTGAAACCAGATTTGTCTGTTGATCCCGCATTACTACTGAATAAAATTGCACATATGATCTACTCTGCTGGTGTTTTAGAAATGTTTGTTCTTCTGAGCCAAGCTCTGAATCAGGGCTAGTGATTGCTTTTGAATTGTTGGGGGACTCTTTGGGAAGTGGGGAGATGAGTGCCAAGGGAGGATTCTTGTTGGTTGGTTGTATCACTCAGGATATATTTAGGTCTAAAATACTTTAATATGGTCAGTTAGTTTGGCAGTACTCAGGGTTTGTTCCTGCTCTGCACTCAGGGATCAATGGAACATATGTGGTGTGGGGGATTAAATTGCCATATGTAAGGCAAAGTTATTATTTTGGTCCTGGAAATAGCTAATATAGCCCTACACCTTTAATTTATGTTTAAATCTTAAAGAATGGCATGACCAAAATGATAGTGCATTTTTGTGCAAAAATTTATTTGAGAATTCTAGTTTTGGGATTGAAGCAATATATTGTACAGTGGATCGGGCATTTGCTTTGGGTGCAATGAACCAGAGTTTGATTCCCTAGCACCCCCCATATGGTTCCCTGAGCCTGCCAGAAGTGATCCTTGAGTGCAGGAGGAAGCCCTGAGCTCTACCAAGTGTGGTTCAAAAAGCAAAAAATAAATACATAAAATAAAAATCTAATCTGGTGTTCATTAGTTAATCATTTCTACTGTGAGATTAAGAAATTTTATTAACTGGGGTCGGTGAGGTGGCGCTAGAGGTAAGGTGTCTGCCTTGCAAGTGCTAGCCAAGGAAGGACCGGGGTTCGATCCCCCGGCGTCCCATATGGTCCCCCCAAGCCAGGGGCAATTTCTGAGCACTTAGCCAGGAGTAACCCCTGAGCATCAAACGGGTGTGGTTGAAACCCCCCTCCCCCCCAAAAAAGAAATTTTATTAAAAGAGAAGAGGGGCAAGGTAATGGATTCAGTTGAGTGGAAGTAAAGGAATTCTAGCTCCCTAATCATTAGGTCCTGGATTTTTTAGAGTTCATCCAGGGTTGGATGATATCAGAGAACTGGGTTTGCACTCTCTGGGTTCAGAGTTCAGCTCCCCAGCACTCATCCACTGCCAGTATCACTCAGTATAGTCCTATTGAGGAATTTGAGCAGGATTGCATGATGAGGTGTGTGACATCTTAGACCCTCAGCACATGACAAGACCCCCTCAAAAATGAAATTAAATGGTGCATCTATTTAGATTTTATATTTGAGAAAAGAAGAGTGTAATTCCCAGCCCTCCTTCATCAAGATGAATGGGGTGGGTTTTTTTTTTGTTTGTTTTGTTTTTTGTTTTTTGTTTTTTTTTGGGCCACACCCGGCATTGCTCAGGGATTACTCCTGGCTGTCTGCTCAGAAATAGCTCCTGGCAGGCATGGGGGACCATATGGGACACCGGGATTTGAACCAACCACCTTTGGTCCTGGATCGGCTGCTTGCAAGGCAAACACCGCTGTGCTATCTCTCCGGGCCCAGGGTGGGGGTTTTGATGTCACAAAATCTTTGTCTGGGGGTGGAAAGAGTATAGTGGGTTAGGCTCTTGCCTGGCACTCAGCCGACCTGAGTTAAATCCCTGGCTTTCTGTGTGGTGCCCTCATACCTCCAGGAGTGATTCTGGAGCACAGAGCCAGGAGTAACACATGAGTATTTCTGGGTGTGGCTCAAAACAAAAAACAATTTATACAGTGTCTGTCTAGAAGACAGGCAGGGGAAATGGGGGACAATGATGGTGGGAAAAATTGTACTGGTGAAGGAGGATGTGCATTTTATGGCTGAAAACCAATTATGAACATATTTGTAATCACAATGCTTAAATAAATTACCTGAAAAAAAAAAGCAAATAAAAAATACCCAATAGAAAAAGCAAATAGAAAATGAAATTTTGGCCCATGCCATTGTGTTTGCTTGGGACTTTTGTGTAGAGTATAGCATGACTTGGGGAGCCAGACTGCTGGGATTTATATCATGTGTCCTTCCTTCATCATCATCTTTTTCTTTATAGTGAAAGATGGATAATATCAGTATTTTGGGGAGTTAGAATAAGTCCAGCGTTCATATGGATAAGCTAGCAGGTTTCCTGGCCCATAGTAAATTTTCAGCAGTGCTGTTGTTAAGATGAAGATTTTGCCAATTTCCATCCCAGTTGTTGACTGGCTGCCTGTTCTTTGAATTTTTCACTGGGGGTGGATGCTCGGCATTTATATATCTTAGGAATCACTCCTGATGGACTTGGGGACCATTCAGGGTCAAATCCCAGTCAAATGCATCCAGGTCAGCTATGTGCAAGGCAAAAGCCTTATCTGCTGTGGTACTCATACCAGAGAGCCAGGCTCTCTCCAGGAGCTGCATTTAGTCAAGGTGCCCATTTTATGCCCAGGTTCTCCTGTACACACTTAGGCTCTCTGGGGTTGTTGTAGATCCTTAAGCAGATGCTGGCACATTTCTTTTCCACTTGCTGTATTCATTGGAGCTCTTACCCCTTTTTATAAGCACAGCCACAGAATCTGGCTGGGATGTGGCCATAACCCTGTGATGTGAATCCCCTGTGATGTTGGGGACTGCAGAGAGCAGAGCTGCCAAGGTGGGTTACTGGGGATTTTATGACCTTCCCCTTGCAAGGCAGGCCCTATAAGCCCCTGTGCTTCCCCCCAGGGCCTGTTGGTGATTTTTTATAGAAGTATTAATCTTAAAGCAACTTCCTTTTAAGAAGGAAGTTGGCACAGAATGAAGTTAAAGTTTGGTGAAGCAGGGAAAGGAAACTTTTCTTTTACAGGGTTTGGAATCTTCCAGTATTAACTTAGACACCTGTAATTATTTGCTATATAACACAACAAAACTACTTGTCTTGATCTTGGCTTTAAATTTACAATTCTTAGTTTGTCTGTTTTACTTAATATTGCTCAATCATCTTGCACTATTGTGGTTTTATATCAAGCTTTCGAATTCTATGTTTTGAGCAAGACAATATAGTTCCATGTGTCCACTAAAATAATCCTATGAGGAGCCGGAGAGATAGCACAGTGGTAGGGCATTTGCCTTGCAAGCAGCTGATACAGGATGGATGGTGGTTTGAATCCCGGCATCACATATGGCCCCTTTGCCTGCCAGGAGCGGTTTCTGAACACAGAGCCAGGAGTAACCCTGAGCACTGCTGGGTGTGACCAAAAAAAACCAAAATAAAATGAAGTAAAATAACATAAAAATCCAGAAAGAGAGTACAGCACGTAGAGTGCTTGCCTTGCAAGTAGCCAATCTGGATTCAATCTATGGCATTCCATATCCCCCCTGAGTGCTGCCAGGGTTTCTAAGTGCTGAACTAGGAGTAACCCTTGGGCATCACTGGGTATTTCCCCACAAACAGACAAATAATCCTGTTATTTTTTTATATTATACTTTATTATATTTTACTTTATACTATTCCTATATTGTAATAAAGTAAAATAACACTAGTATTTGACATTTCTCAAAAAACTCAGTGCCATGTAAATTCTTTACAATTCAGATCTTCCTAATACACTGTAAAGACCCAGAGAAATACATAAGACTTTTCAAGTGTAAATCAGTGTCTTTCTCTAAGAAAATATGTAGAAGCATATTTATAGCACAAGCAAATTTGTGCTCTATTTGACCTCTTTCTCTAGACCTTTATCTGACTTTTCATCATATCTGGACCTTTCATTTTTAATCTTTGAGTCATAGTGGGGATCAAAATCAGGACATCACAGATGCAAGTAATATATTTTTCTCAGCCTGTGACAATAGTCATGCATTTGAAAACATTCACCCAAACAGTGTCACTACTAAATCACTGCTGGAGGAATACAGAAAGGACATTTGATTTAATTTTTATTTGATACAAAGATTGCTCTCTTGGTGAGACCAAAATAGTAGGAGTTAACATAAAAGAAGGAAGGTGACATAAAGTAGTGTAAAAGCTTTGTAAGGGAAAAGATGAAGAATTAGCTCAGTACTGGTGGGGAGTGCTAAGAAACCAACACAAAGAAGTGCCAGACCATAAACAATTTCTAGAGTTAGTTGTGAGTCAGTAGGAGAAACCACAGGGGAAACCACCGAAAGATCTTAACATGACCTTATGACTTAACCTTATGACTTCTTAACAGTGAAGTCATAAATAAAAAGCAAAAAACAGTTGGCATGAGAGCACTCTGGTGAAGTATGGGCATGAGTAGAATGAGGAACATAAATATATGGCTGGAAGTCTGACTTAACACTTTGTCCTTTGTCCTTGTGACACATGAGTTACTTGAACAGAGATAAAAATCTTGCAGTTATCTCCACGCCTACTATTGACCATGATTGGTCTCATATATTGGTTGTGGTACTCATGGGCTGGAGGAATAGGCACTAGAGAGTGCAGATAGCCAAGCTTCTTTACTTTCTCTGTTTGCACACCAACTGGCCAGTCTCCACACTCTTGAATTGTGGAGCATGAGCACAGCTGATTGGTGGCATTGGAAATGGCTTGTGGCAGCCTCAAGAGTCCCAGCCAGGTAGCTAGAGGAGAGCTGCCAGGATTAGGCATAGTTCATGTTGGTGACACAAGGGACAGAACTCATAGCTTCATGCTTGCAAGATTGTGCTTTAGTCGGTGTAGCCCCACCCCAAAAGGGTGTAGCCTCACCCCAGACATTAGTTTTGGCGTTGATTTTAGTGCCACAAAGCAGTGCTCAAACTCTGGCTAGCTAGTTGGGCTTTAACTTCCCTTCTCCCCCCTCCCCACACCCTATAAAGGATTCAACCCAGAACTTCATGTGTGTGCTTAACAACTGAGCCACCAATTCTCTCCACCACTTGCTGTTCATCAATTCAAGTCAATCAAATTGACATTCTCTACTTAGATGATAGCCTCAGATCTCATAGGTTAAGACGTAGTCCCATCAGATTGTTACCCCTTTGCTATCAACAGCCACACACCCCCATTTGTAACAGGTACTAGTTATAAACCCAGAGGTTCCCCCTCATTCAGGAAGATATTTTACTCAGTAGAATAGTTATCTACTGAGCATACGAGGGTGTAATTTAGGAAGAGCCAGATGGGAGAGATTTCACAGGCGGGGATCTTCCATGCTGTCTGTTCACACTGTCTCTCCCACATCTCTGCGAATTTGCCAGAATGGAACTCTGAGCCCTGGCCTTGCAGGTTTTCATGGTGGTACCTTTGCATACCTTTCCTACACTTGCTTGATTAAACACTTGGTTATTGGCAGGGGAGGACACAGTTTCTAGCCTCTCTCCCTCACAGGTGGGAATATGGGGATGGAGTGGGATGAAATGAACGTTCCAACCTTCAATTTTTATACAGTTGGTTCCATCTGGTAGTCACATATGGATTACTACAACATGTGTATGTGGTGTGTGTGTGTGTGTGTGTGTGTGTGTGTGTGTGTGTGTGTATGTGTGTTTTGGTAGATGATTGGAATCACACCAATCTCATCTCTGCTCGGGTAGTGCTTGAGGGACCAAATGCTATTCCTTTTTTTTTGTTTGTTTGTTTGGTTTTTTTTTGGGTCACACCCGGCAATACTCAGGGGTTATTCCTGGCTCTACACTCAGAAATCACCCCCAGTAGGCTCGGGGGACCATATGGGATGCTGGGATTTGAACCAGTGAACCTTCAGCATGTAAGGCAAACGCCTTACCGCTCTGCTATCTCTTCGGCCCCCCAAGTGCTATTCTAAGGATTTAACCTTATGGTCTTTAATTCTAGTAGTTTTAGTTTCTGTATTAATAACTGGGCCAATGATTAAATGTGTCTGGCTTGAACCAAGGCCTCATATATGCAAGACAAAAATGATCTATTGCTGCAAATAGTCTTTTTGGGAGTGGTGCAGAGGGAGAAGTAACACACACACACACACACACAACAGGGTGCTCAAGGCTTATTCCTGGCTCTGCACTCTGGGGTCATTCTTGGCAGTGCTCATGGGAATCACATGTAGGGCTATGGGTCAGGATAATGTTGGCCATGTGCCAGGCAAGCACTCACCCCTTGCACTGTCACTCTAGTCCTTATACATATGCTTATAATAATAAATTGCAGTATTACAGATATTAAGGTGGCACCAGATTTATCAGATGAAGACTCCACCCCTATGACCTCATTGTAAGTTAGTTACCTTAAAGGTCTGTCTCTAATATAAACCAGATGATTGGGGCAGGGATTAGGGTTCAATATTAAGTCTAGTGGAACACAATATCAACTCATAGTCCAATGTGCCCCCAAAGTGGCACATTACTGGCTGGAGTGAGCACAGTGGGTGTGGCAGGCACTTTCCTTTTTTTTTTCTTTTGGTTTTTGGGTCACACCCAGCAGTGCTCAGGGGTTACTCCTGGCTCTATGCTCAGAAATCGCTCCTGGCAGGCTCAGGGGACCATATGGGATGCCGAGATTCAAGCCACCATCCTTCTGCATGCAAGGCAAATGCCCTACCTGCATGATATCTTTCTGGCCCCTTTTACTTTTCTTTTCTTCTTTTTTTCCTTGGCAGGCACTTTTCATATGGCAGACCTCTGGGTTTGATCTCTGGCACCACAAGAGTTTCTTGAGTACTTCTGGCAGAAATCTCTGAGCACAGAGTTAGGAGTAAACCTTGAGTGCTTCTGGGTGTGATCCAATCCAATATTCATTACAAAACATGCTGTACATTTGAGATCTTGTTCGCTAGATTTTAATTATTTTGGAATTAAATTGTTGGTACCAGTTTTTAAGTATTATACATAATTTTAGAAGGATCCTTTTTCATTATCAGTAACTTACTATCACAAGAAAAGGTACTTAAAACAGTCCCCATTTAAGCATAAAAATGAAACAAAAAAAACCAGTAAAAGCTGAAATCACTAAGATTCAAACCATAAAAATAAGAAAATCCATAAAAATAAAAACTTTTGAAATGTAAAAATAGATGTCAAACAAGACTGAGAAGGAAATAAGATAACTCAAGGTCCCCCCCCCCTTTTTTTGGTTTTTGAGCCACACTGGTGGCACTCAGGGATTTCTCCTGTTTCTGTGCTCAGAAATCGTTCCTGGCAGGCTCGGGGGACCATATGGGATGCCAGGAATTGCACCGGGGTCAGTCCCAGTTGACAGAGTGCAAAGCAAATGCCATACTACTGTGCTATCACTCTGGCCCAGAAATCAAGTTTGTTTGTTTGTTTATTTATTTATTTATTTTTGGGTTTTGGGCCATACCCGGTGACGCTTAGGGGTTACTCCTGTCTATGCGCTCAGAAATCGCTCCTGGCTTGGGGGACCATATGGGACGCTGGAGGATCGAATCACCATCCATCCTAGGCTAGAGTGGGCCAGGCAGACACTTTACTGCTTGCACCACCGCTCTGGCCCCAGAAACCAAGTTTTTTCCTCTACTATCCTTTTCCTTCTTGGACGTTCTGTTCCCTTCCTGTTGATCTCATTTCACTGACCTGAGCCAGAGGGTTACTTTCAAGTATCTGTTCCTGGTAAGCCAGGATCCTCCCTACCTGATATCTCTATCACAGATGTGAATCTCTATTACCCCATGATGTCTGTCAGCTGTTCCCCAGGGGCCTGCTAGGGCCTGGGGGCCTGTGTTCAGGTGGATTTGTTGGATAGTCAATGGGAGTTTATGGTCCGTAGTGGGCATTGCTTAGCACTGGCTCTGTCACTTAACTTGTCTAGCTTGCCTGGGGCTGACCTGGGCACACCTCATTTAATGAATGGCCCATGCTGTGGCACTGAGGTTGTGGGGGGAAGAGGTGTCAAGGGCTCATGATTCCAAGTGTTCTGGAACCCCTGTAAGTCAAGTTCAGCAGACTGGTCAGTGACTAAGGGTACAATGCTGCTAGTACCCCTGGCCTTCTGGACAGTTTGGTATCTCTAGCGACTGGGCTGCCTCTGTCTCTCAGGCCTTGGTGGTGGCTGGGGAACCTCACACAGGCAGCTCTAGGAGGAGGCTGGGCTCTAATTCCAGTGGGCAGGGAGCAAAGTCTGCTACGGTATGGGAAATCCACAGGCGATATCTGCCTGTGGGGGTGTGGGCCTGCAAGGGCGAGGCCTGTTTGCTTGAGTAAACTCTCCTGATAATTGTCTCCTCCCCACATCCCACTCAGCCATTTCGCAGGTGGTGATTGGACTGTTTGCCCACAGAACCGGTGACTGAACTGTGGAGAATGTAGTCCAGTGTGGGGAGTCACCTACTGCTCTCTGTAGGACTGAGAGGTCACCAACGTGGTGCCTGTTAGCCCTGGACCTCTCTCCCTTCTGCCCTACTATTCCTCGGGCCCCAGTATCGGGGTGCCCAGTACTTTGTATTTTCCTCCCACACCTTGCCCAGCCCAAGCCTAAAGTTCTCTCACTACAGGCTCTCATCCCGGTGGCAGTGCAATGTGGCATAGGGGGTTTTCTTTCTTGGTAGGGGGTTTCCTTTCTTGGTAGGGGCTCCCCATGGTTCATTCTCCCCCCGTGGTGCCGACCTGCTGTGGCTGTTCCTAGAGTCCCTGGGCTGGCCGAAGGTTAGTTTGCTGTGATTGCAGAAAGGCACATTGTTGGCCCTATTCTGCCAACTGGGTCCCTCCCTCCAAAGCACAAAGGATGTGTCAATATATAGTCAGACTTATATTGATCCAGCTGGAGCTGGCTTGACCCTCTGAAAAGTACATTTTTCAGAAAGTGTGTTTTGCTGCCTTAAGCTCTTTGGTTTCAGGTGGATGTTCTCTGTTGGTTTCCCCTCTGTCTAATTTTCCTGCTTATTGGCATTTTAGGTTGTTTTCAGAATGCTTTTCTGCTACAGATTGTTTCAGTTAGTCAAGTTCTTGCACTTGTTAGTTCTTGTAAGAGTTCAGCCTCCGGTCCTAAATGTGAGTTCACACATGTCAGCTTCACAGGTGTGCCCCTGTGTTCACTTTGTTGCATTAATTTATACGTATGGCACAGTCTGTTCCCAGCACTTTTCTAAGTTTATCCTTCTGGTGCCCTACAAAAGTACATGTGCCTCTTTGCTTTTCTCCTCTTCTTTTCCCATACCCCAGAGTTGTGCTCTGCTTATTTTAGGCATCCAGAATTGCTGGGACTATTGTTTATTTCGGTGCCATGATTCCCTGAGGGAACAGTGACCCTCTCTGGTTGGGGTGGGTGGATCAGAACCAGTGCAGGGGTATTGGAGCAGTCTGGAGTTGGGGGATGCTTTTTTTTTCCCTTTTTTTTCTTTTGGGGGGGTGTGGCTTACACCTAGCATGCACAAAGGTTACCCCTGGCTCTGCACTCAGAAATTGCTCCTGGCAGGCTAAGGGGACCATCTATGGCATGCCAGGGATCTAACCCAAGTCTGTCCTGTGTCAAGTCTGTCCTCAGTTAGCTGAGTTCAAGGCAAATGCCCTACAGCTGTGCTATCTCTCCAGCCCTTATGGGGGATACTTTCTTTATTCATTTAGACAAGGTAAATTTCCAGAGAGGGGCTGAGTGTTTTTTTTTTTTTTTTAAGGGATAATTTATTAGGCCAAGTATGACTGGGAATCTCCATTCTCTTGTGAAGTGTTTTGTTGATAGCTTGAGCTTAGCTTTTGTTTGTTTTTAATAGACAGCTGCCATCTCCTAATTCACACCTAGGTGAGAAGACCTTAGATCTGTCACTGGATTGTAAACTCAAACATCCTTTGCATAGAAAACCCCTTGAGGGCCCTTGCAAGTAGCAGATCCAGGACCAAAGGTGGTTGTCCCATATGGTCCCCCATGCCTGCCAGGAGCTATTTCTGAGCAGACAGCCAGGAGTAACCCCTGAGCACTGCCGGGTGTGACCCAAAAACCGAAAACAAAACAAAACAAAAAAAACCCCCTTGCATATGCCATCACTCCTCAGACTTGACTTTTAGTATCTTGCTGATAAAGGTAAAAACATAAAATTGGGTTCAAACTCTTAGTAATAGTGGCTAAGACTGCCTTTTCTCTCAGTTTAGAGTTGAAATAAATTTCCTAGCCTAAAAAGTTTTAATATAGTTAATTTTTCTTTTATTTGTTTCTTTTCTGGGATCACTCTACTCTACAGAATTTGGTTCTCAGTAGTGCTCTGGGGACTATATGTGGACCTCAGACACATACAGAGCAAGAGCTAATCACTAAGCTATAAGTCAGAGCAAAATTTGCCTTTTTCTTCATAATTTTTTTTTTGTTCCCTATTTTTGCCTGAAGCTTTTTCACATATAAAACATCTCATAGAGGGCCCAGAGAGATAGCACAGCAGCGTTGCACAGCGGTGTTTACCTTGCAAGCAGCCGATCCAGGACCAAAGGTGGTTGGTTCCAATACCGGTGTCCCATATGGTCCCCCGTGCCTGCCAGGAGCTATTTCTGAGCAGACAGTAAGGAGTAATCCCTGAGCACTGCCGGGTGTGACCAAAACAAACAAACAAACAAACAAACAAAAATCTCATAGATTTATTTCTTTTTTTTTAAACTGGTTATAGTTTTGTTTGCACTTTCCATCATCTTATAATATTAGTTTATCTTTTTCAATTTTTTTTATTCTAACCATGATTTACCAAGTTGTTCATAATACAGTTGTTTCACGAATTAAATGTTCAAAATACCAATCTCATCAGCAGCGTGACTTTCCATTCCTCCTCCAGTTTTCCACTCACCAGCCCAGCCTGGAACAAAAAATTGACTTCTTATTGTTTGGTACAGCACAAAGGTAAATGGAATTATAAAACTTAGATCAACAAAGGTCTAATTAAAATCAATGTTATCTATTTCAGTGGGGTTACTAAAATCATCCTCTGAGGGTTTATTGGGCTGGTTAGTGCTAGTTGAGCATTCTGTGTTACTGTTTAGGCTCACTGAACTTAGTGGTCTTCTATGAAACTTTCCCATCGATTTGCCCATGATCCTAGTGGGCTGACACTCCTATGGAATCTTGAGGTGCATGTGCAGCTATGCAGTCCAATATCTATAGATCTGGAACAAATTTGGTGGCTTGGCAGCTTAAAATCCCGAAGTCTTGGGCTGTTTGTTTTGGGTAGTGGTAGTGGACTGCTATGGCCTCAGCCAGGAAGGGGAATCTGGCCCCACCCATTCTGAGAAGGCCCCACAGTTTGCAGCCACGATCAGACTACCTACTTGGCAAGACTCAGAGCCATCATTTTCTTTTGGAGATTAGTAGAGGAGCTGGGCTGTTTTTCTGCCCGGAAGATGGTGGGTGTGGCAGAGAATGCTGGGTTTTCTGAGTGTGTGGGAAAATCCCACGATTATAAGATTGCTTGAAGGAAAGGTATCTGAAGACTTATCCAAATTAATATGGAGTTTAGGGCCAGAGCAGGGCGTTGCCTTGCGCACGGCAGACCCAGGTTTGATCCCCCGTATCATCCCATACAGTTTCCCTGAGCACAGCCAGGAATAATTCCTGAGTGCAGAGCCAAGAGTAACTTGGGCCCCCAAACAAAGCAAAACAAAACAACATGTAATTTAAACTAAAAATTAATGAAAACAATCAAGGGAGGACATCAGTTTAAAACACAACATTTTTTTTTCAATTTAGATTCATATTTAATTTTTTATTTTTAAAGGATATCTTTGTACTTTTTGAATACACACGGTGTTGGGGAAGAGTTTTCTCTTGGCTCTGCACTCAGGGATCACTCCTGGCAGTTTTCAAGGGGTCATATAGGGGTGCTAGGGCTCAAACACCCCTTCTCCACCCCACTCCCTTTGGCTGCATGCAAAGCAAGCACTTTACCAATTGAACTATCTGTAGCCCTGATATTTTTTTTTCAATTTTGTTTTTAGGCACACACTGTGGTTTACTTTATTTCATAAATAGTATTTATGAAAACGTAATGACATGGTTTCATGTGTGACACAATCTCTCACCACAAGCACACCCACTTTCCACCATCATCAACTCAGTGCTCTCTCCCCAACCCCTGTCATTTTAATTCGTCTGTCCCCTCCCTCTGGTAAACTGAAGTCCAGTTCTCAATTTCTGCTGTCTGTAGGCAGTAGCTATACCTCTACCCTGGTTTTTGTTTGTTTTTAGTTGTAGCTTTTAAGTCACATCTGATGATTAGTGAAGGGTTATTTCTGGTACTGCCCTCAGGAATTGCTCCTAGTGGTGCTTAGGGATACCTGTGCTCAAACCCTGGTCAGATGTATGCAAGACAAGCACCATAACCCTATACTATGGCTCCAGTCCCTTCTACCATGTCTATTTAAGTCTCGAATGTGCTTATTCTGTATCTGTCTCCATCTACAAACAAACATCATTCAGCATGGTACTTTCTAGATTAATCCAGGTTTCTAGATTATCAGCTAATTGTATTTGGAATTCAGAGAAAATTAAAAAAAAGAGGTGCTAGAAAGATAGTACAGCCAGTAAGTCACTTCCTTCCTGCTCACCCAGGTTCAATCTGAATTTGGTCCCCCAAGTCTGACCAGGAGTGATTCCTGAGCACAGCTGCCACCCCTATCCCCCACTCCCCCACCAATCAGAACACTGGCAGACGTTGCTTAAATCATTGCCCAAATGGGGGTGTGGTTTAGTTTATAGAATCTGCTTCTGAGCACTTATTAACTGGACTCAAATATATGTGGTGATAATGTGTAACATATTTCATCAGACCCTAAATAGACCTTTGAATAAAGGTTTGAGATTTGTTACTTGACTTAGCTATTAAGCCATGTTTGAACCTGTAGGTAGTTTGCAAGTAAATTGAACTCTCACTTTACCATGTAAATAAAATTGGCCAGTATTAGAATTATACCCCAGTGACACATCTTGAGGCCCAGTGTCTGTCTTTTGTCTTCTGCAGTCAGTGACTGTTAAATGCCAACACTTGAAAAACTCAGCAAAGAATCCCCTTCAGTGTTGCTAGGAAACCCAGTAACTGTTCTTATGATCTTGAGATTTTAGTTTATTTTGATTCAATAGCAAAAAAAAAAAAAAAAAAGCAGTTGAATAGTCTAAACTAATTTTTGAAAAGAAAATTCTGCAAGTCACTTCAGAGTTTTATTTAAAACTTCCTTAATTGTGCACATAATAAGAAAAATCAGTGTAAACCAATAAATGGACAGTCATCTTACTTAAAATCCCAAATTTTCAGAAATAACTGCTGCTACCACTTTGATATTTATCTTTCTAGACTATTTTTATAAGCAAACGTTTCGAAGGTTCTTTTTTGGTTTATTTTTTTCACAGTTACAACGTTGTTCATGATTGAGTTTCAGTCATATGATGTTCCAACACCCATCCCTTCACCAGTGCACATTTTCCACCCTAAGGTTCTTTTTTTAACAGTGATTATATGTCGAACAACAAAGAATGGAAAGATGTTATCTTGAAAACTGTTATTGTCATGATTTTGCCTGAAACTCTAGAGAGCTGAGTTAGGATTTGAACTTTTATATTTTAGCTAATGGATATAATTACCTTATTTTGGAAGGGGAGAGTGTAATTTTTATTTTGGGGCCACATCCATCTTTGCTCAGGGCTTACTCCTATCTCTGCCCTCAGAGATTACTTGTAGTGGAATTAGGGGAACATATGAAGGATACCTTGGGTTCCTTGGTAATCCTTGTGCATGGAACCACTACATCTGCTGTACCCTTCTATCTCTCTACCCCCATTTTTAATTTTATTTCTTTTTTTTGCGGGGGGGGGGTTCACATCTGGCAGAACTCAGGGGTTATTCCTGGGCTCTGCGCTCAGAAATCGCTCATGGCAGGCTCAGGGACCATATGAGATGCCGGGATTTGAACCACCATCGACTGCATGCAAGACAAATGATCTTCTGCTGAGCTATCTCTCTATACCTTTAATTTGATTCTTACCAGATAAAATACTATGAGTAATTTTGGAGTTAGATCCTTTTTCTGCACTCGGGAATCACTTAGGCTCAGGAGACCAAATGGGATGCTTGGGATCAAATCCTGGTCAGCCTTCTGCAAGTCCATCACCCTCTTTGCTGTTCTATTGTTTGGGCCCCAAATTTCCTTTTTCCTTTTTTATTTTTTGGCTTTAAGCCTAACTTGGTGGTGGTCAGGAGTTACCTTTGGCTGTGCACTCAGGAATCATTCCTGATAGGCTCAGGGAAACCCTGTGGGATGCCAGAAATTGAACCCAGGTCATTATGTACAAGACAAGCACTCTACCTACTGTATTATCTTGGGTTCCTCATCATTTTTTTCTTACAGCTGAAAAGTACTCCTGTGTGTACTGCAGTCTTTTTATTCATCTATTGTTAGATATAATGGACAAACTAAACATCAACAATAAATTGTAGTCACTATGATTAGGAGCTATGCAAACAATAGGAATTGTTTCTGATAGGTTAATCATTTTTTTGGTTTTTGGGCCACACCCTGTGACGCTCAGGGGTTACTCCTGGCTATGCGCTCAGAAGTTGCTCCTGGCTTCTTGGGGGACCATATGGGACGCCGGGGGATCGAACCGCGGTCCGTCCTAGGCTAGCGCAGGCAAGGCAGGCACCTTACCTCCAGCGCCACCGCCCGGCCCCTAATCATTCTCTCTCTCTCTCTCTCTCTCTCTCTCTCTCTCTCTCTCTCTCTCTCTCTCTCTCTCTCTCTCTCTCTCTCTCTCTCTCTCTCTCTCTCTCTTTTTTGTTTTTGTTTTTGGGTCATACATGGTGAGGCTCAGAGGTTATGCCTGACTCTGTGCTCAGAAGTTGACCCTGGCATGCTCAGGGGACCATAGGGAATGCCAGGATTCGAACTGCAGTCTGTCCTGTGTTGGCTGCGTGCAAGGCAAACCCCTTACCGCTGTGCTATCACTCTGGCCCCCAGGTTAATTGTTTTTAACATACACTGCAGTCACCAGTTTTTTCAGCTAATGTTCACGGAACTCACATGAATAAGCAGAGTGTCTACAATTTCTCTATGTTAAGGTAACTAATGAATGAATAGCATACCAGAAGCAGCAGCATTTTAAAATTCAGTTTACAGCCTTGTGTGCTGTTAAGAAATATTATAATGTGTTACAATCTGGGGACTTGAGGGACAAAGTAATTGTACATGGATTCTGTTTTATTTATCTTAATGTTCTTTGGCTGAAAGTTCAAAGTTAAGATATCAGCAAGGGTTCTGAGAATTATGCTATGGGTGATTGTCCTTTCACTGTAACTTTACCTTGTCCTCTTTCTTTCAATCTTTGTTCTTATAATTAAAAATAAAAAAATAAAAAAAATTTAGTTTACAAGGGGCCGGCAAGGTGGCGGTAGAGGTAAGGTGTCTGCTTTGCAAGCGCTAGCCAAGGAAGAACTGCGGTTCGATCCCCCCCCCCCCTGCATCTCATATGGTCCCCCTAAGCCAGGGGCAATTTCTGAGCACTTAGCCAGGAGTAACCCCTGAGCATCAAACAGGTGAGGCCCGAAAAAACAAAAAGAAAAAAGAAAAAAAATTCAGTTTACAAATGTGTGGCTTTGGAGCCGGAGAGATAGCACAGTAGTAGTACGTTTGCCTTGCGATGGTGGTTTGAATCCCGACATCCCATATGGTTCCCCAAGCCTACCAGGAGCAATTTCTGAGCACAGAGCCATAAGTAACCCCTGAGCGCTGCCAGTTGTGCCCTCCTGCCCAGAAAAAGTGTGGCTTTATGGGATAAATTCATTGACCTGAAATATGTGACAAAATCATCTTTTAGTCAGCTTCACAATAAAATTCCTTAAATGGTGAGGAGAAATTAGGTAGTGGATGCCAAGTGCAAGGTAGGTGGTATGAATAGCAGAGGGTAAAGTACTGTGAGCTTTCATGGATAGAAAGCAAAAGTATAATTTGGAGAGGTAGCTTATCTCAGTGACTGAGGCAGGCATGGAACCAGGATTTTTATAAATGCAAACTCTTCACAAGATTGAATCTTGATTCAGGAAGGTCAAGATTATATATATGGGGCTGGAGAGATAACATGGAGGTAAGGCATTTGCCTTTCATGCAGGAGGTCTTCGGTTCGAATCCCGGCGTCCCATATGGTCCCCTATGTCTGCCAGGAGCAATTTCTGAGCTTGGAATAACCCCTGAACACTGCCGGGTGTGACCCAAAAACCACACACACACACAATTATATATAAATACAAAATCAAGTTTTACAAAGAAATGTGGACTTGTATGGTGATTGGGGTAGATTATTTTTATGAGATATATTAAAGGAGTCCAGTTGAACTGTTTTCAGTAGTTTTAAAGAATGCTGGATTAGTCTTACAGTATAGCAAATAAATAAACACAAGCTTTAGAGACTTTCAAAGGCAGATTGTGTTCCAGTTTAGGAAACTATCTTGCCGGTAGAGGCTGATATGGCTCCTTCTCTTGACACTTAAGGGCTATGAACAGCTGCTGGTCACAGTGCAAAGTTCTGTTGGACAGTGGCAGCTGTAGTTTGGGATACCTTTGTTCTTTCCTCTAGCACTTCTTCACACAGTGGCAGGTGGCAGGGATTCAAGAAGGTAGGAAAAGTCTTTGAAGTCTATTACAGAGACTCTAGTCTCTTTATGGACTCTAGCTTTAAGGAATGGAGGCTTGGGTCACACCCCATGATGGTCAGAGCTTACTCCTGGTTTTGAGCTCAGGGTGCCATATGGCCATTTGTGGTAGCAGGGGCTTGAACCAGGGTTTGACCACCTATGAGGTAGTGTCTTGTGGCCCTCCCCCCAACACATGTGCGTGTGCACATAAATCTCCATCTCTAGCCTCTGATTTAAGGGTTGAGATATATTCTGTTCTAGTATTAATCTTTTATTATTTGAGTAGTTCACTTAAATTTAATCTAAAAAAATACTTGGAATGGTGCCTAAATATCAATTACGTTTAATCTGACTTTAAGAGTTTCCAGTCTTTTTTTCTTATTTATTTATTTTATTTTTTTTTTTTTTGGTTTTCTGGGCCACACCCGGCGGTACTCAGGGGTTACTCCTGGCTGTCTGCTCAGAAATAGCTCCTGGCAGGCACGGGGGACCATATGGGACACCGGGATTCGAACCAACCACCTTTGGTCCTGGATCAGCTGCTTGCAAGGCAAACACGGCTGTGCTATCTCTCCGGGCCCAAGAGTTTCCAGTCTTTAAAAAAAAAAAGTTTCCAGTCTTTTGGCTTTAAGTTTATGGACACATTACTAACAGTGAATTTATGTATTCAGCTTCTCTAATGATGAATGAAAATTGTAAGATGGCTATGAGTTAAATTGTTTTCATTAGACTGGAATTTGTTACTTGCAAAGATGGAAAATTAGAATATGAATTTACACTTGGAGGCAGGAATGCTGGTTTGGGCCACATCCTGCAGTGCTCAATGTCATTCCTGGCTCTGCTTGGGGCATGATGCAGTCAGTATTGAGGACGGGTTGGCTACATGCAAGACAGGTGTCTTTTTTTTTTTTTTTTTTTTTTTTTGGTTTTTGGGCCACACCCGGTAACGCTCAGGAGTTGCTCCTGGCTATGTCCTCCGAAGTTGCTCCTGGCTTCTTGGGGGACCATATGGGACACCGGGGGATCGAACCGCGGTCCGTCCAAGGCTAGCGCAGGCAAGGCAGGCACCTTACCTTTAGCGCCACCGCCCGGCCCCAAGACAGGTGTCTTAACCTCTGTTCTCTGTCTCACCCTTCATATCTGGGTTACTCTTTTTTTTTGGGGGGGGGGGTGTCACACTCAACGCTCAGGGATTACTCCTGGCTATCTGCTCAGAAAGTATTCCTGGCAGGCTAAGAGGCACAGATGGGATGCCAGTGATCGAACCCGGGTTGCTGTAACAGTCTTAGTATTGGTACCTCTCACATCCCTGAAAGTCAGTACTGGGTGATGGATGGTCCAATGCTTTGGTTCTTCATGTTACACATTTATGTTTCTGTGTAAGGAATGTTGGGCTACCACACAGAGGACACCTAGTGTAATAGACCAGTGCTATGCAAAGTTTTTGTTTTGGACCACACAATGTGGTGCTCTGGGGTTACTTGAAGTTGCTTGTTATCATTACTGGTTCATTACTTAGGAGTTTGCTCCAAGTGGTATATGGGGATATAACACCAGAACTCCTGCGTGCAGTTTGGGGTGATAATGTCATTTACTGTCGAGTTTGTAATTTTCTGTCAGATTGACTGATTCAACCTTTAAACTTTTTATGAGATTAAGTTGTGAACAGAGCTGGGATTTTAATTTTTATTTATTTATGTTTTTGGTGGCAGGGGCACAGCCAATGGTGCCCAGGCTTATTCTTGGCCTTGTGGTCAGGAATCACCTGTGGTGGGCTCAGAGGGTTTTATGAGATGTTGGAAATCAAACCCTGGTCTGTCGCCTGCAAGGCAAGCACTTCATTATACTATTGCTCTGACCTGAACAGATCTGTTTATACATATGAATTGATACAAACAAAATTGTTTTTCTTTGGAAAGTAAGATATAAATTGATCCATATAATTTTTTCTCCTCAAGAAATAGTTGTCTCTGCAGTAGCCTTGGGGAATTGGTACCAGGAACTTTGTGGGTACCAGAATCCTCACTGTTCAAATCCCTTGAATAGAGTGGCATAGTATTTGCTTGTAATCCTTAAGCATCTTTTTTTCTGTCTAGTTCAAGCCATCTCTAGTTTACTTTTTTTTTTTTTTTTTTACTTATTCAAGGATTACTCCTGGCTCTACACTCAGAAATCACTCCTGGCTGGCTCGGGGAGACCATATGGGATGCCGGGATTCGAACCACCATTCTTCTGCATGCAAGGCGAATGCCCTACCTTCATGCTATTCTCTCTGGCCCCTCTAGTTTACATTTATGTTTTACGTTTAGTTTACATTTTAGTTTATGTTGATATTTGGGGGGGGGGTGTCAAACCTTGCCATTCTCTCAATAAACTCCTGGCTCTGTGCTCAGGGATCACTCCTGGGAGTGCTCAGGGGCCATCAGTGGTGCAAGATATTGAACCTGGATCACCTCCAAAGGAAGCATCCTGCCCATTGGAGTATTGCTCTGGCCCTTCTATAGATTACTTTTTATTTGTTCGTTTGTTTTGGGGGAAATCACACCCAACTTACTCCTGGCTCTGTGTTCAGGCATCACTCCTGAAGGGGCCCTGAGACCATATGGCTCATGGTTGTGTGTAAGGCAAGTGCCCTACCTGTTATACTAGGTCTATGACCCTCTAGATTACTTTTATTTTTATTTATTTATTTTGGTTTGGGCCTTGCTTGGCAAAGCTTACTTAGGGCTTACATTGGGCTCTATGCCCAGGAAATCACTTAGGGTACCCTGTAGGGTGCTTGGGAATGAACCCAGGTCAGCTGCATGCAAGACAATTGCCCTAGCACCTGTAATGAACTAGAACTTATGATATTTTTGTTTTGCAGCCGCACCTTCTGGCCTCTGTAAGTTGCTAGTATAATATAAATATTCTGAGAGCTTTTACACCATATTGTTTAGGGAACACGAGGAAGGAAAAATGTTTGTGTAGACATGGTATAGGCCCAACCTTTTGACTTTAACTACACAGTTGAGTTTTGACCCTGGACTGGTGGTTGAATCTGGATGATGTGGAATATGCAGGTATGGAGACTATCTTGTGTTTACTTTTGCTCAATCTATTGCCTTTCTTTATGTCTGCAAAAGGTCCTAGTTGTATTGCAGTTAACCATGTAGCAGGAAACTTTTTAGTTCTTACAGTGGGCTGTCATTTCTTTTGGATACATTTAATGAGTTACTGTTGGAATTCTTTTTTTTTTGGTTTTTGGTTTTTGGTTTTTGGGCCACACCCGGCGTTGCTCAGGGGTTACTCCTGGCTGTCTGCTCAGAAATAGCTCCTGGCAGGCACGGGGGACCATATGGGACACCGGGATTCGAACCAACCACCTTTGGTTCTGGATCGGCTGCTTGCAAGGCAAACGCCGCTGTGCTATCTCTCCAGGCCCCTGTTGGAATTCTTGTTTGGGGCTTCAGGTCTCTTATCTTGGCTTTTACATATTTTCAAACATTGACATTCACCATTGAGTCAACTGTCAATATGCTGTGCCCACATTTTCTAATTAAAGAAAACACCCATAAGTAAATAAGAAACCCATTTACTTGCTAAGTATGATTTAAATGGAAGTTCATGTAAAATACAAGTTTTGCCATAGGTAATGGGATAGTCTTCACTCTTGGGAATGTCTTTTTGTCTTCTTTTCCTTTGTATTTGAAGTGACTGGTGGCCACGTACATGCACATTTTGTAGTGGCTGCCCATTTGATTGTGTTGTTTGTGTGTACACTTTGGGGGTTCAGTACCTTATCCAGATTCACTTATTTGGGGGCTTGTGGCAACCCCAGGGATCCCAGTGACAGTTGTGCTCTGCATGTAGGGTAGTACTGGGGCTCAAACATGTGACCTTTTGCTTGCAAACCACACCCGCTATCGCGTATTGTAGAACTGTAAGGCTCTTTCAACTACCATACCATGAATCATACACCCCCACTCCAACCTCCAGAGGCGAAAATGTCTGCATTTCTTATGGAGCGAATGCTGCCTGGAGCTGAAGCCCGGGTATTTAAAAAATGCTTTTGTTTGTTTGTTTGTTTGTTTTTGGGTCACACCTGGCTCTACACTCAGAAATTGCTCCTGGCAGGCTCAAAGAGCCATATGGGATGCCAGGATTTTTTTTTTTTTTTTGGATGCCAAGATTTGAACCACCGTCCTTCTGCATGCAAGGCTAATGCCCTACTCCCATGCAATCTCTGCAGCCCCAAAGGTTTCCCACTCTTTTAAACTGGCATTAATGGTTATTGCTGGGGCTGGAGAGATATCACAGCAATAGAGTGTTTGCCTTACATACAGCCAACCTGTGAGGGGCCCTATTCATTTCCCAGTATCCCATATGGTTCCCCCAGTCTGATTTCTGAATGCAGAGCCAGGAGTGATTTTGAGCACTGCTAGTTGTGGCCCAATAACCAACCAACCAACCAATCAATCAATCAACAATTGTTGCTTAGAAATGTGTTTAAGCATTAAGAAACAAATCATTAAGTTTAAAAAATATTTAGAATTAAGTCTTTGGAAAACTTGTCCACATATCAGTAATTGCCTCAGCAACAGATTTCCCTATGCTTGCTATATGTGGCACCTTGGCAGGTGCAAATTGATGGACGAATGGAACCATGAATTAGCTAAATTTAACCTTTGTGTTTGTGTCACAATGTTCACTTCCCTCCTTTCCTTTGCTGTTGCATTGCATTGCATGGGGGGGGGGCGGGTGTCACATGCACTCAGTTGGTCTTGATGGACTTGCTCTCACTTATGTTGGCTTGGTCACACACATCTCTGCTGGCAGGGCTTGTACATTGGAGTTCTGTGCATGGTCCCTGCACTGTCATCATTTCATGGTGGGTGGGGACATAGCACTTCATTGTGATGCCTGTAGATCAATTGCAAAGATTTTGGGAAACACCCTTGGTACCTGTGGGCAGCATGACGGTGGGGTGGGGGTGCTGAGTCACTGATCTTTTGGATTTTGTTTTAGACATCTTGGATAGTAAACAAATTCCACTAATAGAAAATTAGTTCATACCGAATTAGAAAGTTGACAGAGCTCTTAAAGGAAAGTGGATTCAGTAAAGGATATTCTCTTGGGAGAAAAGCCACTTTGGGGTTGGGAAGATAGCTCAAAGGGCTGAGTCCCTGTCTGACAAGAAGAGGGTCCTGAGTTTGATCCTCAGCTTTGCAAAGCCTCCCTCATTCTACCCAGTATAGCCTCATACCCCTCAAACTTTTCCCTTTGTCTACACCCCATGCCTCAGAATGCAAACTAGTTTAAACTTCTTTGCCCTGGTTCCAAATTGCAGTCTCTTTCCCCTTCACTTTGTGCTCCTTGTGAATGACTGGAGATATGATCTAAGCTTGCTCCCAGAAGATGCTTAATCCATGTACATGTTTCTTTCTCCAGATTTTGCCAGAAGTCTACAAATTACGACCCCCGAACAGATGATTGAAAAGGCTAAAGGAGAGACTGCCTACCTGCCTTGCAAATTCACCCTTAGTCCAGAAGACCAGGGCCCTCTGGACATTGAGTGGCTGATATCACCTGCTGATAATCAGCTTGTGGATCAAGTGGTAAGTGTTTTAAGTGTTCACTTACTCACCAGACGTCATGGCCTTACCTGTCCAGCACCTTGTATATGTGGCCGTGGGAAGGGTCGGGGTATTGGGGCTGTAAGAGGGCCCCATATTTCTCTTGACTACCTTATTGTCTGGATAAGGAATTCAGTCACTGTTACTAAAACAAATAGTGGGGTCATTTGCAATGAGGTGAAGTGGATCAGTTCTTTCTTTCTCTCTCTCCCATCTCTCTCTTCTTCTTTTTGTGTTTTAGGACCATACCCAGTGATATTCAGGGGTTGCTCCCATCTCTGCACCCAGGGATCACTCCTGGCAAAGCTCATGGTATCATATGTTGTGCAGGGATTCATTTTAGGTTTCCCCCATTTGCAAGGCAAATACCCTGCCTGTTGTACACCAGTTCAACCTCCATAGTAACTTTTGTAAAAGGAAAATCTTTATAGACATTTATAATGCATTTCTAAGACGTCTTAACATACTACTAAATATTTAAATTATGTTAATTTTTTCTAATCACAGATATATTAATAATCTAATGGAGAACACTTAAAAAGCCAACAGTAGTACAGAGTAAGAAAATTTCCCAGTAATCAGTCTTTAAATACTTATGTATCACACTTTGCTTTTTTATGGTGCCAGCGTATTTTATTTATATGTTGCTGGGTTTTTTTTTTCTCTCTGTTTTCTGGGGCCACACTAGACAGTGCTCAGGAATTACTCTGGAATTGATGCTCGGGGGTCATTTTCAGTTGTGCTGCAAAATCTTGCAGTGTTGGGCTTGAACCTGGACCAGTTACATGCAGGCAAGTGCCTTATTTGTTGTACTTAATTGTTGAACTTTGACCATTATATTTCTAATTTTTATTTTTGCTTTGCTGGGGACCAAATCTAGAGTTTCATATGTGAATCAGGGTCTCTTATCATTGAACCACATCAGTAATCCCAAAATGTTTGATTTAATTTAAAATGGTGCTAATACTAGTTTTGCCTTAACATGCTTAAACTAAAACAAACAAAAGAAAATCAGTGTTAATTATATTAGAGCAGAACCAGAGAAAAATCAGTCCCATATATTTAGAGCAATGTGTTTTCATGCGTTTATTTAGAGAGGGTTTGTTCATTTTTGTTTTGCGGCTACATTCAGCAGTGCTGAAGGCCCTGACTAAGCTCAGGGGGGACTGTATGGGATGCTTTAGATAGAACCTAGACTGGACCCCATGCGGGGCAAATGCCCTGCCTATTGTATGTTCCTCCAGTCCATTAATCTTTTTTTTTTTTTTTTTTTTTTTTTGGTTTTTGGGCCACACCCTGTGACGCTCAGGGGTTACTCCTGGCTATGTGCTCAGAAGTTGCTCCTGGCTTCTTGGGGGACCATATGGGACGCCAGGGGATCGAACCGCAGTCCATCCTAGGCTAGCGCAGGCAAGGCAGGCACCTTACCTCCAGCGCCACCGCCCGGCCCCAAAGTGGTAGAATAGAGCTCATTGGTTTTTCTTTCTTTTTTTTTTTTTTTCTGTTTTTTGGGCCACACCCATTTGATGCTCAGGGGTTACTCCTGGCTAAGTGTACAGAAATTGGCCCTGGCTTGGAGGGACCCTATGGGATGCCGGGGGATCGAACCGCGGTCGCGATCTTTCCTTGGCTAGCGCTTGCAAGGCAGACATCTTACCTCTAGCGCCACCTCGCCGGCCCTTCCATTAATCTTTTTTCCTTATGATTTGTTTGTGAAGAAGGGCCTGTTTAGCCAACTTAAAGCCTTCATTAAAGCTTGGTTAAGCAATCACTATTTTTGGCAAAATCAGGCAGTTTGCTTATTATAGGTTTGTGCAGAAAATAATTAAGGTACTTTCCCAAATTGGGAGTAATCCCAGCTGTGAACACTGGAAATTCCTTCTATCTCCCTAAGTGAAATCATTGAAGCCTGACTCATTCTGTTTACTTAGCCCAGATGCCTGTTCTGTAACTGATTTGTCTTTTTATTGCCATGTCTGTGTTGGCATCCTCACATACAGCATATGGATTTTAACTGAGGTCAGTCTCACACATAGACAGAGGTCCACTTTCACTTTTCTTTTTTTTGGGGGGGGGGAATCACACCCAGCAGTGCTTAGGGTTACTTCTGGCTCTATGCTTAAAAATCGCTCCTGGTGGGCCCGGAAAGATAGCACAGCACAGCGGCGTTTGCCTTGCAAGCAGCCGATCGAATCCCGGTGTCCCACATGGTCCCCCATATCTGCCAGGAGCTATTTCTGAGCAGACAGCCAGGAGTAACCCCTGAGCACTGCCGGGTGTGACCCAAAAACCAATATATATATATATATATATATATATATATATATATATATATGTGTGTGTGTGTGTGTGTGTGTGTGTGTGTATATATTGTAGCAGGTCAGCCCCTGAAGAGGTTGACTGATGGTGGGATGGAGAATGAGGCCTTTTTCTTCCAGCTCGGAGCACGCGTCTGCCACCCTGTCTAGCCCACAGTTCTGAGGTGAAACGTCGGGTAAGCAGCTCGCAGACAGTCAGGCTCGTGGAAATATTCGCTTTATTCGGAGGACAAAACTGAAGTCCAAAGACTCAGCTTCAGTTCCAGCCAGCCAAAGCCCCGGTCTTCCACAGATCCCTGTTTTTATACTTCAGAGTCAGGTACCACCCAATAGTGGGATCAGATACCAACCAATGGTGAAAGCAGAATCAGGTCCTACCCTAGGGTGGGGGCAGAATGCCAGGTCACACCCTAGGGTAGGGCACAATCACCAATCAGTTTAGGGTGAGTAACATAGTAATCCCCCAAAATATTTACATACACAACATATATATATATATATATATATGTTGTGTATGTAAATATATATCTATCTCACTCCTGGCAGGCTTGGGGGGACCATATGGGATTCCAAGATTCAAACCACCACCACTTCCACTTTTGAGGCCAGGAACTCTCGAGACCAGGGCTGTGGCTTGGTGATAGACCACTGGAATTTCATGCATGAGGTTCTGAGTTTGATTTCCAGCATCACTTCACAGAAAGGAAAATGTCTCTAGAATCCAGGATTCTGCTCTATGGTTAATATGAATGGCTGGAGAGCACAGGTCTTCAGTGCTTCTGGTTTATAACTCAAATAAATCCTGTAGCACAGAGCATCTATAGACCTTGTAGCCTCTTTTCGAGTTTTTCTTGCTGAACATGGGAGCCACAGACTTGACTGTGTTGCAGGACTGGTGCTCGGCACAAAACTTGTGAGATATGTGTGAAATGAAAATGTTTCAGGATCAATAGTCAGGATTATCCTAATCTCTATTTTAGAGTACAAAAGCACATGGATGAACAAGAACATTCTTTTTCAGTTACATTTATGCAGTAATGTATAGGTCTGAATCTAGGAATCTTTGAATCTGGGAGCCGCTCTCCCCAGAAAACACCTTATTAGCCTTCGTACTATGTTGTACTGTTTTCCATTTTAAGATTTGGGGTGGGGGGCTGGAGAGATAGCCTGGAGGTAAGGCATTTGCCTTGCATGCAGAAGGTCATTGGTTCGAATCCTGGCATCCCATAGGTTCCCCAAGCCTGCCAGGAGCGATTTTTGAGTGTGGAGCTAGGAGTAATCCCTGAGCACTGCCAGACGTGACCCAAAAACCAAAACCGAAACAAAAAAAAAAAAAAAAAGATTTTTTTTTTTTTTTTTTTTTTTGGAGGGTGCCACATCCAGTGATGCTCAAAGGTTATTTCTGGTTCTGTACTCAGGATTTATTCCTGGTGACTCAGGGGACCACTTGAGTCTGCCACATACAGGGCAAGTGCCCTGTCTGATGTACTATTTCTCTGATTTCCTGCTATATTTATTTTTCCTCATAGAATAAAACAGGAGTGATATACCAGCCTCTCTGCATTGTAAAGAACTCTGTAATGCTGTATATATAAATTTTTGATAAACTTGAAAGTTTGTTAGAACATTGATAAGGTCAATATATTCTGCCAGACAAAAATCATTTTTATCTTGACTATGTGGCCCAGTAAAAGTTGGCCTATTAAAGCCACTGCTCGTCAGCTCCCCAAATAAGGCTTTCAGAAACAACTAGCAGCATCCATATAGTCCAGTACAAAAGAAGACCTGACCATTTCTCACTAGGCCTTCTCAGTGTTGGTTGTTGACACGCTAATGTGACAAGAGAGATAGCAGAAACAATGTAATGGCTCCTGTTTGCAGCATAGGTTAGCTATTAACTTAATTGCTTCTGTTATTTATTTAGCAAAATCGAATCAAGTGCTACTTTGACACAAGCACTTTGTGCATAAACAAAAAAGATCTTTTGTAGCTGTAAAGGGGCATCAGCATGGTAGGGAAGACTGGCTCTTTCTTTCATAAGGTACACATTGTCACAGGGCTTCATGTGAATTGTATGCCAGACAAGAACCCATGTCCTGTCCTCGGAATTCCTACAGATGAAATGTATTATTAGGGAGCTTCTTGTCCTCGTAATTTCCACCTTACAAACTGTTTGCCCTGGGGCCAGAGCGGCAGCACAAACTGTAAAGTGTCTGCCTTGCCTGTGCTAGCCTAGGACACACTGCGGTTTGATCCCCTGAAGTCCCATATGGTCCCCCAAGCCAGGAGCGATTTCTGAGCACATAGCCAGGAGTAGTCCTGAGCATCAACGGTGTGGCCCAAAAAGCAAAAGCAAAAAAAGAAAAAAAAAAAAAAAAGAAACTGTTTGCCAGATAAAGATTGTAGGGGCCCGGAGAGAGCACATCAGTAGTTCATTTGCTGTGCATGCAGCCGATCCAGGACTGATGTTGTTCGAATTCTGGCAGGATGATTTCTGAGAGTCACCCCTGAATGCTGCTGGGTGTGACCCAAAAGCCAGATAAAGACTGTAGTTGTATTTTCTGATTTTGGGGGGCTTGTCACCATTACTCTTTCCCCCAGGTCATAGATCATCAAATTTGGAAGTTTATTTGCAAATATAAAAACTGATTAAGTTTAGTAAGACAACTTAAGTAATAGAGATTATTGTTAGGTTATCTTTCAGGTCACGTTTAACACAAATTTAGCTTCTCTCTAACTCTAACTTGGTTTTCATTAAAGCCCATGAGAATGGTTTAGAAAACTCGGTGGGATTAGAAAAATGTCCACTTTTCAACATAGAAGGTTAATGGAAAAATTCTGCATACATAATTTGAAATTGATTTTATTTGTTTTGAGGTTTTTTTTTTTTTTTTTGGTGGTTCCATTGGGGCCCAAATATTTTGAGATTTATTTTATGATTTTATTTAATAGTTTATAACTTTCACCTGTTTCCAACTTAAAGGTGCAGTTTTTTATTCTTTGATTTCACAGATAAAGTAAATTATTTTGTGAGTTATGGTGTTAATGTATTCTTTTGTTTTGTTTTGTTGTATTTGTTTTTGTTTTTTTGGGCCAGACCTGGCAATGCTTAGAAATTACTCCTGGCAGGCTTGGGAATATCAAGATGGGATATGTGATATCCATGATTGAACCTAGGTTGGCAGCTGCATGCAAAGCAAAACAAATGCCCTGCCCGCTGTGATATTCTTTCAGCCCCAATGTATTGAGTATTATACAGATGACTAGAATACTACAGTGGTAGATGCAGTGAAATGTTAAGTGTATAGGAACAAACAAATCTGTGCTTTTGTTCAGTTTTTCCAACTCTTGAATATCACCCCCAGGATTTAGGTTTTCCCATTTAAGTTTGCAGCCATTTCCAAGTATCATATTGATCTCTTTCCCTTTTCTTATTCTGTGATTAGAGTAATTGTCATTTCCTCTTATGCTTTGTTCTCATTTTGTTGTATGCTCTCGTTTTGTTGTGTTTTGTAATTCTTCATTATCTTGTATCTTGTATACAGAGCTTTTTTATGAGACAGATGGTTGGTTCTCTTATATATTTATCCCCACATTTTGGCTTTTTTTTTTTTTTTTTTTTAGATTATTTTATATTCTGGGGATAAAGTCTATGAAGACTACTATAAAGACCTGAAAGGACGAGTACACTTTACAAGCAATGACCTTAAATCTGGTGATGCATCGATAAATGTTACAAATCTGCAGCTGTCAGATATTGGCACCTATCAGTGCAAAGTGAAAAAAGCCCCCGGTGTTGGAAATAGGAAGTTTCAACTCACAGTTCTTGGTAAGTTATTTTTATTCATGTTATGTTTTAATATAGTGAATGATCACAATACAGAATATTGGCAACATTGATGTAAGACAAAGCCTGATGAGCTTTTGAGAATAATTTAAACATTGGATATAATTCTACTGTCCAGAAGATAAAAACAAAGTTAACACATTTTTTTTTTCACTAGAACAATGTTATCAATTGTGAACCTTATTGAAGGTTGGAAGGTAAATAAAACATGTAGGATATGGAACCTGAATGATAGATAGTTCAGCAGATAGGGTATTTGCCTTGGACTCAGCTGACCCAGATTTAGTCTCTGGTACCCCATCTCACATGGTCCCCTAAGTACCACCAGGAGTGATCATCAATGCAAAGCCAGGAGTAACCTCTGAGCATTGCCAAATTACCCCCCAACACACACACACACACACACACACACACACACACACACACACACACACAAAGAAAAACACACAAACATGTTGCATGTAGGAGAACAATGTTAAGTCAGGAGTTAGCATTTTTGGTGTTGTACTCAGATCTGCTGTGAGAACTCTCGTTTTGTCTGTGTCAACCTTTCATTTTGAAGGAGTTTGAAAAAAATATTTTGAGGGGCCATAACCAGTGATGTTCAGGGGTTACTCCTGGTCATGTGCTCAGAAATCGCTCCTGGCTTGGGGGACCATATGGGATGCCAGGGGATCTAACCAAGTTCCATTCCGGGTCAGTCATGTGCAAGGCAAATGCCCTACCACTGTGCCACTGCTCTGGCCCCTCATTTTGAAGAAGTAAAAGACTTAGTTATCATTAAATTTACCTATCCATTTGCAGTCAGTTCAAATGTTGTGTTGTGGAAACCTTGTTTTCAAATTCCTTTATTCAAGAGAAAAAAATGAGATTTCTGTGACATTCAAGTGAGAACATTTCAGTGGTAGGAGATGAAATGGGGGAAGAAAGAATATGAATTGGCTAAGACCATTAGACAGTCACTAGTCATTTAAGCTTCCTAGCACCAGTTTTCCTTTCTAAGGTGAGGAGATTAGACGAAAGCTAGATGGCCAGGAGTGGTGGGAGAGGCGTGGGCCATACTCAGTGTTGTTCGGAAGCTCCTTCTGATTGCTCAGGGTTCACTTGTCAGTAATCTGGGGACCAGACCAGTGACAGCCACATATAACCCCCCATTACATCTGTATTATCTTTCTGTTCCCCCTTCTCCCTGACCTCCTCCCCCAGTGTTGTCAGTTGAACACTGCACTGCAAGGCAAGTGTTCTTCCGCTGAACCACATCCCAGCCCCATTGACTGGGATAGGTTATCTCAAAGCTCTTTCTGTGGCCTAATTCAAGTGGCCTAAGAGACAATGGAAATGGCAAAGTCTTTGCACTCAGAAGAGGTTATGTTTATTATTCTCCTCTGTATTCTGGTATCTTGCATAAACACATTGAGGCCCTTCATATCTCGACACTGAATGAAAGTCATATTCATCACTATACTCATAAAATCCTATTTATTTTGTGTGGCTTGTGCACACAGAATTGCCTGCTCCTTTGCCTCTGGGATATGCTCTTTTTTTTTCCTCTTTCAAAATGCCTTGAAATGCACTCTGTTTTTTTTTTTTTCCCCTTAACAAAATGTGCTACTTGGTGGCTGGAGAGATAGCACAGGGGTAGGGTGTTTGCCTTGCACGTAGCCAATTCAGGATGGATGGTTTGAATCCCCCGAGCCTGCCAGGAATGATTTCTGAGCACAGAGCCAGGAGCAACCCTTGAGCACTGCCAGGTGTGACACCCCCTCCCCAAATGAATATATTTATTCTAAAAAAAGAAAAAATAATTGTAGTAGACTATGCAAAAGACATTGGCACCATATAGAAACAACTGATTTATGATTGTAAATTCCCCTCTTCTGTAAGCTATGTTCTCTTTTAGGGAATGCTTTCAGGGGACCCATTTTGTACAGGAAATGCTGTTTAGAATCTTCAACTTAACCCTAGAAGAAGCCAATCAGTTCAGGTCTGTCCCACATCATATTATGCCTCTTTTCTTTTCATTGAGAGGCTAGTTTGGGAGCAGCAAGACAAGTAGTTAAGCTTGAGGCTTATTTTAAACACCCCTTTTCTCTAAAGCTTTGCAAAATAGATGGGGAGCAGGCATGTAGGCTATTGTGTATCCTGATGGCATCTCAGATTGATAGTCTTAGCCACTGGGGTAATGTGCTGGGTACATGGTGGTAAGGGCAGGCAGGGGGCTTATAAAAGGCATTTCCACCTTGGAAATGGTTCCAGGAATGATTATTTTGGGAATTTTTTTATTCATTGTCTAGTTGAGACTATACAGAATTACCTTTATTTTTCCTTTTTCTATTTTTGGGTGCAAGAAGCATTGGGTCTTACCTGGTAGTATTGGCAGGGGGTTCTCTCTTGATGTTACGTACGGATTATGTGGGGCTGAGAATTAAACCAGTTCTCCCTCATGCAAAGGATGTGCTTATATCTTTGAGCTTTCTCTTCAACTCAGTACAATTTTTCTCAATACTTTTTTTTTTGAGTGTTTTGGGGCCAGACCCAGTGGTGCTCAACAGTTATTCCTGGCATTGCACACAGAAATTAACCCTGGTGGGCTTGGGAGATCATATGGGATGCCAGGAATCTAAATCTAACAAAGCAAATGCCCTACCCACTGTCCTATCCACTGTGCTATCCTTCTGGTCCCTTGGCTCAGCACTTTCCGTATCATAAATGTGCAAGCAAATAAAGTGTTACTTTATCTAAACTCTTATTCCAGATTCATATATACCTGGAAAATATGACTATGTATTCTCTCTCTGTCTCTCTGTCTCTCTCTTTCCCTGTCTCCCTCTCCTTTCCACCCCCTCCCCTCTGTTTTTGTTTGTCTTTGGGTTTGGGTTCATACCTAGCAGTGCCTGGGAGCTACTCCTGGCTCTGCTTGAGGGACCACACAGTGCTGGGGGATCTAATACTGTCCTTCCACATGCCAACTAGCGGGCACTCATTCTCTTTAAGGAGTTTTTGTATCCTAACTATATCTTCTTACAGCCTTATTGACCAGGGTTAAAATCTAATGAAACTTTAGCTAATTTATGATGTATCAACTAGATCATACCTGCTTATTGTGAAATCTCCCAATCCTATAGGCCTACTAAGAGAATCGCAGTTGACAGTGTTAATTTCCAGAAGAAATGTGAATAAGTAATGTCCCGGTGTCAGAAAAAGATTTTGTAGAAGTAGATAGGATCTAGGTTAAGTACTTTCAATGTGCAAGGCAACACAGACCCCAGCACTGGATCATATAATCATAGTATTGGCGCATTTTGAAGTAAGTACATTTCCTTATCGGCAGCCAGTTCTGCCAGGAAGGAGAAAGCTCACTTTCACATTAACTCACAATCCCAATATCAACATCTAAGTGAGTGGCTAAGAGAGGAACATTGACATAGTCACTTCTTTTGTTAGCTACAAGATCTGGGGGTCATCTGTGACTAAGCCAGGTCTGAATTTAAACCAGGGAAAGAGAGGGGAGCGAATAAGGGCTAAGAGTTGAGATACTTAGAAGTCCTGCTGATGGGAGATGAAATAACTAGTCACCTGGGGGCCCTGTGGTTCTTCATGGTTCTCCGGGGCCTGGAGAATTTCATAACTGGCTTTCTTCTCTGTCTGTCAGTGAGTCATGACTGCTTCTGGGAGAAACCAGCATTTTCTGTTGATCTGGGAGGAAGAGATCTGTAAGGTTTGAGTGACTAATCTGCCTGGAGTAATCTAGGGGAAAGAAAAAAATTTCTCACTTGAGCAGTGGCCCAAGGGCCTTCTCATTTGGATAAAGGCTCTGCCTAATGCTTCAGCTTATACTGGAGGACTCTAGAAGTCACTGTGGTGTTCACAGTATTCAATAAAAAGTTTAAGGGCCTAAGCCATTGTCAGCAGGTAGGGTGCTTGCCTTGCACATGGCCAACCTAGGTTCAGTCCTGGCACCTCATATGGTTCCCTGAGCATTACCAGGAAAGATCCCTATGCACAGAGCCAGGAATAAGGCCTAAGCAGAGCCAGTTCTGGCCCCCAAATGAAAAAAACAAACTGAAAACAGCAAAACAAAACGTGACTCACAGAACCATATATTGTGTGGAAATGAACCAGAATGGACTTTTGGTTGCTTATGAGTGAGGGACTCAGCCTTCTACTCTATAGCTTGCTTTGCTCCTGCCGACAGCCCACTTTCAGGGAATATGCCAGATCCTGCCAGTTCTTCCAGATAAACCACAAGCTAAAAGAGGGAGCTGATGATGACAGAGAATCAATACAGTCACCACGCTTCCCCAGCAGCTTCTCCAAGAACTCCTGAAAGGCCTTTGAAGCCTTTTGATGGGAACAGCTTGTGCTGTTTCAGCAGCAGAGCAAGCATAGTTAGCAGCTACCTGAATATTTGTGATTCCTTCAGACTAGAGTCTGCTAGTGCAAACCCACTGGACTTTGGGAACCACCTGTGTGCTCATTTGATCAGTGAAGGCTCTAAGGAGGTGTGTAAGAGTGGGACACTTTGTTTTCTGTTGTTTTGAAATGATTTTACTTTTGAAGAATTGCAAAAGCTAGAGTTTCTGAGCTTCTAAGTTTTCTAAGTACTCTAAATGTTAGCGTATTTATTTCAAAAACTTTTTTTTCAGACTCACTTTCCTCTACTGTCCTTTACTGGAGCTACTCATTGGCTCCATTCCTTCATCTTCATTTATTTCCATTTCTCATAATTTCTTCTCAGAAGCTGCTTTCAGAATCCCCCCTTCCTGTTGCCTTCCTCATTGGTCAGCCAGTCTGGTTTCTACTGGCTATATTTAAGGTCATGGTCAGTTTAGCTTATTAGACCTTAACAATTGCATCCAAACCTGAAATAGTGTTCATCCACAGATGAACAGATAAGCACGTTTATGGGATGGGGATGGTCAGTGAGTACAGCTCACCAATAAAAAATGAGATAGTACAGTGGGGAGGTCACTTGCCTTTCATATGGCTGATCTGGGTCCAGTCCCCTGCATCCCACATAGTCCTTTGAACACTCCAGGAGTAATTCCTGAGTACTAGGAAATATCTCTCTCTCTCTCTCTCTCTCTCTCTCTCTCTCTCTCTCTCTCTCTCTCTCTCTCTCTCTCTCTCCCTCTCTCTCTCTCTGTCTCTCTATCTGTCTCTCTATCTGTCTCTCTCCCTCTCCCTCCCCCCTCCCCCCCCCCTCTCCTCTCTCTTGTCTCCACTGCTTGAAACACTCCAGGAACAATTCCGGAGTGCAGTACTAGGAATTACCCACACACACTGTTTCAAAGGAATAATCAGTCTCCACTGTTTAAAATACGTTTGTTTTGTTGTGTATGTTATACACGCACTATTAATGACGGATCATCATCTTCATGATTAATATCTTATTTATAAAGTTAACAGAAAAGTATATTGCTGTGCAATTTGGAGTAAGTGGGTAAGTTAAATAGCTTTCCAAAACAGTTCTGCAGAAGAACATGAGTCTCTTAACCAGAGTCATTTTTCTCTGGATCATTTGGGGTGGGGGGGAGGGTGTAAATGCAAATCCTGAATGTTCATTGGTCCTTGCTACAGTAAATGAATTGTCCTGTCCATATTATCAGTATTACTTATTGTTAATTCCACTAATTATAATGGCACCCAGAGGACTGTGACATGGCACATACTCCCAGAAGGCTCCTTGTCAAGGCCGGAGTAGAAGAATAGGTAAGGAAGACATTGAGCGGGACACTTCCTTGGGTCTGAAGCGGCTCATCTTGCATCAGCCTTGCTTTCCCCAGGCGTGCCCCTGGGAGTGGACGGGTACAAGCCAGCTGTGCCCGAGACGCTGCCCAAGCTCCGTTTGCCATGGCTGCCTGTCTGAGCTCCTCCCTGCGTGTTTTGTGCTGGATAAAGCTGAGCCAACTTGTGTTGACAGCCGCCTGTAGTCTTCCAGTCCTGTCAGCTCGGAACCTGGGGTCCAGTGGCTATGCAGCATGCTGTGTGTTCAAGCAGTTGTTAGCAACGTCCTTCTACTTTCCTCGTGTAAAGTTGTTTCTTTTCTCTCCTCAGTGAAGCCTTCAGGTACGAGATGTTCCGTTGATGGGTCAGAAGAAATTGGAAATGACTTTAAATTGAAGTGTGAACCAAAAGAAGGCTCTCTTCCATTGAGATATGAATGGCAGAAGCTGTCTAATTCTCAGAAACTGCCCACTTCGTGGTTAGCAGGTACTGCCAGTTGGATATTTTGTACCATAGGTCACTAAGGCCTAAGTCTATGTACATATGTGTTTTTTGTTGTTATTGTTTTGTTTTTTGGGATCACACCCAGCAGCACTCAATAGTTACTCCTGGCTCTATGCTCAGAAATTGCAGGTTCAGGGGACCATATGGGATGCCAGGATTCGAACCACCGGCCTTCTGCATGCAAGGCAAATGCCCTTATTTCCATGCTATCTCTCTGCCCCCCTACGTACATATGTGTATTAGCAGGTTCTGTCAATTCATGGGCCATTGAGACTTAAAACTATGTGCGGGTGTGTAAGTCCTGAATAGTACAGAATCTGACCACCTCATGGCACACAATATAGTAAGACTCAGGTTGAAGCACATGTGAGAGTGATACCATCCCTTTTCTGTCCTAAATAATCAGGATTCCATGGGAATGAGTGTGTTGTGATAAGAAATGCCATGTAATGTAAATGAAGAGATGTTTGGATAATGATTTCACCTTTCAGGATATTTTTAATCAGTGATGTTGGCACATGCTTTTTAAGTTGCTGGCAGCACTGAATGGAAAATGTTCTCAATCATAAACGAGTGGCTAAGTTCTAACATGAGTTGGGTGTTTGGTATTTTGCCTGGGTTCATGTTGAAGATGTGATCATTTATGTATGACATGTCTGTTTAAAAAAGCTCCCAAGTAGTTAAATCTGTTACTTATCTGAAGTGTCCTGTTACTGGATTATCTTGCTCTAATCTCTCCATCCTGGTCTTATATAGAATTTCTCTCACTTCTGTTTTTTTCCCTTTCAAATTAAGAGAGCCACTTGCCTTTCCACTTGGGAGATAAAATTGGTTATGTGGATGTCTGCTTGCACCCAAGTGCTTTTGTGGCATTGGATAATTCTGTTTGTGTGTGGTTCTGCTTCAGCTGGGACTTTCTATTCTTTTGCATGGTTCCTTCTCTCTTGATATAGATAAGCCAGGGGCAGAGTACTCACTATGCATTCTGGCAGGGTTTTTTTTTTTTTTTTTTTTTTGCCCCATATCTAGTTGCTTTTACAACCATGTTGTCAAGTGGAGTGGGACTTGCCATTACTAAAAGATCATCCCTTTCTTTCCCTAGAGATGAATTCACCAGTTATCTCCGTGAGAAATGCCACCACCGAGTACTCAGGGGTGTACAGTTGTACGGTCAAGAACAGAGTGGGCTCTGATCAGTGCATGCTTCGCCTAGATGTGGTTCCTCGTAAGTACCAGCTATCTTGATCTAATTTCTATCCTCTGACAGTGGGTAGTGAGGGTGAGGAGATTCCAGCTGATCAAAGCATTCTTTGGAGGGGCAATTAGCTTCTCTAATGATGGAAAGGGGAAAATATATATTATATATGTGTTAATAAAACATTAAATAAGTAAGAAATGTCAAGTCATAGCGCAGAACAAGCTGTTTAGAATATCCTTTTAAAATTTTTTAAAGAGAAACAAGATAGTTTTTGTTGAAGCTTTAGAAAGATTGTGAAGGGCGAGAGAAGTTTGTGTTTGAGAATGGCTTCTCCAGGGTGGAATTAAGTAAAGGAACCCAAAGACAAGCAAGCGAGACACATATTCAAGAGAAAATGTGGCCTTGATGAGCAGGCCTATTTAGAATATTATTTGTGGGGGAGAGGGCATACACTTGGTGGTGCTCAGGGGTTACTTCTGGCTCTGTACCCAGAAACCCCTCCTGACAGACTCAGGGGACCATATGAGATGCTGGGGATTGAACCTGGTTGACTAAATACAAGGTAAATGCCCTACCTGCTGTGCTATTGCTCTGGCCCCCTATTTAGAATAGTCTTATGTGCCAGAGCAATAGTACAGTGGATAGGTTTTTTTTTTTGCCTTGCATACAACTGAATCTGGTTTGATCCTCAGCCCTACCAGGAGTGATCCCTGAGCACAAAGTCAGGAATAAGTCCTGAGCACTATTGGGTGTGACCCATGAAAATATTCTGAAGTGCCAAGAAGATAATTTTAAAGATTAAAATCTTTTCAGCCTAATTTTATCACTTTTTATGCCTGAAATAACAGGGACACCTCATATATTGCTGATTTGGTCCCAAACTATAGCAATAAAGCAAATATTGTAATAAAGAAGTCATAAGAATACAGTGTATATAAAAGTTACAATTGTACCATTAATATAATATAGCATTATATATAAAATAACTACATGTACCTTATGAATAATTGTTGTATATATGGGAAAATAGCTCTGTAAGACTTGTTTTATGTTGGGTTACTGCAAAGCATTCAATTGATTAAAATGAATGCAGAGTCTGTAAAATACAAAGTGAAATACAGTAAAGGAAGATATACCTATATTGTGTATGACAGAAGAAAATTCTTTCAATGAATTTTTACCTTGATCAAAAAGTAGAAACTAACCTCTCTTGTTTCAGTAGTTAGTAAATGTATGCATTATTTAAATATTTTTTTTGGGGGGGGGGCATAGCCAGTGGTGCTAAAAACTCCTGGCTCTGTTCTAAGTACTTGCTCCTGGCAGGCTTGGGGGACACTGTGGAATACCCGGGATTGAACCTGGGTCCATCCTGGTTCTGTCCCAGTTCTGTGCTGGGTCGGTCACATGCAAGTCAAATGCCCAACCACTGTGCTATCACTCTGGCCCCTTTGCATTTAAAGCATTCTATCAATGTGTAAACTTTTGATAGTAACCTTTATATCAGTAAACATTTTTTTTATGTTCTCTTCACCATTTAGCTTCAAATAGAGCTGGAACAATCGCTGGAGCTGTTATAGGAATTTTGCTTGCGCTTGTGCTCATTAGTCTGGTCATCTTTTGCTGTCGTAAAAAGCGCCGAGAAGAAAAATATGAAAAGGAAGTTCATCATGATATTAGGTAAATGACACAAGAATTGACTGATCTATTATAATTGAAGCATATTAGGTCTCTAATTTATTTAGGTTTTGTGTTTTGGGCCATATCTGGTTTTGAGGCTCAGGGACCACATGGGGTGTTAGGGATCGAACATGGGTCAGAAACATACAAGATCCTTGCCATGTATTACTGTTCTAACTACTTGAAGCATCTTCCTTTATGAGAATAAGTTAGAACTATACTTGTTTTTTTCCCTGTCTCCTTAACACATTCCAAAGGTATTATTTTCAAATATACAAAACTTCTTGTGCTGGAACCACTTCCAAATGCTTATCTCAAGGCAGACTATTCTCTCCCAATAAATTGCATGCATGGAATTTTTAAAAAAAAAACAGAACAGATGTTGAGTTAAAATGAAATGTAACAAGTGATAAAATTATAAAAATACCTAGTTTATAGAACCATTGGCAATGTGAGTGTTACTTTTTTGTGTGTGTTTTCTTAGTTTTATTGAGAGATCACTGACCTATCTAGTACCGTACAAGTTAAGGAATGTAGCATCGTAGTTTGATTTATATATATAGTGAAATAATTGCTGCAATAGTTTCAGCTAACATTCTTTTCTTCTCTCCATAAAAATACATTAAGCCTGGGGATTGGAGCAATGGCACAGTGGCTGCTTGTCATGCACAGACCAGTCTGGGTTCTATCTTCATGCCTCAAATGGTGGTCCCCTGAGCCCCACCTGAAGAGATCCCTGAATATAGAACCAGGAGTCAGCCCTGAGCACTGCCAGATACGGTCTAAAACAAAAACAAAAACAAAAGTCCAAGCTAATAGATACTGATTAGAAGTGCAATTGTATTAAAGTACTTTTTTGGTTTTTGTTGTTTGGGGCTACGTTTACCAGTGCTCAGGAGTTACTCCTGGCTTTGCATTCAAGAATCACTGTTGGCAGTGCTTGGAGGGGCTATATGGAATGTCAGGTATTAAACCCAGGTAGACTGCATGTAATGCAAATGCCCTGTCTGCTTTTCACATTACTTTTTTGTGTGAGGTGGTAGAACCATACTGGGACTATTCCTGACTCTGTGCAGGAAAAAACCCTGGCCATCCTTGGGGCACCATATGTGGTACCAGGGATTTAGCCAGGGTTGACTACATCATAATATTGAATTACAGTATTTACAAAGTAGAAGGAGGGGGCCTATAACTTATGTCATACCCAGAAAACATGGTGGTTTGGGAGGGGACTGGACACCTGTAATTTTGAAGAGGTAAATGAGATATACAATCTCTAAGTGCTTAATGTGAAAAATATGTCCAAATTCACAATTTTTACAAGGCTTAACATTTTCACTTATAATCTTTATAACTCTTGTCTGTCTTGGTAGAAGTATATAATAGTAGTTTTCAGTGCTTTGTCAATTATGAAGTGTTAAATAGCTATAACTTAAACATCTTGGTCAATCATATTCAAAAAAGTTTTGTGCTATTCCTGGTAAATTATATAATTGTGGGTATTTTTGTAAAATCTATTTCACTACCAACAAAGCAAGTAACATCACTTCCAGTGCACCTTACTAAAAAAACAAAAAGACATTTGTCTTTTTTTGTGTATGACAGACACCCTTTTCGAGGCACACACGAGGATAGGTTTTTAGGAAAAAAAAAATCAGATTTGTTTATTTCTTTTTGTTTTATTTTGTTTTTAGGGAAGATGTCCCCCCTCCAAAGAGCCGCACGTCCACAGCCAGAAGCTACATTGGCAGCAATCACTCCTCTCTGGGATCTATGTCTCCTTCCAACATGGAAGGTTATTCCAAGACTCAGTACAACCAAGTACCAAGCGAAGACTTGGAACGCGCTACTCAGAGTCCAACTCTCCCACTAGCTAAGGTAGCTGCCCCGAATCTGAGCAGGATGGGAGCTGTGCCCGTGATGATTCCAGCACAGAGCAAGGACGGGTCCATAGTATAGAGCCTCCTCACCTTCGTCTCTCTTCTCCGCCTTTCTCTTCCTTCTTTTGAACTAGGAAATTTCTTCTGTTCTAAAGTTTGTGATTAGCCTCAAAGTTTATATAAAAGCAAAAGAAATTAACGGCAACTGTAAAAGAAACAACTGTCAAAAGTTTTGTTTGCTGATCAGCATTACAGCTACTAAGACAAATTCGCCAAGTGAAACACAATTTCCTTTTCAGAGGTTGATTTTTTTAATAGGTTTCTAAATATCAATATGCGAGTAAGATGTTGCACTTTGGATATGAAATCATAGATTAAAATCAAAACCATTGGTGAACTCATGGACACCAAGTGATACTTGAATCATTGGAAAGTGGTACTTTGGAATTTCTGCTGTGAGCTTTGCAATGCCTTTCTCAATTAATTTGTCACCCAATAGTCCACTCCCCCAGGCCCCCAGACTGGTAAAGGAACATATGGCAAAAAAAAAAAAAAAAAAAAAAAAAAAAAAAAAAAGACTTACCTATATTAGTTTGCTCTGGATTTTGTATTTTGTTCTTGCAAAACCCTAAAAGTGTTTGGAATATCTCTAATCATCGAAAACACCACAGTGTTCTAGAAAAGACTAGTTTTACATTCAAGACTTTCATAAATCTGGCCTATGAAACTATTTCTTAAGTAATTTAATTGGCAGGCGGCTCTTGGAACTAGGGTCATTCGTAAGCTCTTTTGCATAACATAGATTCCCTGAGCAGATTCACTTAGAAGATTTACCCAGAAGGATTTAGATTTATTTATTCATTTAGAAGGAACTGTCGGTTCCTTGGAGCCGAAGTGGGTGGCCCCGCCAAAATGTGGGCATGGAAGTAATTGATGAGTTATTACCAGGTACCCTGAGACCTGTGGTATCTTCAGAACAGCTCGAACAAGATGCTACCAGCTAAATACTGCCTGTTCACTTCAGGAAATATTTTTTTAGTAAGAAAGATATTATGACTAATTTTTTATTACAGTTCTCAGATGATTTGATTAATTAGATTGAAATGCTCTGACTACTGGTTCCAAATTTTCAAGGTTTCTTCTCCCTCTTCAGTTTATTTTTGTTTGTTTGTTTTTTATTTTTATTTTTTTTGGTTTGTTTCTTGAATGATGGTGTGCATGTATTCCAGAAATGTATAATCTGGCATTTACCTGCTTGAGTGTAGCTCTTAGAAGATGTTTTCTTTATAGACCAAGATTAATGAAATACACTTTATGCGAGAAAGTGTCCTCTGTCAATTCTGTATTTCAGTCTTGGGAGGATATACAGTTGCTATTGTATGGCCAACATGTCTTTGTGTAGTTACAGAAAATCAAGTTGAGCTTCAAGTCCTATATTTGTGAAAGTGACTTATTCTTTAAAAAAAAAATTAAATGAAAGGAAAAGGAGTACAAGTAATTCTCCTAACTGCCAAATGTGTTAAATACTGTTCTAGTAGAAGAAAGTTAGTTTATTGTTTATCCCTTCAGGTTGTAAGGGACTGTGGATATAGTAGAGTGAGCCCGTAGACAACTTCTTTATAGTACATAGGATCTGCAATAAATTATTTCACTAGCTCTAAAACCTTTTCCCTAGATTTTCATAGGGAGTTGGTTTTGTTATCTCTTTAGGTGCTGTGGTAGAAATTCTACATTGTAAATTAAGTTGGCATGAGTTTAAGGCTGGATTTTTTTTTGGTGTGTGTATACTTTTTAGTGGAAAATTTAAGTGGAATGTCTGTGTAATGGATTAGTGTGAGTTACACATATTTGGAAGTATTTTAAAAATAGATTTTTAACCTTAGGTTAATACTGCTTTTTATACTTGTGTTGACATTTTCATCTGTGCCTTTGGGATAATTTAGTGCTTAATTATGGATTTTTGGTGCCTATGAGCTGACTATCACCTGAACGGTGCTTAGAGGTGAAGGTACTTCCTTGGAACGTGTCACTGTGACATCTCGCCACCTCTTCTCTGTTCTTCTTGAATGCAACTTACTTGATTTTGCTATTCTTAAAGTTTTAACATCCCAACACTTTCTGATTTCATAAAAAAACAAACAAACCCATTTTTGAATATCCATCATGAGGCCTGTTTTATATGAACAAAATTTGTTTACAAGATATAATGACACAGACTTTTCACAATGCAAATTTTGCTCCTTTCCAGCCTGTTTCTATAACATAGACTCTGTAAAGCTGGGCATATATAAACTTTCCTTCTAGAAATAGTCTAGAATTTGGCTCTAAGTCAATTATTCTCTCAACAGAACACTTTCCTTTGGGGTCTGTATCATCTAGGACCTGAGTAAGCAGCTCCTCAATCTCTAATCTGAAGAGATTGGATACTATTATTGAATTAAATGATTGTGTACTATTAAATTCAGTGGACAGAATTCATGTTTAGGGTTCATTACCAGCTATTCTCATTTGAGTTCACTAATCCAGAGATCAGAGAATATTGTTAATTTTCCAAATAGTTCTCATTGGTGATTTTACTTGAACCAGGGCTCAAAATTTTTTTCAGGATTGCTATTAGTATGATCAGCACTTCAATGAAAATGTATTTTTCTTTGGGAGGGAAATTGGCCACACTCAGTGGTGCTCAGCTATTTCTGACTCTGCACTTAAGAATTATTCCTAGTGGTGCTTGGGGAATACTATGAGATGCCACGGATGTAAGATCACCCTACCCACTGTACTATCTCTCTGACACCCCCCCCCCCAAATATTTTTTTCCCCAGCATTCCATTATTGAACAAACAAAATGCATCATGGACAACACTCTTATCAAGTGAAATGGATTGATCCACTTTATACCTTTTTTTTCAGTTGAGCAGCAGATTCTGAAAGAGTGGAAAGAAATGATACTGTCTATAGTTTACAGGAGTTCTCTCTCTCTCTCTCTCTCTCTCTCTCTCTCTCTCTCTCTCTCTCTCTCTCTCTCTCTCTCAGCAGTGCTCCTGGGGATTGCACCCAGGTTGGCTGCATGCAGGGCAAATGCCCTACTTGCTGTGCTGTCATTTCTGCCCTTTTCTCTTTTAATTGAGGTAACATTGGTTTACAACTTTCTTTTCAACACTTATTAATCTTGTTTCATGTTGATTTCACTGGCCTGATATTCCCTGCAAATCACTTCCCTAAACTTGGGTTGTCTTCCATGGAGCTATTACAAAGGATTCAAAGTGTCTGTGTTAGGACCAAGTGGGGTGGGGGGGGAGCATGACTTACAAAGGCTATTAGATTATGGATATGAAATGTTATATTAAAGGTACTGATTAAGAGTGAGTTGTAGAAATTTGGAGCACGTGAAGGGACAAGCAAACATTTTACATATAGAAAGAGCTCTTTGCATGAAGTTGGATATCAAGATCTGATTTCTTCCAATAATTGTGCATGCAGCATGTCAAATTGAAGTTGTATGAGTGTTATTTTTTTTTTCTTCCTCCTAATCTCATCTCAACAGTGTTTAGGGCTTTCAGATGCCTTACTCGTCCATATTTAGGTGGTCAATGTTTTGATGTATCTCGTAGGAAGAGTTTGTAGAAAATGTTGGCACAGTTTTAACTTTTTAAAGTGACTTTTGACATTATATTATATATATGTACATATGTCTTTATAATATTTCTGTGTTAAGTAGTATAAATGAATGGGCAAGTTTTAATATTTCGGTTGCCTTTGGATACTCTTATAATAATGGCAACATATTTTGCAATTGTTTTTTTTTTTTTAACTTGTTTGCGTATTTTGACACCAAACTAACTGAGCACAATTTCCACTTATAAATGTTACAGAACCAGGGAAGAATAATAAACTAATTTGTGAATTGTGGTTCTCTTTATCACTTGAATGATCATGGATGAAATCTTATATCTCATTGTGCTATTAATTAAAACCCAAGTTTTACAATATATCATATTGTAACCCGAAGAGTATGTGAATATTATTGAGGTTTGGTATTAGTCACTAAAAAACTAAATGTTCCAATAAAGAGAGAACTGGTTTCTACTGCTTTAATAAGAGAACCGCAGTTCATCAATTCACTTAGTCTCATCCCTTACCATGGTGAAGTTTTGTAATAACTACACTTGTATTACTGAGAAAAAAATATTTTGACACTTGACATATATAGCAGAGAATGTTAAGTGTCATTTTTAAAAAAGACTTTGTATTTAAAGTTTCTGGCATAAGTAATTATGTAAATTTTGAAATTTGTAAGAACAAAATTTTGCTTTAAAAATAAAAACTTGCTCTAGTTTTGTGACCTTGTGTACTTTTGAAATAAAATTAAAAAAGCACTTTTCTGCCTCATGGTGTGGCTTCATTGTGCCTTTAAAAAAAGATTTATAAAAAATAAATTAAAAAAATAAAAAAAGATTTACATTTTTTTTGAGCAGAATAAAGATTGCAACAACCAAGACTCAATGAAGACATCAAACAAATGTATATTTTGCCACTCTAACAGTATAGAGAATAATATAATTGGGGTTGAAATCTTCAAAGTCCAATGATTTTTTTGCAATTTATAGTAACTTTTTGTTTTTCCAAGATATTAAAAACAAATCATATGAATGAAATACATGCAAACCCAATTATAGTTTAGTTATTAATTATTTTCATTGACATAAGGAAAAGCCAAGATGGAGTGTCGCTGCTATGTGAGGTCTCCTGTTTAGTCTGTTTATACCTGTTAGATCTCCTGTTTAATAATCGTGTGGGGGGGGGGGTGCAGGTGGAATGTGTAGCAAGGCTCTCCTTCCTTCCCCCAGATTGCCCTTAGTGAGAATTGGTCTATATTAGTCTGTACCCTTCCTTCCTTCCTTCCTTCCTTCCTTCCTTCCTTCCTTCCTTCCTTCCTTCCTTCCTTCCTTCCTTCCCTCCCTCCTTCCCTCCCTCCTTCCTTCCTTCCCTCCCTCCTTCCCTCCTTCCTTCCCTTCTTCCCTCCCTCCTTCCTTCCTTCCCTCCTTCCTTCCCTCTCTCCTTCCTTCCCTCCTTCCCTCCTTCCCTCCTTCCCTCCTTCCCTCCTTCCCTCCCTCCCTCCTTCCCTCCCTCCCTCCCTCCTTCCTTCCTCCCTCCCTCCCTCCCTCCCTCCCTCCCTCCCTTCCTTCCTTCCTTCCTTCCTTCCTTCCTTCCTTCCTTCCTTCCTTCCTTCCTTCCTTCCTTCCTTCCTTCCTTCCTTCCTTCCTTCCTTCCTTCCTTCCTTCCCTTCCTTCCCTTCCTTCCCTCCCTTCCCTCCCTTCCCTCCCTTGTTTTTTTTTTTTTTTTTCAGGGCTATACCTAGTGGTGCTCTTTTCGTTACCTTGGCTCTGCACTCAGGAATTTATTCCTGGCAGTACTCAGAACCATATAGGATACCAAGATCCAACACAGATTGGCTGGCTGGGTGCAAGCAAGACCTTACTTGCTGTACTATTTCTGGCCCTAGATTTTAAAGAATATTGTCTACAGTACAATTTGCTAAATGACCCTTAATATTATTATTTAATGCTTTTTACTTAAACTGTATTTTAATTTTCCAATTTTAAAGACTGGGTCATATTTCTGTTTAATTCAATATCATATTGCAGAGCTGTTGGCACTGACAAAATTGAATGTGACTTATTCTCAGATAAGAATGTTATAGTTTAAAGACTGAGGCACAATGAAATGTAATTTCTGTATGTAATAGAGGCAGCAGCAAATACTGCCAGTGTCAGTAACTCAGTGCATTAGGGTTCAGGTTACTTCTGACTATGCTCAGAAAATTTAAGTGCTTTTTCTTTTTTTTTTTTTTTTTTTTTTTTTGGTTTTTGGGTCACACCCGGCGGTGCTCAGGGGTTTCTCCTGGCTGTCTGCTCAGAAATAGCTCCTGGCAGGCACAGGGGACCATGTGGGACACCGGGATTCGAACCAGCCACCTTTGGTCCTGGATTGGCTGCTTGCAAGGCAAACGCCGCTGTGCTATCTCTCCGGGCCCTAAGTGCTTTTTCTAAAATTAATAGCAGTGTATAGAGAAAGAGTCCTTGCCCTAAGTTAAACTTCACAAAGTAACTTACAGAATCAGTGAGATCCAAATTATTAATTTGAGTCTAGTTCATTCATCTAGGACTCAGCCCTTGATGAGCTTGCTTCTTGTTTCCTTGCTGAGCTTTTAAAATTCCAACTTAACTGGAGAAAAATTGAGAGAATATGTAACTGGAGTGATAACACAGTGCGTAGAGTGTTTGCCTCACATGCGGCCTTCACAAATTTGATCCCCAACATTCTATATGGTCCCCTCAGCCTGTCAGGAGTGATTTCCAAGTGCAAAGCTGGGAATAACCCCAGAGCACTGCTAGGTGTGGCCCCAAAACAAACAAAAAGAAGTGGAAGAAGGTAAAGGAAATAACAGAAGTAAAGTACTGTTGATGTCAGCCCCGGACTAAGTCACAACCATCATACAGGCCCCAGCCCAAATGGACTGGTTGTCTTAAAATGTAAATCTGATCAGGTTAAACACCATATTCACCTGTCAAGATGTACTGCTTGTGCTCTTTCATTTCCATGATTTTTTTTTACCTCAGGATGTGAGAGCCATACTCGATAGTTGCAGGGCCATGGTTTCATATCTTTATGAACATATAATTCCCTCAGCTACACAACAGCCCCAACTGGTTTCCATGTCTAATACTTATCAGATCTGAACATGGAAGTCCCCAAAAAACCTCTTTAGGTTCCCTCCCTCCCCCCAACTATTGTACTCATTCCTCTCTTACAAGCTATATATTAGGGGCATGCTAGGTTTCAGCAGAGCTAGTATAGCTTTATTGGTTTGCTTTAATTTGGGGACCCACCTGACTCTCCTAAGGGAATACTCCTAACTGCTCAAGAGTCACTTTTTTTTTATTTTTTGGTTTTTGGGCCACATCCAGTGACACTCGGGTTACTCCTGGCTATGCGTTCTCAGAAATCACTTCTGGTTTGGGGGACCATATGGAACGCCAGGGGATTGAACCACAGTCCATCCCTAGGTTAACACATGCAAGGCAAATGCCCTACCACTTGTGCCACTGCTTTGGCCCCCAAGGATCACTCTTGGCAGTGCCGGTAGGACTATCTGTGGTGCCAGGAAACAAACCCTAGTGGGAGATGTGCAAGGCAAGTGCCTGCTGTACTATGGCTCTGGCTCCCAGCCTCCAATTATATTTGATGTAGTTGAAGTAGGACTTTTTTTCTGATTTCTCTTTCTTTTTTTATTTTTTTTTTCTTCTGATTTCTCTTTCTGCTTGTTCGATATTTTGCTGATGGTAGTGGGAGTCCCAGACTTTGCTTGGGAAGACTGGGAGCTCCTGCACAAGATTCCCAATGTTTCAAGGCAAGGACTCAAGGATGGGGTGTTGCTTGGGCCCTGTGGTGCTAGGGCACTGAACCATGCAGTGGTATTTGGGATCTCCAGTGCTGCACACATTGGTGCCAGGGGGAACGAGTAGTGCTTGCTGTCAAACAGGTTTATCATGTGCAAGGAAAGTGTGCCTTAATCCCTAGTAATGTCTCGAACCTGTGACTGTGCAGTTTGTTGGCACATGTTTGCTTGCTGCCAACCCGGCTTTGATGCCCAGCTCCTCATAGTAATCCCTGAGAACAGAGCCTATAAGGAACCCCTGAGTACAGCTGCATGTGGCCCCCAAAACAAAACTAAAGACACTTTCTTAGAAGGTATTTTATTTTAATGGTTATGGTCTTTTTTTTGGGGGGGGCACACCCAATGACACTCAGAAGTTACTCCTGGACACTCAGGAGTTACTCCTGGCTATGCGTTCAAAAATCGCTCCAAGCTTGGGGGATCATATGGAATGCCGGAGGATCGAACTGCAGTTTGTCCTAGGTCTGCACGTGCAAGGCAAGTACCCTACTGCTTGCACCACAGCTCCAGCCCCCTGAATGGTCATCTTAGTTCCTAGATATAACTGTTATTTTGCTAGATTTTCAATAATAAAGTAGCGGTTTAAAAGAAAGTTTTTGTTTTACAGTTTTAGAGGCTGAGATCATGATCAGAAAAATGTTAGTAAAAGGAAAGGAACTGATTGCCCTCCATTTGGCTTGTAGCTGGCTGCAGGGCCTTTTCAGGCCACTTTCTCTGCATCTTTTTCTCTGATTTCCCCTTGGACACCAGTCACATTGTACTTGGACCTACCATCATGACTCCGACTTAGCTTTGTCTTTAATTACACTTTCCAAGTAAGGTGGCCTTTAGAAGCATTGGGAATCACAGTTTAATGTATGTATAACAGTGAAGATGATTAGAAAGGTAAAAGTTGGGACCTACTACTACCACTGAACTATCTGGTCGTGTGCCTGGCTGCAGCATTCAAGCAAACTTACAAAATATTTGGAAGTTAGTAGATAACACATTCCCAGAGAATGTCGCTTCATTTTACTGATTTCATATAGATATTAGCAACTAAATAAATATTCCAAACTATTTCATTGTTCTCAGGTTCCCCTATTTTCACTCCCATGAATGACCATAGCACTCTGCTAACCTTATTTATATCAACCTGCCTGATGAAAAAGTAGCCAAGGTCCAAAGACATATGCAGTAGGTAGATATTTGCATTAACATAGGCCTAGCTGGCTTTGATCCTGGTACCCCATACGGTCCCCTAAGTCAAGAGTGCCAAGTGTAACCTTTGAGTCAGAATCAGGAACCTGTAAGCCTTATTAAGGCTTAGTAGGGCACTACCATGTATGACTCCCAAATCAAAATGTATAACACTATCATTTTTGTAATATATTTTATTTAAACACCTTGATTACATACATGATTGTGTTTGGGTTTCAGTCATGTAAAGAACACCACCCATCACCAGTGCAACATTCTCATCACCAATGTCCCAAATCTCCCTCCTCCCCACCCGACCCCCGCCTGTACTCTAAACAGGCTCTCCATTTCCCTCATACATTCTCATTATTAGGACAGTTCAAAATGTAGTTATTTCTCTAACTAAACTCATCACTCTTTGTGGTGAGCTTTCTGAGGTGAGCTGGAACTTCCAGCTCTTTTCTCTTTTGTGTCTGAAAATTATTATTGCAAGAATGTCTTTCATTTTTCTTAAAACCCATAGATGAGTGAGACAATTCTGCATTTTTCTCTCTCTTTGACTTATTTCACTCAGCATAATATATTCCGTGTATATCCATGTATAGGAAAATTTCATGACTTCATCTCTCCTGACAGCTGCATAATATTCCATTGTGTATATGTACCACAGTTTCTTTAGCCATTCATCTGTTGAAGGGCATCTTGGATGTTTCCAGAGCCTTGCTATGGTAAATAGTGCTGCAATGAATATAGGTGTAAGGAACGGGTTTTTATATTGTATTTTTGTGTTCCTAGGGTATATTCCTAGGAGTGGTATAGCTGGATCGTATGGGAGCTCGATTTCCAGTTTTTGGAGGAATCTCCATATCGCTTTCCATAAAGGTTGAACTAGACGGCATTCCCACCAGCAACACTATCATTTTAAATTATTTACAAAATAGTTTAGAAGTGTTAATATTTGCAATAGGTCATCTATTCACAGATTACAAGTCATAAGATGAATATAATAAAAATAAACTTGTTCTCTAGATATACTTCCTCTCTAGGCACTGTTTATTCTGATGACTTTTGTCTAGATGACATGATCATGGTGGCAGAAAAGTGTATTTTGGTTTTGGACTAGAACAACTTCGTTAAAAATTAAGACATTGAACTGAGAAAGAAAGCAATCTTGAACAACTTCGTTAAAAATTAAGACATTGAACTGAGAAAGAAAGCAATCTTGAAAACTGACATGCAATATTCAAAGACAACTATTAGTGTCATAGCAAAGTAAGAATGGATAATTATAAACATGGGATCAGGGCTGAAAATAAAATACACATATAGAGCTCAAGGCTGAAAATAACAGTCAGTCAGTCATAATTACGAAGACAGATTTTCAAGACAAGAACAGCTGCAGTGGGCCCGGAGATATAGCACTGTGGTGTTTGCCTTGCAAGTAGCCAATCCAGGACCTAAGGTGGTTGGTTTGAATCCTGGTGTCCCATATGGTCCCCCGTGCCTGCCAGGAGCTATTTCTGAGCAGACAGCCAGGAGTAACCCCTGAGCACCGCCGGGTGTGGCCCCAAAACCAAAAATAAATAAATAAAGAAAGAAAGAAAGAACAGCTGCAGTACTCATGGAGGGTGTTAAAGAAATTCTCAGGAAGTTGATACCCTAAATCTTTTAACTATCTGGAACATGTTGAATTTGGAAAATTTATTAGATTTTTATATGAAGATATTAAATATTTAAAACAATATGATATAATATTACAATATGGATATATATCTCTAGAATGAGCTAGGCTGAACTAGAAATAAAGGGCTAGGACTCATGAATATATATATATATATATGCAGTTACTAAAGAAGTGGTGGGGGCTGGGTGGTGGCGCTGGAGGTAAGGTGCCTGCCTTGCCTGCGCTAGCCTAGGATGGACCGCGGTTCGATCCCCCGGCGTCCCATATGGTCCCCCAAGAAGCCAGGAGCAACTTCTGAGCGCATGGCCAGGAGTAACCCCTGAGCGTCACAGGGTGTGGCCCAAAAACCAAAAAAAAAAAAAAAAAAAAAAAAAAAAAAAGAAGTGGTGGATAGAAAGACTAGTAATCACATTTTCTTTTTTAAATATGAAACCCTTCCCAAATTTGTGTGTCTTCCTTGCGCAGGGGCTATGCCAGTTTTTTCTATATCATTCCAATTTTAGTATGTGTTGCCGAAGTGAGCATACCACATACTTAATATAGAAAAGAGAAAGATGGGGCCGGCGTGGTGGCGCTAGAGGTAAGGTGTTTGCCTTGCCAGTGCTAGCCTAGGACGACCACAGTTCGATCCCTCAGCATCCCATGGTCCCCCAAGCCAGGAGCGACTTCTGAGCGCATAGCCAGGAGTAACCCCTGAGCGTCACCGGGTGTGGCCCAAAAACCAAAAAAAAAAAAAAAAAAAAAGAAAGATCAAGAAAAAAAATAGGCTGCAAGATGGATGCATTCTTGAGTTCAGTGCTACCATCTAGTGGGCAGTTTATGGCAATTTGGGAAGAATTTCTTTATTCCATCAGGTCCAAAGCTTGTCTGGTACTTTGGAAAGTTTGCATGAAATCCCTGATAGAATTTTTTGCTCTAAGTTTGATTTTGGTATTAAATCAGGCATAGGATTAGTCCAAATAAAGATAAATAAAATGAATGTGGGATACATTCAGTCTGGATAACCTTAGACAAATCCCTTTATTTCTTTTTGTTGTTGTTGTTTTTTGGGCCACACCTGGTGATGCTCAGGGGTTACTCCTCACTTTGCTCTAGAAATTGCTCCTGTTGGGAGACCATATGGGACACCGGGTGTCGAACTTCAGTCCAGTCCATCCTAGGTCAGCCACGTGCAAGGCAAACGCTCTAATCCCTTTATTTATGTTTTGCCTTTTTTTTTTTTTTTGTGGTTTTTGGATCACACCAGGCAGTGCTCAGGGGAAACTCCTGGTTTCATGCTCAGAAATTGCTCTTGGCAGGCACGGGGGACCATATGGGAAGCCGGATTCGAACTGATGACCTTCTACATGAAAGGAAAGCGCGTTACCTCCATGCTATCTCTCTGGCCCCTAATCCCTTTATTTCTATAGTAGCTTTACTTGCCAGTACAATGAGATGAGACTTAGGTGGTCTAGGATCGTTAAGTCAATGCATAATAAGTGCTTAGATTGGTACATTTTATTAATTATATTATATTCATAGTTGTATATACATAATTATGTTCTGTGTACCTGTGTAGCCTGCGATCATCTTCATTTTGTTACAATAGTAATATTTTATATCTTACTAATACAGAATAAGGTGATTGCTGTCCAGGTCCCAAACCTGTTATCTCATTCTAATTATTAATAGCAATAACTATTATCTCTGATTGAAAATGTCTCAAATTGTCCCAGATTGAACAATGGTTAACCTAGCTGTGAGGTTTAAGAGTAGCTCAGAATTAGAGCATTGGTGGTTTTGTATTAAGGAAGAATAAAAGAAAGAAGAGACAGTTTACCTACCTGTCAGTTCACTAAAAAGTCTTACCACTATAATTATAAGTTGTGATGTTTTTTGTTTTGTTTTTGGGCCACACCCGGTGAATGCTTAGGGGTTACTCCTGGCTCTGCTCACGGAAATCACTCCTGGCAGGCTCAGAGGACCATATGGGATACCGGGAATCGAACCACCATCAGTGCCGGGATTCGAACCACCGATCTGATTGCATGTGATGCAAATGCATTACTTCCATGCCATCTCTCTGGCCCCAGAAATCGCTCCTTCTGTGGGCACCATATGGGATGCCAGGGAATCTAACTGCTGTCCATCCTAGGCTAGTGCTTGCAAGGCAGACAGACGCCTTACCTCTAGCACCACTGCTCTGGCCCCTGAGCTTGCAGTTCTAAGAGAAGATAATGCACAGAAAAGGTAGCAGTGCCTGCGATTGGCAAACTAAGAAAACCATAGTTCTCGAAGATTCCATTTTCACCAATGTTTTGGCCAGGAGGGGGCATCATAATACATTCCCAGAAAAGAAGTAAAATTAGATAATTGCATGAGAAAATATAATCTCTGCCTTGCTAAGTAAGTGAATCTATGTCCAAGACACAGATATACTAATACAATGTTCTGTATTAGTATATAGTAGCAGGGTTACTGCTTGTTTCAGTAGGTTTGATGGAAACTTGTAGTTGAATGGGCAGAAGACGTGTGACATGCTTAAGTGAGGAAAATTTACACACACACACACACACACACACACTCACACATATATGCACACATTGCAAAGCACACCCTTGGCTACTAAGCCATCACTTCACCTTTAGACATGTGAAATTTGGGGGGTCATACCCAGTGATGCTCAAGACTAACTCCTGGCTTAGCAACTTGGGGATCATTCCTGATAGGGGATTTAATGTGGTGCCAAGGGTCAGGTCAGTTGCATGCAAGTCTAGGGCTCTCTACCCCACTGTATCTCTCCAGTCCAGGGATATATAGAATTTTAGTGGTTTTTGTTTTCTTTTGGGATCGGTCAAACCAGTTTTGTTGAGTGTCTGGTATCACTGGTCTCTCTAGCCTCCACACATGTTTTTTTTTTTTTTTTTTTTTGATTGGTATTCCTGATTGTCAGTGAAGAGAAACTTTACAGTAAGCTTTCAGGCCAAATTTCCATATGGCAGCTGTTTAAAATTTTGTGTATTCTTTTTGAAGTTTTGCAGTTGAGTATCAAGCAAATAATTGGCACTTTATAAAAGTTATCAGCTGAGTTTGCTAGTTACCTCTGTAAGATTTAAAATATGTTCTGTGTAGGGGTTGGAAAGACTGCTCAAAGGCTGAATTCATGCTTTGCATGCAGTAAGCTCAGGTTTGAGCCCAGCGACTAATTGGTCCCTGAGTACCTGAGCATGGCTGGTGTTTGGAACCCACCCTCAAGCCAAAATAAATGAGTAAATATGGCCTCACTGGGCACTATCAGGAAACATAAAGCAGCCGGATTTTACTTCAGATGTCCAAAATGAATTTTTAAGAACATTTTTTATATTCTCTAGTCCCATTGTCACAGTTCAAAAACATTACTTTTATTTTTTAATCAGCTAATTTTTCTTTTTAGAAGAAGTATCTTGATGTAAAAGCAATGTTTATTTCTCCACTGAATTTAGTGAAATAGGCAGTTCAACACATGGACTATTCCTGGCTAGATCAGCTCTATTTAGAGTTAAGAACTTATTTACTGCCTATGTGTGAATTAAAAAAGTTGAGGTTTAGAAGACTGACTGTAGATTTTGTTTCTGGAATTGAAAAGAAAGCTACTCCTGTCAATAAAGGTAGTTGAAAATTCAGACATTTCCAGAGACATATGCATATGTTTGATGCCAGAACTCAGCAATGCTCTGGGTTTACTCCGGCTCTGCTACAATAAATTATTCTTGGCAGCACTGAAGGGACCATATGTGGCACTCCAGCCCCATGAGGCATATGTATGAACAGCATTAAACTCAAATTATGGGGCCGGGCTGATAGCATAGCAGGTAGTGTATTTGCCTTGAATGTGGCCAACCTGGGTACGATCCTTGGCATCCCCTTATGGTCCCCCAAGTTTAGCAGGAGTAATTTCTGAATGTAAAGCCAGGAGTAACCCCTGAGTGCTGCCGGGTGTGGTAAAACAAAACAAAACAAAACAACAACAACAAAAATCCCACTCAACCAAAAAAGAAGCCCTCAAATTATATTCTCGATAAACCATGACATAAGGACATGTTCTATGATTTTGAAATATCTGACCACAAAATGGATATATTTCATGTAATAATTTCAGTTGCTCTTCTTCGTTATCTTCCACAAAAATAGTTACTGAAAACTTTTTTTTTTCTTGACTTTTTGGGCCACATTTGGTGGCTCTCAGGGATTGCTCCAGGTTCTGCACTCAGAAATCGCTCCTGGCAGTCTTGGGAGACCATATGGGATGTCGGGGATTGAATCCCAGTTGGGCACATGCAAGGCAAACACCTTAACTACTATGCTATCACTCAGACCACTGAAAGCTATTTTTTTGTTTGTTTGTTTTTGGGCCACACCCATTGACACTCAGGGGTTACTCCCAGCTATACGCTCAGAAATCGCTCCTGGCGTAGGGGGACCATATGGGACTCTGGGGATCAAACCATTGTCCGTCCTAGGCTAGCACTTGCAAGGCAGACACCTTATCTCTACTGCCATCGCTCTGGTCCCCTCTGATACCTATTTTTGTTGGAGAGAAAATACATGATTTTAGTTATCTTTCTGAGTGCTTTAAGCTTTCCCCCCCAATGAACACATTATTATTATTATTATTATTATTATTATTATTAATTATTATTATTATTATTAGCAGAATAGTAATCTAATACATCTTTTGTTGTTGACAGTTAGGGCATAAATAAAATTCAATACTACCAATGGCAACTTCAACAGATAGCTCTGTAGAAAGAGTGATTAGTGTTTGGACTAATCCTTTCATGAAGGAAATTTGTTTTTACTTTGCTTTTGGTGCCATACCTGTCAGTTTTCAGGGATTACTCCTGGCACTACACTCAGAAATTACTCCGAGCAAGCTCAGGGTGTGATGCCTGGAATTGAACCGGGTGGGCTTTGTGCAAGGCAAATGCCCTATCTGCTATGCTATCACTCCGTCCCGTGAAGGAAGTTTATTTGCAGATACAGCCATATCTAGATTCTAGAAGTTGAAAAAAAAAAAGTAGCTGATGCCCTCTTGTGGCCAATATATTTTGAAAGGTGATTTATTCCTTCACAAGCCCATTGAAGAACACTCCAAGATATTGAAGCTAAAGGTCTCCTGAAGAATTCTACACCACTGGCCAATGAAATGAATGCAAAGATAAGTGGAATTACATAAATGGGAGCTTCTGCACTTTGAAGGAAATGACGACCAAAATAAAAACAACACCCACAGACTAGGAGAAAATATTTGCTCAGCACCAAGGTATATAAATTACTGGTAGCACTTTACAAGAAACACACACACACACACACACACACACACACACACACACACACACACACACACACATCAAAAAAAAAAAATGGAGTGAAGAGATGAACAGAAACTTCCCCCAAAGACATACAAATAACCAAAAGGCATATGGTAAAAAATGCTCTGCCTCATTATTTAGGATATCCACTCAAAACAAAGAGATACTATCTTACATCGGGGAGACTGGCTCAGTCCATAAAGAACAAAACACCTGTGCTGGTGAGGATGTGAAGAGAAGGGACCCTCCTTCATTGCTGGTGGGAATGTCCAGTCTTTCTGGAGGACAATTTGGACATCTCTCAAACTGAGAGCTCAAATTGAGCTTCCATATCAAACAATTCCACTTCTTGAAATCTATCTCAAGAGCTCGAAAACACTATTTGAAAAGACATATGCATCCCGTTTGGTGAAAATGTATTCATAATATGTGAGCTCACAATGTATTCACAATGACGAATGAGTGGTACACATACACAATGAAATGGGACTCAGATGAGAGAAAAGATGAAACCATGTAGTTTGCTGCTACCTAGAGAGATCTGGACAGTATCATACTGAGTGAAGTCAGAGGAGGGTATATGATCCAGCCCTCCATCTCAGTTATCTCTATACCTCGAATTTCCTCTTTATTGCTCATGTCACTAAACTTGTGTTTAGTGACATGAAATTTACTCCTTAAATTTCCAACATAGATAGAAATGCTCTCAGCCCCCATTTCCTAGATTCATATAATGCATATATTGAAACATATATTCAGGTACCAGAGAGTAGAGTGGCTAAGGTGTTGCCTTCAGACAGTACAGCGGGTGGGGCGCTACTTTGCATATGGTTGATCCAAGCTCAGTCCCTAGCATGTTCCTCCTGAGCACTGCCCATGATCCCTGAGCACAACTCACCTTAAAACCTGGGAGTCCCCAAGTGTGCCACTTCCCTCACCCAAGTACATGCCTTATATGCAGCTGATCTTATTTTAATCCTCTGAACTGCAATATGGTACCCTGAGCTCTATTAGGTGTAATCAAACTCCCATCCTCCATCCAGACACAAAATACGTATATTTTGAGCTGCATCTGGCAGTGTTTGGGGATTAATCCCAGCTCAGTGCTCAGGGGAACTGTGGTGTCATGAATCAAACCCAGGCAAAGTATATACATGCAAAGTATTTGTTTACCCTTTGAGCAATCTCTATGGCCCTAAAAATGTTTTTAAAGTTAATATAGTTTTTTTTAGCTATGCTGTAAATATCATGATTTAGTATTTTCTTGTCTAACAAGTAAAATCATTGGTTTATTTTTGTGCTGATCATATGCTTTTAGGAATAAACATCAAATCACCTTAATATAGTGGCACCACCTACAAGTTCTAATGTAATTTTGCTTTTGATGAGGGTTAAGTGCTTTCATCTCATTTTATACAATTATGTATGCAAGACCAAAGGGACCTAGAAGATGCCTAATGCTATTAAATCAGGGAGGCTGAGGATGCATTTTGCAATGAAAATATTTACCCGTCTAAGCAGGAATTGCAAGCGTCTTCCATGCAACAAACGCTTGTATGAGTTTCCTAATCTTGAATTGATGCTGCAAAGCTCCTCTCCTTGATTCTTTCACTGTTGCTATCACAACTGGAACAGATTCCAGACTGTTTAGATGAGGCTCTAGGCTGAATTGTCCTTTGATTTGTGTCCAGAACGATAACATAGCAGTAGGGCATTTGCCTGGCACTTGACCAACCCTGACAAACCTGGGTTTGATTCCCGGTAACCCATAAGATCCCCCCATGCCTGCCAGAAGCGACTTCTGAGTTCAGAGCCAGGAGTAACCCCTGAACACCGCTGGATGTGACCCCCCCACAAAAACAAAAACACCCCATAGAATTGTCCTTTGACATTTCAGTCTAATAAAGTAGTTTTTGTCAGCCTTTTGTTCGAGTTTTTGGACATATCCTGTGGTACTCATGGCTTCACCTGGTTCTATGGTCAGGGATTACTCATGATAGGATTTGGGGACCATGGGTAGTACTTGGGAATCAAACTGAGGTTAGCTGTATGCAAGGCAAGGGCTTAGCCTGCTATCCTATACCTCTCCACCCTCAACCTTACTGTTTTATGGCATATAAATTTAATCTTTGTTACTTTGGGAGAGGAAGTTGGGCCATATATAGTGGAGCTCTAGAGTTACTTCTGGCAGACTTGGGGACTGTATGTGATATTTGGGACTGAACCTGGTTCGTTGGCTACATGTAAGGAAGGTACCCTACCCCCTGTACTATCTCTTAAAATAATTTTTCCCCTTATTTTTGGATTTTGTGCCACACCTTGACAGTGTCCTTAGGAAATTCTCCTGATAGCTAAGGGGGACCTTCTGGGATATGCAGATGATCAAACCCAGGCCAGTCATGCGCAACACAAATGTCCTACCTACTGTACTATCACTCGCTCTGGCCTCTATTACTTTTCTTACACCCTAACCTTATACCCAGATTTATCACAAGAAGTTGTTAGAATTTATAGTTAACATGGTTTTGGATTTTGAGCCACACCCAGCTGTACTCTGGGCTTATTAGTGGCTCTAGACTCAGTGATCACTCCTGGCAAAATTCAGGATACCAGACTGAGCACCAGGAATCAAACCCAGTTGACTCCTTGCTCGGCAAGCTTCCTATCTGCTGTACTAGAGATTGGTTTTAAAATCAGGGATTGATTACTTAGTTTGGAAATTTCTAACTTGAGATTTATCTAAACTGGAATAATAGTACCTCATGGGGTTTTCATAATGACTGAATAAGTTGTTGGCACACAGCAGTATTTTTTTTTTAAAGACCACTATTTGTAAATAGGATATAATGGCTTTCTTGCAAGGTAAAATGCAGATGGCAGGTATTCTCATTTTTCCTCTTCCCATCATCAATAAGAAATCACTGTGAAAGCTAAGTGGAAGTCAACATAAATGCTTTTATGCTTTAGTTTAAAACCACAGATGTTTGTTTGCTCAAAAGTTAGATGCTGAGGTAAATATTACACTGGAAGTCCAGAAATAAGCCCATTTAGAATGGAACAGAAGTTACTGAAATAATTTGCATTTTAAAAAGCTTTAATGTCTAAGTTTAATCTCTAAAATTTAGAGCTATGCAGTATATCTACAAATATAATACAGTTAAATGGCCCAAATTATAATCATTCAATCATTAACTATTCCTGCTGCAAACAGCTGCTATGGCTTTCAAATTAAAATTATGCAGTCACACTTGGTCTCACAAAGAGTAGTCCAAGGGAGACAGAGCTCAGAGACCTCCTATAGTCCTGATTGTCGCTAAGTCAGATTCTTCTAGAGATAGTACTCTAACCATAAAATTCAGAATTAATGTTTTCCTGAAGGGGCTCTGGTATGTCGATGTTAGCACTAAGAAAAGATTTAAGTTGCACTAATCTAAAATGGAAAGGTTTGGTTATTGAGCAAATGTCAAAAATATTTCTTTTCTCCATGTTATTACACTTCTTTCCCAGCAAGACGCCCTCCCAAATAATCAAAGTAGTAGATCAAATGCGATCTGCCAACTCCTAACTAGTAATACTAATAATCACTATACAAAACTCTCAAGGAAACCGCTAAAGGGAACAGTTCCAGTTAAATTTTGTTTTAAAAACTTAACTGAATTAATTCCCTTGTCATGTTATTCCAAGGAAATTATGAACATATCTCAAATTCTCTTCTGTGTGTGGCACAAGTCAGAAATATGGTTAAAGTTGTACATGGTTTATAAAAAAATAAAATTTTAACATTAAAAGTAGAAAAGTCTGTAATGTTAAAACATTTCAGGTTGATCTGCAAACACATACTTTTAAGATCTTTGAAATACATTCTCCAATCTGTGTACTTTTCTGGTATTCTGTACTTCAACAGAACTTACAATACAAACATACACTCAAGGTTCCTTTGGGGACAGAGTTAAGTCCAATTTAATGAAATGTTGTGATTTATCTGATAAATCAAATCATTCCAGATCAGAAACATAAATATATGGGTTATAGGGAAAAGCATGGATCTAATATATAAAAATCTGAGAAAAATCCCAAGCTCTTTATCTTTCTTTTTTTCTCTTTGTAGTTCAAGTACGCTTTCCAGACTGATGGCATTACAGTGGTATAAATACGAAGGACTGCTGAAGAATCTCTCAAGGACTGTATGATTTGGCTTTGTATTTTAGACCTCTAACTTATTGGGGGAAAAAAGGCAGCAGGCACAAAGATTAGAGAATGGTTGTAAAAACATGCCTGCTGTATGCAGTGGCATTAGGCATCAAAGTCAGATGTCACATCAAAATCAATACAGGCCAAATTCTTATAGAAAATCCTATAGTGATATGGATGGTAAGGTACTTAATTATATTTTTGTTTTCAATTAGCTATCAGTAAGAAACTATTTTTATATTCATATTTTAAACGGTAGTCTTTGGGGAAGATATGGTGAATAAAGTTAATTTTTAAAACAAAACCATATTTTTTAATTATTTTTTGCGAAATATTCAAACACAATAAAATAAGATAACCTCTTTTTTTTTTTTTTTTTTGGGTTACACCCGGCAGTGCTCAGGGGTTACTTCTGGCTGTCTGCTCAGAAATAGCTCCTGGCAGGCACGGGGGACCATATGGGACACCGGGATTCGAACCAACCACCTTTGGTCCTGGATCGGCTGCTTGCAAGGCAAACACCACTGTGCTATCTCTCCGGGCCCCAAGATAACCTCTTTTTAAAACACAAAACAAAAACACACATTGTCATGCCTCAAACTACTTTTTATTTGCAACTACATGATTTCACGCAATTCTTCTAAACAATGACATAAAATAGATTTCCTTGTGTATAAATAACTTACATACCCTCAATAATGTTCAAAGGTGCTAGAACAGCTTGTCGACCCCTACAGTACTTCCATATCCAACAGAGTTGATGCACAATATATAAATACTCAAGTCCAATATTAAAAACTCAGGCACTTGACTAACTTGAATAACTTTAATAAAGTTTCTCAAACTATATCAATTTATCTAAAGTGCATATATATATTTTAAGAAAGATTATTTTCAATAACTTCTATAAAAATAAGTTTGATGGTTTGGCAACCCATCTAACTTTCCTACTATGAATATGAACTTGTAACTTTTAATATATATCCAGGATTATACTACCTCTTCTCAACAGGACACCAACAGAATCTAAAGCAGCTAGTGAGGTGCTAACATGTGAGGGTTCATCCAGTGATTCCGGTCACAATGCATTCCAGGAGGAGGGACCCACGTCACTGGAATAGGACGATACGGTTTATTCTTCCTCCCCTGGTTGGGATAGCCGAATGGAACTGGAGGAGGAGGGTAGTGATGCTGGTGATTATTCCCTCTGTACACTCCTGGCTTTTTTCTGGGCACAGGGTGCCACATTGGAAGAGGTGGGAACATCAGTTCTGAAATCTGTAGGGAAGAAGAGAAAACAAATTAATTCAAAGGGAAGTCATGTTAGCTTCAAGAATTCTCAATTTTAAAACAAAACCCTAAACAAAAATGAATTTAAAAAAAGATACATTGTATCCTCCTGATTCTTTCTCCACAAAAAAGTAAAGGGAGGAAACATTCCTAAGCCAGTTTTCCAAGGTCACCATTACTCAGATCCCATAATCAGACAGACAATACAATAGCAAAAAAGAAAACTATAGATCAACATCTCTAATGAATATAAAAGCAAAATCCTCCGCAAAATCTTGGCAAATCAAATCGAATACAGAAATTGATTTAAAATACACGAAGCAATTAATGTTATATACCATCATCAACAAAAAGACAGATAAAGATCACAAGATCCTGTCAATAGAATGAAAAGGCACTTGGCAAGGTCCAACATTTATGAAAGTAACTAAGCAATTTGGAAAAGGAAGACACATAACCTCAATATAATAAAGTCATATGTAATGAACCAACGATTAATAACATATTCAGTGGTTAAAAAAAACATTTCCAATGATCAACAAGACAACAATCATGACTCTTATCGCTAATGTTCAGTATTGTTTTCGGAATTCAAGCCAGAGCAGTTACCCAAAAAAAAGAAAAGAAACTCAAATTGCAAAAGGAGTAAAACTACCACTATTTGGGGCTAGAGCTATAGCACAGCGGTGGGTTGTTTGCCTTGCATGTGGCCAACCAGGGACTGACCCGGGTTCAATTCCTGGTATCCCATATGGTCCCCTGAGCCTGCCAGGAGCAATTTCTGAGTGCAGAGCCAGGAGTAACCCCTGAGTGCTGCCATGTTTGACCCCAAAAACAAACAAACAAAACAAACAAACAAACAAACAAAAACTACCACTATTTGCATTATGGGAAATCCTAAGTACTCAACCAAAAGATGAGGGATGAATATAAGAAAATCAAACACAAAATTCATGTAGAATAATTTAATGCAATTATATATCCAAACACTGTTAAAATATAGAGAAAATAATAAAATTCCATTTACTATACATCAAAAATCATAAAATACCTTGGAATTTCCTCAACAAAGGTAATGGATGTGAAACTATCAGACATTGTTATAAGAAACAGAAGACAGTAAGACCAAGTATCCTGTCTGCATAAACTAGAAGAATAAAGCTTGTTAAAATATTCACACTACAAGAGACATTTACAGTTTCAGTAGAATCCCTATTAAAATTATAATGGTGAGGCTAGAAAAAGTAACTCAAAGGGCTGAAGCACACAAGCAAGCAGCAAGGCCTGGATTCCATCCCAGATACTTGCATGGAGCCCCAGAACATAAGATACCACTACATATGCACGAGTGGCCCCCAGCTATATAGAGCTATACAGAGCAGCATTGCAGTGCCTGGCTGAACTATCTAGAGCAGTTACCAAGTATTGTGGGCAGAAACTTGGGTAAGGGTAAGGATGTCATCTCATTCTCAGTCTCTCTAAAAATAACTCAATGGCATTTTTTTAAATAGAAACTAAAGCAATTTTATAACTTATCTGAAACTCTAAGGACCACAAGAACCCTGGGTGATTCAGAGAGAAAAGAAGAAAAACAGAGACATGCTCCAGACTTCAAAATATATCAAAATAGGGCCGAAAAAAAGATAGTATGAAGTTTGGGCATTTTCCCTGCATGCAGAAGGATGGTGGTTCGAATTACGGCATCCCATATGGTCTCCAGTACCTGCCAGGAGCGATTTGTGAGCGAGTGTAGAGTCAGGAGTAACCCCTGAGTGCTGCTGGGTGTGACCCAAACAATCAAAAAATATATCAAAATAATAGTAATTATAACCAAAACAGTATGGTAAGAATCAAAAGACACTCCAGCCCCAGTGCAAAAAATTTTAATGAAATCATTATCTAATATCAAATAAAATAGATTAAGAACTTGAATATAAGACTTAGACATATCTGAAGATTCAACTCTAAAGCCAACAGAAACAAAAGAATAAAAAAGATGGGAAAACATCAAATCAAAAAGTTTTACAAGGGCTGGGAATATAACTCAGGGAGGAATTTTGCCTTGCATGTATGACAAATTGGGTTCAATCCCTAGGACTGCAAGAATAAATAAATGATAAATACTAAAAACTTTTACACACACACACAACTAATACACAACAAAAAGGCAATCTATGAAGCAGGGAAAATATACTTGCACATCATTATGCAAAGGGTTGATAGCCAAACTTTATAAAGAATTTAAACAAGGGCCAGAGCGATAGCACAGCCGTAGGGCCTCGCACGTGGCTGACCAGGACAGACGCCAGTTTGATCCCTGACATCCAACACGGTCCCCTGAGCCAGGAGATTTCTGAGCACAGAGCCATGAGGAACCCGAGCGCCACCAGGTGTGGCCCCAAAACCTAAATAAATAAATTAAAAAAAAAAAAAAAAAAAGAATTTAAACAAGAAACACACCCCGCACTCAACACAGGCAATCCCCTGAACAGACATTTTCCTGAAGAAGGCACATGAGAAAATACCCAGTATCACTTAATACCCAGTATCACTTATCATCAGGGAAATGAAAATCAATACCACAATAATGTAGCATTCATCCATGGAACAAAGCTCTATATAAAAAATAGTTGGAAAAATATTGACAAAGATATAGGTTAAAATGAACTCATAATACTGATGAGGAAGTAAACTGATACAGCTTCTATATAAAACACAGATTCTGTAAAAATACTGAAAATGGGGTTCAGGATGTAGCTTGGTGGTGAGGCCCTCTGCTCTACCCCAGCACCAAAAACAACCCCCCAAACCAAATAGCCCAAATGGTTATATTCTATGATACAGCAATTCCACTTCTAGTTTTGTTTTCTGGGTCACATTCAGGGATCACTCTTGATAGATTCAGGGGACCATACGGGTCCTGGGTTGGTCACATGCAAGGCAAGCACCTACAGGTGTTATACTATTGCTCCGATCCCCAGATTTTATGTTATTACAAACCAAATGTGAATTAATAAAATTAGTGTAAACTCTCTTTGGAGTATAGGATACTATATGGAAGATTAAAAGTGCTTCAATGCATGCACAGTAATTTTATGAATTTTTAACTGCCAAAAATCAAAGAAAATATAGTTTAGTTTGGGTGAAAAAAAATAAAACAGCTTTAGTGAAGACTTCTCCTTAATCACACAAAGAGAGCAAGAATGTATACCTAAAGGTATGCATTAAAAGTTAAAAACTCAGGGGCCGGGCGGTGGCACTGGAGGTAAGGTGCCTGCCTTGCCTGCGCTAGCCTAGGACGGACCGCGGTTCGATCCCCCGGCGTCCCATATGGTCCCCCAAGAAGCCAGGAGCAACTTCTGAGCGCATAGCCAGGAGTAACCCCTGAGCGTCACAGGGTGTGGCCCAAAAACCAAAAAAAAAAAAAAAAAAAAAAAAAAAAAAAAGTTAAAAACTCGGGGTCGGGCGGTGGCGCTGGAGGTAAGGTGCCTGCCTTGCCTGCGCTAGCCTAGGACGGACCGCGGTTCGATCCCCCGGCATCCCATATGGTCCCCCAAGAAGCCAGGAGCAACTTCTGAGCGCATAGCCAGGAGTAACCCCTGAGCGCCACAGGGTGTGGCCCAAAAAAACCAAAAACAAACAAACAAAAAAAAAAAGTTAAAAACTCGGGCCCGGAGAGATAGCACAGCGGTGTTTGCCTTGCAAGCAGCCGATCCAGGACCAAAGGTGGTTGGTTCGAATCCTGGTGTCCCATATGGCCCCCCATGCCTGCCAGGAGCTATTTCTGAGCAGATAGCCAGAAATAACCCCTGAGCACTGTCGAGTGTGGCCCAAAAACCAAAAAAAAAAAAAAAGTGAAGTTCTCTTTGAAGCAAAGTGGGAGTTTAAATAGCTGAAATGCTCTATCACATGATTGTTCTTTTCTTTACCATGTTTTTGGAATATATTTATTCTAGATAAGCAGCAAAGCAGACTTTTCAATAAAGTTAATTCTGGATGTGTAACAGGAACAGAGTAGCAGATTCCTCTTGGACCATGGAAAGACAAAAACAAATCGAGAATCTCTAATCAGAAAACCTAGAGCAACATGAATAGGAATGACTTGGTAAACTCTGATTATGTGGGGTTTTTTAAACTTTTATTTTCAGTTTCTGGGCCACACCCATCGATGCCCAGGTGTTATTTGTGGCCTTACACCCAGGAGTCACTTCTGGCAGTGTTCAGGTAATGATATGGGATGCCAGGGATCAAACCCTAGTTGATGGAAGGCAAGTATCCTGCCTGCTGTGCTCTCTTCTCCAGGATCAACTTAGAATGTTTAACCCCATTTCATGGTTACCTGGTAAACAGGGCTCGGGGTTGCAGTCACAGAATTAGGCTTCACTTCTACTTCTTTGCTTGTTTCTTCATCTGAAGAAGAGGAGCCCGAATGATAATCTGAGGTAACCTTATCAAGGGCTCTGGTAACTTTCTTGGAGATCTCATCCTTGTTCTCATCTTCATTTTCAAAGCTGGCAACAATAAATGCATTGTTTTTCTCTCCATACCTAAGAACATAAAACAAAATAAAACAAATAATAAACACCTTGCAAACCCTGAAGTTGTATCAACAAAGTAAGAAATTTCTAAGAATAATTAAACAGAACTAGACATGCCACTGGATTCAAAATAGAGAATTTCCCAGTAACAGGGTACCACAAAGGATCCTTAAGATGTAGGCCTTACATATAAAGTCCTCTAGTTCTATTCAAAGACACATGCCACATCTTTATTTCTAGTCTATTTAGGTGCAAAGAAAAGTGATTAATTCTCATTCCCAAACTTCTTTCCTTCTACCTAACAAAAATAATTGCTTACAACATCAAAGAACATTTCACTACTAGGATATTTAGTATATGCCATAGAAATTGGCTTTAAACAAAAGTTTTCTAATATATTTTTAACTGACCCTGTAATATTTATGTTCTAGTAATATGAGTCATAAATCAATTAGACATTTCTTTTGATTTACTCATACTACATTAAACTTAAAAGAATCCTGTGTTTCCTATATCCATATAGACAAAAAAAGTGAACTAAAGCAATTACTGAGGTTAGGAGAAAAATTGCCAAAATATGTTACTTTAGCTAGTCACTACAAAGAAATAAATTCTGCAACAAGGGAAAATAGCATAATGAACATAAAACTAAGGTGTTTTTTTAATACAAATGATGAAGGACCCACAAATCTAAATAAACTACTATGCAAGTGTAGTAAAGTAACAAAGAAAACAAATCATTAAGCAATTTTTACACAGCATGCAGTTAAAGTCAGAAAGACAAAGTGTTAGAAATTTCAAATATAAGAAATAATTGACAATTATGGCAACTCATTTTCAAGATAATTAATCCCAAGTTAGTTCTGTTTTTTGTTTGTTTGTTTGTTTTTGGGCCACACCTGGTGGTGCTCAGGAGTTACTCCTGGCTGTCTGCTCAGAAATAGCTCCTGGGGTGGGGGGGAACCATATGGGACACCGGGATTCGAACCAACCACCTTTGGTCCTGGATCAGCTGCTTGCAAGGCAAACACCACTGTGCCATCTCTCCGGCCCCCCAAGTTAGTTCTGAATCAAAACTACAATAAAGTAAAAGATCTAAATGCAACTCAAGCTTTTAAAAAAGTGTAGAAAGCAAGCAGTCTCATAGGTCAGTTCTATTTCTTAAAACACTTTGCAAGTTTTAATTTTATTTCAAAGAACTGCTACAGAGCAAAAAAGTAAGATCACTGTTAAAACTACTAGCATTAAACTTATGAATTAACCTTTAACTAGGAATAACCTTTGTTATAAGAAAATGTTAAAGGATGTTAAGTAAATCTGAAATGAAAGAACTCTGCATTGTGAGGAACTTTGCCATCTGTTCCAGCATCACTCTCAGTCTAAGACTGTAAGATTCAGTCTAAGAATCAGCAGCTGAAGATCATCCAGAATTCAGCCAGTCAGACTTCCTCATCCAGCTGAAACTGAGTTCTGGAGAGATGAAATGGCTTGGTGGGTCACAGAGCTAGTGAGTGGCAAAGCCAGGAGAGAAACGTGAGCCAAGCTTTAGCAACTTTTTGAGATAAACTAAAAAGCCATTTATTCTCATGCCTACTAAAAGTATCAATTAAGCAAATTCAAGAGGAACAAAAGCAGGTGTCTGATAAAAATCCCTGCCCATGCAGAAATAGAAAGCCCACTTCAGAATATAGAGTGATTAAAGGTTCAGCTTCCTAACAGATTTTTTTCCAAATACAATGATTGCTCTTTCCTTTGATAAAAGTCTCTTCATATTAGGGAAGATGTCTCCTATACCACCATAATGTACAGATACCTAGAACTGTGTGTGTGTGTTGGTGCACACTTGGTGGTGCTTAGGGGTTACTTACGCTCTGCACTCAGAAATTACAGCTGGTGGGCTCAGGGGACCAAATGGGCTGGTCATGTGCAAGCCCTCTCCACTGTACTATCATTCTGGCCCCTATAGTTAGAAATTTGTTACAGACAACTTTTGAACGTTTTTAGTTGACACTGCTAAAACTTTAAGGCCGATTTACTCCATGTGAAACAAATCAACAAATAATATTTTTTTAGTAAAAAAAAATTTACAGAAATGACAAAACCAAAATACAATGTTGAATAGATAATAAAGTTATAAACTATTCTCAAGCCTCACTATAGGAAAGATCCTTTACTTATTCTGCACCCTGTTAATTACTTTATAAAGTTATAATCAAACTATATATAAACTAAGTTAAACTACTATATAATTTTCATCCTTCTGACATATCTTCTTTCGAATGCATGTCAATTTTTTTTCATAGCCGTAAGTCTCTAGCATACTAGTGAGAAATTATTTGGTGTTTAGGCCATACCTAGCAGTGCTCAGGGCTTATTCCTGATTCTGTACAAACGAATTCTTTTGTTTGTGGACCATATGAAACATATGGGATGCTGGGGATCAAACCCGGCCAGCAGGTACAGCAAATGCCCCATGACCCACTGTCTATTTCTCTGGCCCTTGAGGAGCTTTATGTTTCTGGGTGAAACCCTGCAGCACACAGGGTTTCTGTGCCCAGAAATTACTATTGGCAGATTCGGGGGGACCATTTGGGATGCCAGGCACCAAACCTGAATCTGCTGCATGCAAGGCAAATGCTCTAGCCACTGTGATATTGCTCTTGCCCCCATGAGGAGTTAATTTTAACTACTCAGGTATTTTTCATTTTTATCACTGCTATATCAGCTTTATTTTCCAAACGACTTCTTTTTAGTTTTGGTTCAAAAGCATGTCTCATTATCTAAATATACTCTACTGACTTCTCATTGCTACTCAGTTTCTAACAAGTCTTTGTTAGGATTCTGTTATCCCTGAAAGAGAACTCCACATTTTGAAGGTGATTTGAAGGTAAAAAAACAAGTCACATCATCATTCAGGACATTAACTGGGTGTTGAATGGAGATAGTGATATGCATGGTATCCCTTCATTAACAATATTGCAAGCAAGTGTATAAAAAGGTAAAAAATAAGGGAGAGAGGGAGGGAGAAAAGAGGAGGGAAAGAGGGAGAGAAGGGGAAGGAGAGAAGATGGGGAGAAAGGCAAAATGCTTGTCCCAGAGGTATGCAGGGAAAAGGTAAGAGGGAAACTGGGGGCACTGTTGGTAGGGAAACATTCATGGGTGAAGGGGAGCATATACATGTAAAAATGAAACTCAATTTTGAACAACTCTGCAATCAGTATTTAAACTTAAAAAAGCTACATCAAAGACTTTTTTTAAAAATATATTCTATTAAAACACAAAATTATTAGATGTCAAGGTGTAGTTTGAGTAATTCAAGCAAGTATTTCCAAAATATTTATATAATTACCCAACTTCCTTAACATCCTTAGACATAGAAACTGTTCCCTAAAGATTTGAAGGTTATTGTACTCAGTGAGTGCATATTCCCTCATTACATGACTGATCTATCTGTGATAGCTCTTCAGCCTTTTTGCTTCTGCCTCTATGTCAGAGCACACAATAATTTGGAGGGGAGCCTTCTGAGCACCATACCTCCTTTCAAATGAGGCTTCTAATTTTTCATAGATTGATAAACTTAAAATGCACCTTAAATGCCAATCAGATCTGGGGACCTACTTGAAATGTATGTAAACCACCAGAGTAATTTAGTGATAACACTTTATGATACACTGAGTTCACAGGGTTTCAGTGGCCACAGTATAGAAAGACTGACTCTGGACAAAGAGATGCAATTTTTTATTTTTTGGTCTATGTCATACCCAGAGGCGCTCAGGGGCTCTAGGCTCTACGCTCAGAAATCGCCCCTGGCAGGCTTGGGGCGATGGGATGCCAGGAATTGAACCACCATCTGTCCTGGATCGGTCACGTGCAAGACAAATGCTCTACTCCTGTGCTATCTCTTTGACCCAAGGGATGTTATTCTTTTCTTTTTCTTTTTGGTTTTGGGTTTCATACCCAAAACCATACCCATACTGGGTCAGACTGGTCATGATCATACTGGGTCATACCCAGTAGTGCTTGGCTTACTCCTATCTGTGTTCTTAGGGCATCTCCTAGCAGGCTTGGGGGACCACATGGGATGACCAGGACTGAACGTGGATCAGCTGTGTGCAAGGAAAGCACCCTACCCACTGGACTGTCTCTATCTCTTGTCCTGTCATTTTATTTTTTATTTTCTGGTCACTTTCAGTGATGCTCTGGGGTGAACCCTGGCTCTACACTCAGGAGTCACTCCTGACAGTACATAGGGTCATGTGAAAGGCAAGTGCCTATCTCTCTAGCCCTAAAAAAAAAAAAAAAAAAAAGTCTTGTCATTTTAATTCTTAGACTAAAACTTGCAATTTCCTCTACTTTACTCCCCAAACAAGCTTACCCAAAACAACCACTTATAAACAAGAAATGGAACTTTCAGAGTGATCAAAAACAATTCAGTGAAGAAATGAAAAAAACTATGTACTTTTAAAAGTATAACCTCCCTTTTCAGTGTTGGAGATCAGGTCAAAGCCTACATATAACCACCTCTGGGTCAGACTAGGGCTGCATCAAAAAACAAAACAAAACAGAACAAAACATTTTGACTAAAACCAAGTTGAATTGTGGCTCAAAATGAAAGAGAAATACTCTAAAGGAAGAGCTCAAAGTCACAGTGAGTCACCAAAGACTTAAAAAAAAAAACTGACCCTCCAGTCTCGAACTTTGAATCAGTAGAACTCTAGGAAAAACCTTGCCCACTTTTGGGATGCTTATTTTAGCAGCAAAATAACAACAGGATCAGTCCTTCACTGTCCATTCCAAAAGTGTATTCTACAAATGCTTCACTTCAGAGACACTGGGGTACCAGCAACTAGCTCTAGAGCTTGAGGTAACCAGTACAGGGGAGGAAGCTGCAGCAGGTTGCCGCAGGGTATAATTTAGGGGAACTCACCGACAGCACACCTCACATGGGTCTACCCAGAGAGTGAGTTCCTTTGGCAAGCCCAGGTCACTGTACAGGATGCAGCTGTTCTCACAGGCTTTCAGGACATCAGGATCAACTCTCTGAAACTTATTGACACGAATGCATCTACAACAAATTAGAATGTTAAAATACTTTAAATTAATTAATTGTAAACCTCACAATGTCAATAATTGCCAGCATGGGAGTGGGGAAAGCTGGAGAACCCTGGTGTGACAAATAAAAATCAATGATAAATGTGAACTACAGGCAGAGAGGCAGCATACAAGATTATTCAAGAGACCAGGGAAATCTCTTAAAATGGTGCAATCTCATTTTACCCAGAAATTAATTAGCCTCACATGTCCAGTCAAAGAGAAAGGAGAGTGTAAGTTATGTGAAATTCCTTAGAGTTCTGAAGATAAAAGCTTTATAGGTCAAGTTTGTATACAATAAAATCTCTAACGACAGAGGACATTTTAACCAATGTTTCAGATAGTACCTGGACACTCTGTATCATATTTTGACCTGTCATGTTTGTATACATCTCAGGTAGTAGAGTATGTATTGACAAGGCTATCCTTTTGTTCTATAAATACAGAATCAGTGACATAACTATTCATGTATATATTTAAGATAAAAGTAGGATCAAGACTTAGTAACATCACTTATCTTCTGTAATCCACAAATTTTTCTTTCTTAAAATAGTTGTAAAAGGTGAGAAAATAAATAATCATCTAAACTAAGTGGTCTTTTTTTTTTTTTAAAAACAAAAGAAACACCACAGCTACTTAACAGAATGCTCAAAGATGTGCTCTGCAAGAATGCAAAAATTGGGGCCGGAGAGAAAGCATGGAGGTAAGGCGTTTGCCTTTCATGCAGGAGGTCATCGGTTCAAATCCCGGCGTCCCATATGGTCCCCCGTGCCTGCCAGGAGCAATTTCTGAGCCTGGAGCCAGGAATAACCCCTGAACACTGCCGGGTGTGACCCAAAAAAACCACAAAAAAAAAAAAAAAAAAAAAAAAAAAGAATGCAAAAATTTATGTTCAATGAAAGCTTCTTTCTGTACTTGTAGAGAGAAACCATAGTTTCATTTATTTACTGCTTACAACAAAGAAGCCAAGCAAAAGAACTCCGGTTTTAGGACTTATTCTAGCATTTATTTATTGTATCAATTTAAATTAAGCTCTTTATCACTTCTTTAGAGAAAAAGCTCCAAAATTTCAAGTTAACTGAGGGGTCCAGGATACGGCAAAGCGGTACACTCATGACTCAGATGTGTGGGGTCCTGGGCTGCATTCCAGCAACATAGAAAAAATGAAGTGAAATTCATGGGGTGGGAAAACTAATACAGTGGGTAGAGCACAGCTCACAACCTCTGGTACCCTACCAGGAATGATCCTCAGCACAGAACCACAAACAGCCCTGAATACCACTGAGGGTGGTACCCAAACCAAACAACTAAAGTTAGCTGAACACTGACATCATTAAATAATGACATCAGCAAAATAAAGATAATGGTTTGAAAGGTAAGTTATTTATAAGTTGATCTAATTTAAAAATGGAATAACTAGTATAGGGAACAGTCATAAGATATAAATAAGGTAACAGGTAGTGAATGTTTTAAAATAATTTTTAAGCATCTGGTGATGCTCAGGGGTTACTCCTGGCTATGTGTTCAGAAATCGCTCCTGGCTTGGGGGACCATATAGGATGCCAGGGATCAAACCGAGGTCCATCCTGGATCAGCCATGTGAAAGGCAAATCTCCTACCACTGCACTATGCTCTGGCCCCAATTTTAAATGTTTTAAAATAATCTTTTATACTTAGAATAATTAATTTTACTATATATAACTTTTATTTTATTATTATTTTTAAAAATATATTTACTTAAGCACTATGATTACAAATATGTTTGTAGTTGGGTATCTGTCATAAAAAGAATACCTCCCCTTCTAAAATAACTTTTAAAGACTAACTAAGCAAAGGAATTTCCTAAATGCTTTGCATGTAGTAAGTCATGGTCTGCAATAATTATCCTTTGAGTAAGTTATCCCATCTTAAGGGAAAAAAGGTGGAAGGAGTTTGAATAATTTGCCAAGATTATATAGCTAGAAAGTAATGAATACACGGTTCAAATTCAGTGCACCAAACTTCAAAGTTCATGGTATTAAGCAATACCCTGTAGTTATCTTCACATCATCATTAGGAATTTTAGCAAATTCTGGGCCAGAGAAAGAGCTGGACAGGTTAAGTACATGCTTTGCTTACAAGAGAATTAGGTTCATCCCAGCCAAAGACAGCTCTTGAGCATACAGTTTGGAGTAGGCCCTGAGTACTGCTTGGTATTATCTGTACCCCAACAACAACAAACAACAAATTTAATTTAGAATGAAAAAAACACTAAGAGTATAAACAATACTATTTGCTGCTTTCTTTAAAATGGCCAAAGACTGAAGTTGTTTAGATTGGTCCCAGGATCAAAAACAGTTAAGGTAAAATGAGGCCAGGGACTGATAACATAACATCTCCCCTCTGACAAGTCTCTCCACTCTGCCCTGCCTCTTTTCCTCTTCCCTCAATCCCAGTCACTGGTAGCTCACCCGGGGCCAGGCATGACACCCCACCACCCACACAGTAGTTGAAGAGATACGGAAATAATGTTAAGTATGTTTCTGTTATCTACAGGGTAGGGCCTGAAGGCACACTGACATATATGAAAATACAAGAACTTAAGTAATAAACTTAGATTCAACAAAAGTTGCATATCACATACTTTTTCCTTTCAATATCCTGTGACTGAATAGCCATTATTCTAAGACAAGACTTTAAAAGCTATCTATTGGGGCTGAAGTGGTAGTACAGTAGTTAAGAATGCTTGCCCCGCATGCAGTCAACCCAGTTTTGATTCCTGGCAGTCCACATGGTTCCTAGAGCACTGCCAGGAGTGATTCTAGAGTGCAGTGCCAGGAGTAACCCCTTAGCTCTGGCAGTTGTGACTCAAAAAAAAAAAAGTCTACCATTTACCCAAATTTCTTTCCAATTTCTTGCAATTAAAAATGTACAAGAAGCCATATTCATATGTATTTGTCTGTGTACTTCTTAAAATATTTTTTAGGAGACATACTGTTCAAAGAAATGAACATTTTTGCACATGTTAGTAAAACTTTAAAACTGTCCTCCAAAAGCAGTTTATATATGCATAATATATATATATATATATACATATATATTATATATACACACACACACATATTGCAGTGAAATAATTTTAATTTATACATGCTGTAGGAAGAAATAAAGGACATGTCTGGGGCCGGAGCTGTGGCACAGTGGTAAGACATTTTGCCTTGCATGCATCTGACTTAAGATGGACCGCAGTTTGATCCCCCGGCATCCCATATAGTCCCCCCAAGCCAGGAGCCATATTTGAGTGCAAAGCCAGGAGTAATCCCTAAGCATCACCAGGTGTGGCCCAAAAACGAAAAATGCAAAAAGAACATGTCTACTTATTCTATGGATTTAATAGAACTCTAGCTGATCCTATGTTCCTTTCAGACTTATAAAAAATGAACCACTATTAAATCTAGTAGTTTTCTATTTCACAGAAACATCAAGATGACTCGATAATGATACTTCTGATCACATGCCAATTTAATTCTCTTTGGCTAACTATTTCCTCAAGATTTTAGTATTAATGAAAATGGAATTGTACAGTCTGACCCTTAAGGCTTTACTTGACAGTTGTCTCCTTCTTCTGTAATAGTTTGGTAGTTTGGCACTTCCAAAAGCCTCCAATGACAATTACATCAACGCAAAAAGCCTCAACAGAGCTAACACACAAAAGCTATTCAGTCTATCAGAAATAAAAATGTGCAGAAAAATACTTAGGTGATCAAGTGAGAAGATAAAAAATACTATTGAATCTGTCTCATTAAGAGCACCCACATTTCTCCTTTAATTCAGTTTCCAATTTAGTAGGAAATTTTCTGAGTAAATTAAAGGAGAAAACACATCAATGACTTTCTTACTTTATTTTTAATAGAAAATATGTCTATCTGAACTTCAGCATTTGAGAAATAAATTTTTTTCCACTCCCCTTTGTAGTCTAATAATTTTGTATTTATAATGAGACACTGAATGGGAATCTTTTACATGAGAACACCCAGTGGTGCTGATCTGTGAAAGAAATTCTAAGGTATATATAGCACTATGCCTATATCAAAGAATTTCTCTAGTCATGACAGGCACAACTGTTCCACTTTTATTTTTTGTGGACACAAATAAGGCAAAGTTTGACAGCTGAATTTAGCAGAATATTCTTGGTCCAGGATCCCAAAGAGTCATATAAATACTTGGGAGTGAACACGCCAGGACATGCTCTACAGGAGTCTGCTCTTCTTAACTTTAAGCTATAAATGTAATTTATAAACCAGACTACAAAAGAGAGAGAAGTGAGAATTACCTTCCTTCTGAGAGCCAGAGCAGTAATCACACTGTGATGTGCAGAAAGCCTGTAAGATTTTACGGTCAAGTTAGACCTGAGTTCAAATCCCAAAGCTACTATTTGCCAGTTGATGATCATGGATATGCTGTCTTCACCTATGAAAGTTACTGTTCTTTCCATAACAAAAAAACGTGCATAGTACAAATAAAATGACCAAAACCCCCCCCAAAAACAAACAAAAAAACCCAACACACACACACACACACACACACACACACACACACACACACACACACACACACACACACACACACAGACACCCAAAAACCAAACAGGAAAAAAAAAAAAACCTCCAAAACCCAAGTACTATAATATATCCAGAAAAACCCAAACAGGAGTCAAACTAGACCATAAGAAATCTAACTCCTGAGACCAAAGTGTTGGCATCTCATGTCCAGATAGTAAAAGTCCAACAACAAATGCTCGTATTTTAAAGCAAAGAAGGAAGTACACTACTAAGACCAGTGAAATGTGTATTGGGGGAGAAAAACTGAAAGGCTTAAACTGGACCAATCCTTTTGTTCTTTGGCTATGCACTCAATTCTGTTGATCTGTCTCAACTTAGCCCAATTCACTATCCAATCTAGTCTTTTACCTGTAGGCCTGACCTTTTGATGGTTTTTCTGGGTACCAGTGGTTTTTATATTTTTCTTGAAGTATTAGAGTCAATTTCTCAGCAAACCTCTCAACTGCCTCCTTTTTCAACTTATCGTGCTTCCGAACCAGCCTTGTGAAAAAGAAGACAACGGCAGCAATTTCATTCTTCATCTTTCCCTGCGAAGATAGGACAGTATTCTCAGAAATCAACACAAATACAAGAAACAAAACAAAACAAAACAAATACAATCGCTGTAAGATAAAGCTCTGCAAAATACTCCTTCTTTGCAGCTCCTTTGCCTTCTTCCAATTTTATCATGCTTCAGTGGTTCATATTTGATACTGGAACAATCACTGGTTTATACTGGGTAGACCTCATAAAAATTCTATTTAAGAATCTTATCACTGAGTTTTACAAAGTTTGTAAAGACAGTAAACAAATTTGCTCCCACTAGCTAAAATAAAATTGAAGCATTATTCATCAAGTAGCACACTGTTTTTTTCTAAATGGATTAACATTAAGCTATAATAACTTAAATTTAAAATTATATGAAGTAATGTGGATTTTAAAACAGTACTTTGAAATGAATTAAAAGAACCATTAATTCATTGAAAATGAATTAAAAGAGCCATCACAAAAGAGTTTGGCAGTTACCAAAAAACGTAATTTCCATTAGTCCCAACAATTTTACTCGATGTAATCAAGGGAAGTAAAAACATTCACACACAAACGTATTTACATATATTCATAGCATTATTTACAATAGCCAAATATTCACTGCTGTCAGACAAATAAAAGGTGGCATATATGGTATAGAATATTATTCCACAACAGAAAGAAGTACTGATACAAATGACAAAATGGGTAAATCCAGGCCTAGAAGCTGTGGTATATATTCTCTATGTAATACTCCTCTGCTATTTGAAAAGATGAAAACTGTGGCCCTAGAGAGCTCAAAGGGCTAGATCACAATCCTTGTATGTTGAAGTCCTGGGTTTTACTCCCAACAGAGGTCCTGGAACACTGCAGGAGCAGCCCACCTGCTGTAATCTAAACCAAAATCACAAGAAAAGACGTCATTTGGAACAAAACAGATGAATCTTGCAAGTGATTATGATACATGAGATATAAGTAAAAGATGATCTCACTTCCATGAAATATGAATTGCTAAAGCAAATAATCTGGCAATAAATACCCCCCACCCCCTACCTGATTCTTTGTAAATTCTGGCAGTTGCTAAAGGGAAATGATTTGAGGGAGGTGAGAGGGACAAGTAAAAAATGATCCTTTTCATGCTGAAATGACACGAGAACTTAGGTGGTGGGAATGGTGAGAATCATACGCACAAAACAATAGAAGACTAAACCCCTCAAGTTCTCAATTACAAAGCAATATGAAGCTTGTGACCAAAGAACAAATACTAAATGACTCCATTTATGGAGCAATGTATAGGAAATATAAATATATATGAAAAAATAAATGAAATCCCTTAAATAGGAAAATCTGTAAAAACATATCAGTGGCCTAGAGAGAGGAGGGATAGAAGAAGTGAATGTTAATGGGTTTCATTGGGGGATAAGGAAAATGCTACATGAACTATATATAGATGTATATATAGACTGGTAAATATATTAAAAACAGAACGCACACTTTAAATCTGAAACTGTATATATGTGAATTCTATTTCAATAAGGTTGCCATCCATAAAGAAAAAATCCAGCACTGAGTAATCTCTTAGGAACAGAGATCTATTTACCTGAAAGATATGACTAACAATTTAGTGGCTCCTATCTAACCATATTTAAGGAAAGAAAAAAAATACAGGGTCAACTACTACAGAAAAGAAATAATCAGATGGTGCCGGAGAGATAGCACAGCGGTGTTTGTCTTGCAAACAGCTGATCCAGGACCTAAGGTGGTTGATTCGATTCCCGGTGTTCCATATGGTCCCCCGTGCCTGCCAGGAGCAACCCCTGAGCACTGCCGGGTGTGGCCTAAAATCAAAAAAAAAAAAAAAAAGAAAGAAAGAAAGAAAGAAAAAAAGAAATAATCAGAGACAACTGCATTTTGAAATTGTCTCAAGAAGGACTCTTTCAATGGCAGATCTGAAATGGGCCTGTTCTACAGGCAGGCTGGGGGCAAAGTGTTTTGGGGGGGTTGGGTTATACTCTCGGAACACTGGAGGGTAGTGGACACTGGTGGTGGGATTGGCCCTGATTCTTTGTACGTCTGAAACCTAACTATGAAGGACTTTGTAAACCACAGCGGTTTCAATAAAACAAAAAAAAATTAAAAAAATAAATGGCAGATATGATTTATCACGGATTAATTCATACAAGCAAAAGCATCCTGTCTTGGGACTGTTTCGATGTATCCAATCTATAAGCGATGAGCTCATTCACTTGGCTGCTGCAAGTTGGAGTTATTCAGATACTGCATTTACTAAGCACCATCACATTTCTCAAAGCCAATTCTTAAAGAGGTACAGCTTGTGCTACGTTTAGGATAAAAACTGATAAACTCGGCTGAGTCTGTCTTCTCACATTCTCAAAAACACAAAGATTCCATTAGCACCCTAAAAAAAAAAAAAACAAACAAAAAAAACACCTCTTCTCCCAGGCTCTCTTTATGAATCTTTTTACTCCCTGTGCAAATTCCAACAACGGATCTCTCACTGTGAAATAAAAGTCCATCCAGTTATCCGAGAGCCATGCTGGCAAGCCACCCGGATCCAGTAATGGAAGGACACCCAAACCTTTCTCCGGGAACCCTAGAATGCCAAACCTCACCTCCTAGGGCGGGCTACCAGGCACATGAAAACTCCAACATCCCACAACTACTCTGCAGCAACTTCCTCCTGGAATCAAAACAATAAAAAAGAAAAAAGACGCACCGTGTCCCTTTTTGAAGCTCTATTTATATTCTACAGCCTTAGAATGCAAAACAAAACCCACCAGAACTTAATAGAGGGTCAGCGAAGCCAAGCTGCTAATGCACTCGGTGTGAGCCTCCATTCCCTCCACCCAACGATACAGGGAGCGCCCCCACTTTTTGGAGAACGGTTCCAAGTTCTCGGCTAGATCTCTCCCGGTCACTGAGACGTGTTCTACGCTCACGCTCACAGCCGTTGGTCCCGCCCACCGCCCCCACGCCGGGTCCCTCAGCAAAACAAAAATCGAAAGGAAGGAAGGCCAAGAGCCACTTGGTGGCTGTTCAGGGTTTAACAGCAGATGAGTCACTCGGAATCTTTTCGCCCCCAGTTTGAAGGGACTGATGCCTGGAAGAGTTGTGTGTGTGTGTGTGTGTGTGTGTGTGTGTGTGTGTGTGTGTGTGTGTGTGTGTGTGTAGGGTTGAGTGTGTGTATTTAAAGGACTATAGTGTGTGAGTGTTTCTGTGTTTAAAGGACTGATGCCTGAATGAGGTGTGCATGTGTTTGAAGGGCTGGTGATGGAAGAGTTTTTTGTGTGTGTGTGTGTGAGATTGAAAGACTGATGCCTAGAAAAGTTGTGTATGTGTGTGTGTGTGCAGGGTTGTGTGTGTGTGTTTGAAGGACTGAAGTGTGTTTATGTGTTTCAAGGACTGAAGCCTGGAAGAGTTGTGTGTGTGTGTGTGTGTGCAGGTCCCTTCGCCCTGCCCCATCCGTCTCCTCCACCAAGGACCCCCAAGGTGAAAGAAAGAAGGGGCTCTTGCAAAGTTGGGCAAGTGGCGAAAGAGAAAGAAAGCAGACGCCCGGCAGGCAGGGGCAGGGGCCGGGGCCGGGGCCGGGGCCGGCGGGCAGGTTGGCGCCGCGAGTCCAGTCCAGTCCGGGGCGCACGCAAAGCACAGCGGCTCCCATGTTCTGCTCGACATCGCCGGTGACGTCACCCCGAGTCGTCGTCACCGTCCCCGGCCCCGTCCCCGCGGCGGCGGCAGCTCAAGTTCTACTTTGTTCCGCCGGGCTCCGCACAAGGCCAAGGCAAAGGGGGACCGAACCACCCCGAAACCTTGCCCTCGCCTTCCAGAACTTCCCCAAGTGGGGGGGCCAGCCCTTTCCTGCTCCGCTCCCCCACCCACCCCTGCACCCCCAGACGAGGCGATCGAGGGGAGTCAGCGTTCGAACCCCAACACAACAAACACTCCGCAGGAGATGAAAAAGGGATTCGAGGCGGTAGTCTTGGGGGAGCTGGGAACCTGGATCGCCGTCCAAAACCGAGGGGGGCCCCCGGCACCCCGAAGTCAGGACCAAGGGGCGTTCTAAGGCGGCATGTCCACCCCCCCCGACTTGTGCCAGCCATCGCGGCTTTCCCTCGAGTTCTGGATGGAGCCTCGGGGTCGCCCCCCAAGCCATGCCCCTCCAGAGGACCCCCAAACAGCCAAGCCGGCGCGCTCGCTCCCAGTTGGCTTGGAGGAGCGCCCGGGGCCCGGGGAGCTTCAGGGAGGAACAGGAGGCGGCTGCTGTCGCTGAACCTCTGGGGGTCCCCACCTCCCCGGCCGGCTCGGGGGTTCGGGCACCGGAGACGGAGGAGGAGGAGGGATCGCGGCTGTGGAAACGTGGCACGAAAGCCCGAGGCGGGCGCTTCGGACGAGGGGCCCCCTTAAGGGAACCCCGTCACCCCGTCACCCCAGCCGCGCCCCCGACCCCCCGTTCTCTTCTCCCCGCGCGCCGAGTCAGTCGCAGCCGCCGGAGCATCTCGAGTTCGAGGCCGGCCTCCTCCTCGACGACGTGGCCTCCGAGGGGTCCCCCAAATTCCCCACAGGGCGCGTCCCCCCGACCCCCGGCCCCCCCACGAGCCCGCTGTCCTCACCGTGTGGCGTGGGCGCGGCGCCCGCAGACCCGGCGGGGAGCCCGAGACCGCGCGTGCGACTCCCGCCTCGTCGGGCGGGCGGCCGAGGCGAGGGAAAGCGCGCGCGCGCGCGCTCGAGAGCGGGCTCCGGGGAAAGAGCGCGCATGCGCGTGCGCGCGACTCACCCGACCCGCGAGCCGGCGCGCGCCGACGCGCACGCGCAAACGCGAGAACGCGCGAAAGGAAGGGGGCTTGGCGGTCCGGAAGAGGGGAGGGAGGGGTGGGGCGAAGAGCCGGGGGAAAAAGTTGGCGCCCGGCGGGCCGATCCTCGCTCTGTCCTCCTCCCCCTGGGGGCGGAGTCCGTCGAGGCCACGCCCCTCCGCTGCCTACTCCACACCTGGGACTTTTCACGCGCTGCTCCTTGGCCAGGAGGATCACTGCGGGGGCCAGAGATATAGCATGGAAGTCAGGCGTTGGCCTTGCGTGCAAAAGGATGGTGGTTCGAATCCCGGCATCCCATATGGTCCCCCGAGCCTGCCAGGAGCGATTTCTGAGCATAGAGCCAAGGAGGAACCCCTGAACGCTGTCTTGTGTGACCCCCCCAAACAAAAACTAAGGGTCACACACACACACACACACACACACACACACACACACACACACACACCAAAAAAAGATTTCCTCCCAATCTCTTGAGCAATGCTAACCTGTGTCAGAAGCCCTTAGATTCAGTGGGTGTCCCTGTGATACCGGGCTTCATGACACCTTGTTTGTCTGAGCCAGGATTTCTTGTGGGGATGGCAAGGACCAGGCAGACAGGGAATAAATTCTGAGTGATCCTGGACTTGTTGCTGTTGAGATGTCGGAGTACTTCCAGCTTGCTGAGCTCCCCCAAGTGTCTGTCTCAGATGGTTTGTTTGCAAGAACAACCCCTTCTTGGCTGGGCCCAAGCATGGGTGATCTGTTGACTGTCGTGCCCTGGCATGGCCTTGATTGAGTTGGTACTTCGTGAACACAAAAGGGGTGCCAGGGAACATCGACTCAACGAAGAAAGGCCCCAGAATCTAGGCTTTCTATTTTTGTTAGTTTGTTTTTTTTATTCACACCCAGTGCTCAGGGGTAACTCCTGACTCAGAAATCCCTCCTGGGAACCATATGGGATACAGGGATTCGAACCATTGTCCATCCTGGATTGGCTGCGTGCAAGACAAATGTCCTACCGCTGTGTTATCTCTCCGGCCCCAAGGCTTTCTATTTTAGTCATTTATTTATTTATTTATTTATTTATTTATTTATTTATTTATTTATTTATTGTTTTTTGGCCACATGATGACCCTCAGGGGTTACTCCTAGCTATGCACTCAGAAATCACTCCTGGCTTGGGGGACCATATGGAACTCCAGGGATCCAACTATGGTCAGTCCTAGGCTAGTGCGCACACAGCAGACGCCTTATGGCTTGCACCACCACTCCGGCCTCAAGGCTTTCTATTTTTGAGGCGCTTCTCTAAGCCATCAGGCTCCGAAGCTTAATCATTGAGCAAAGACAAATGTGGGAGAAGGTACATTAAGTTTCTGAAGGAAACGAGGAATCATCATCTCTCCAGCCTTTCTTTATGTGGAACTGGCACCATGGTATTAGCTCTGTGAAAGCACTTTAGTACATCAAAGAGACCAGAAAAAGAAATATAAGGAAAAAAAAAAAGCATCTAGGGGGGTTATTTTTCAAGAGAGCCAGTTTTTCTTGTTTCTGATGGAAATTCATAAATTACTCAAGAACGAAGTGTTCAGGTTATAGATTAACCAGTCCGAGCTGCCCACTAGACTTGGGAACATGTTTTCAGCCTAGCTTTATTAATACATTTTTATTGCTGATGTTGGTGATCATAGCTCAGTAACACTTTAAAATGATGGCTTGTAAGAAAGCAATAAGTATGCAGCCTCCAAATCAGGACAATTTTATTCGATTAAAAAATATCTAGATTCATCATTCCACCAAGGGTTACTTGGTGGTGTAAGGAGAATTCTTTTTATTTTTTTTGGGGGGGGGGAGGGTCACACCTGACGGCACTCAGGGGTTTCTACTGGCTCTGCATTCAGAAATCGCTCCTGGCATGCTCAAGAGACCATATGAGATGCCGGGATTCAAACCACCGTCCATTCTGGGTCAGTTGCATGCAAGGCAAACGCCCTACTGCTGTGCCCCCCCCCCACCATTCCCTGTAAAGAAAATTCTTACATTTCTACCCTGAAGGTCCTAATCAAGGTGGTTTCCATGGAGGCGTTTATCGCTGCAATTTTATAAAATAGTTGTAGCCGCATGACTCAAATTTTTATTTAGAAATTTCTGAAGCTCAAGATTGGTATTATGTGTAATGTTCGTCAGTCTGACCCATGTGGGCGTCTTAGAGCAGATCCAGATTCAAACACGCAGGCAAATAACTGAAGGCCAATTTCTGGAAAACTTTCAAAGAATAGCCTAGCACTGTAATGTAGATAAATAACAAATATTTCTTAAATTTTAAATACTTTTCACTCCCACCCTTTGTTCTCCCTTAAAATAGCTGCTTATGTGTTTCTGTCTTTCCAAACTTGTTCTCTTATTCAACCTTGGAGATCTCAGGGTGATTTTCTCCCAGCTCTCTTTTCCCCCTAGGTCAGAATCCCAAAAGCCTAGGCGTCTTGGTCTAGCAAGGCAGGAGGCTTGAAAAGATCTGGCTGAAACAAACAACAATTTTACTTTAATATGAATTTCTCTTTCCAAACTGATCTCTTTACACTGTTAACTCTAAATGTTCACTAAGATGGTGTGATAATAGGTGTGGTTTGCTTTTAGCTCGAGTGGTTTCTTTTGAAACTGAGTCACCTTAATTGGGCTAAGACTTTATAATCTCACACATCTTGTGATTGTATCCACAAATCATAGGCTAGACTCAATCACTGAAAGCTATAAATAGTTTTTCTATTAAATAACTGTGCAACTCTACAATTTGTTATTCTTTTAAGTTTAGAGAAGTTTAGCATTGAAGACAGACTAGTGTCAAATCCAGTTTTCTCAATCTGCATGTCTAATGAATCAGAATTGCTTACATAGTAAATACAGAGTTCTGCTCTATAATCTCAGGTGGAAATGTCCTTTTTGTCAGGGTCATTGGGAGTCTAGAAAAGAGAATCTACAACATTTGAATCTAAAAAACAGTGCAACATGTATTGTACTTTTATTTCAGGAGTTCAACTGTTAGATTAAATGAAATCCTTGTGCTTCACTTTAGCTTCTTCTAATACCCCTAACTGGCAGTGATTAAATAAAAAAATTAAATAAAAAACATTGTAATTTTATTATCCTTTGTTTTACATTAGACAATAAAACTCATTTCCAAATATTTCAACACAGTCTTTTCTTTTGGGTTGGGGGGCCCATACCGGGCTGTGTTGAGGAGTTACTCCTGGCTCTGCATGCAGAAATCACTCCTGGCAAACTTTGGGAACTGTATGAAATACAAGGAATTGAGCATGGATTAGCTGTGTGCAAGACAAGCACCCTACCTGCTGTACTAGCTCTCTGACCCCCACACAGACTTTCAATGAAAGACGAGATAGAAGCTGTGAAGTTGATACTTCCTGTTACAAGTTGCATTAATCATTGACAACTTCCTCCCTGCTACAAACCATGCCTATATCAGTATATTCATTTAGCAAAAGGTTAAAAATTATAAAAGAACTACTTTGAAGCAAACTGCCTCAGTCAAGGTTATTCAGAGAAACTGAATTAAGAGAATGCATATATAGACAGACATTTATTTTAAGGAATTGATTTTGGGCTGGAGTTATAGTGCAGTGAGTAGGGTAATGGCCTTGAACTTGGCCAACATGAATTTGATCCTTGGCACTGAATATGGTCTCCCAAGCACCTCCAGAAGTGATCCTTGAAAACAAAACCAGGAGTAAGCCTGAGTACTACCAAGTGAGATCTAAAAATCAATTAAATAGAAGTGTACAGGAGATAATGGGCAAGGAGAATGGCCTTGAACACACTGGCAGTGTAAAGGTGGTGTATATCTATGTATCTCAACCACAGAACCAACAAAACAGGCGATCCAAATTACTACAAGAAAATGTTTAAGAATGTGTCTGTTAAAAAAGCAGGCTAGGGGATGGGAGGAAAACTAGGACATTAAGGTGTGAAGTTATCAATGACTATGGAACTGGTGTTGGAATAGTGTTTGAATGAAACTCAATTTTGAATAACTTTATAAGTCATGGTGCCTTAATACAAATACTTTGGTTTGTTTTATTTTTGGGACTATATCCAGCATTGCTCAGGGGTTACTCCTGCCTCTTTGTTCAGAAATTGCTCCTGGTAATGGTCAGGGGACCTTATGGGATGCTGGCAATCAACCCAGGTTGGCTATGTGCAAGCGCCCTACCTACTGTTCTCTTTTTCCTGTCCATTTATTATTTAAATAATAATTAAAAATTACAAATTAGTAAAAATAAGTAAAATTTAGACAAATTAGTAAAATAAATTACACTCTGTGGCTATGGAGGTTGATAAGTTTAAAATCTATAGCAATGGTCCTCAAACTATGGCCTGCGAGTAACATATTTTATTTATTCCCATTTTGTTTCTTCACTTCTAAATAAGATATATGCAGTGTACATAGAAATTTGTTCATAATTTTTGTTTCTACTATAATCTGGCCCTCCAACAGTCTGAAGGACAGTGAACTGACCCCCTGTTTAAAAAGTTTGAGGACCCCTGATCTATAGGGGTGAACTGGAAGACAAAGACATAGTTCAGGCAACATTGAAGTTTCAGTCTTGAGTCCCAAATCCTTTGGCCCAGTGTTAGATCAGTGGTAGAGGATTTGCCTTCAAGTTATGAGGCCAGAAGTTCCATCCAGGGTCCATCCTGGATCTTCAACAACTGCAATTCAAGTTGATGAGCACCACACTTAAAGTATGCAACACTTGTGCAAACAAAATCCTTAAACTGCAATTCTGTCTTGGTCTTCAAAATTCAGCATTTCTTCTGGTTTAGAAAATCTTGAATTTTGTTTCTATGGCAATCAACTGATTAAGATTCACCTATATTATTGATGGTAATCTTAATTTAAAATCCACTGTAAATGCATATCATAGCTACACAATACTTAAAAATACACCAATATCTATATTGGTGCTTGACCAAACCACTGGGCACCAGGATTGTCTTATAAAATACCAACTTTCATTCAATAGTATTTCCTCAAAGACACTTATAATAAATAGGTTTAAAAATATAAGTCCTTTAGGGAACTACATAAAGCATAGCTATATTAAGAAAAAAGGCCCCCTTCAAATTAATTTTCTTTGTTCTTTTTTTTTTTTTCTTGGTTTTTGGGTCACACCCGGCAGCGCTCAGGGGTTACTCCTGGCTCTACGCTCAGAAACCGCCCCTGGCAGGCACAGGGGACCATATGGGATGCCGGGATTCGAACCACTGTCCTTCTGCATGGAAGGCAAATGCCTTAACTCCATGCTATCTTGCCAGCCCCTTCTTTGTTCTTTTCAATTAATTGACTGGACATGTGGGTAGGAAGGATTAGATGCTGGATTTCAAATGTTCTCTTCTGAAAAATCCTGACAAGTATTTGTGGCAGGGCAATAGGGGGACTGTTTGTTCCTTGGAAAGGATCAAAAGCTGAAGAAGGAACTGCCCAGAGTCTAAGAGAGGGCAGACTTGTAAACTACCTTACATGGCACAAGTTTTATACTAAATTAATTACCACTAAAAGGTAAAAGTCAACAGTGGTGTGTATTTATAAAAGGGTTTGGAAATAAGTTGGCTTCTAGTGAAAAAGAAGTTCATAGACTTGATGAGGGCTGTGGTCTGTTATTTTTTTTCCTACTTTTTTAATACTGCCAGGTGGAGGGACAGTCATCCTGAACATAACGAAATTGGGTGCAAGGGATAGTCATAGCTTTGATGCATTGCACCAGTTGCACCACAGAGACGGTTAGAGTCAATGAAGTTCACACACCAAGTCCTGACATTTGATGGCTTAATTAGGGTGATTATGGCTAAGCTTTAAAAATCTGCTTTGTCAGCGATGTACCAGTGACATGCTACCATAAAGAGCATTTCCAACTCCACACCTGGAAGCTTGAAACATGGAACTAAATTAGTACATTAATAATTCTCTGTGATGTGGTTGGGAAAATATTTTGTACTTTTGTTCTTAAGAGTGCATCTTTAGGCATATAATTCAAAGTTTCAATTCTTTGTCATACAAACATTATATATATTAGCATACATATATATAAATATGCATATAGTGACCCATTTAATTATGTAAGTATATAAATTTTCTGTCTGTATTATATAATGCAATATTAAAGACAATACAACATATATAAACTATTTTCTAATTTAATTGGTTCTTAGACCCCATTGTTGATGCTCAGGGGCTACTCCTAGCAGTGCTCAGGGTACGATATGGGATGACAGAGATCAAACCCAGGTCAATTGTGTGCAAGGCCACTGCCCTACCCATTGTACTGTCACTCTGGCTCCCAAAATATATTAAATGAAATTTTTATCTTTGAAAGAAATATAATATTTATGACCCAAAGGAAATATTTATAATGAGAGCTATTTATATTTTATGCATTTTATTTTAGAATGAAATTCTTACAAATAAATTTTCCAGAAGAAAAATGAGTAAGTAATAAACTAGTTATGATGTATGCATATATCACAAACAACTAAAACACAGTAGGAACAGTATGTATTGAAAGAAACAATATAGGGGCCGGGTAGGTGGCGCTGGAGGTAAGGTGTCTGCCTTGCAAGCACTAGCCAAGGAAGGACCGCGGTTCGATCCCCCGGCGTCCCATATGGTCCCCCCAAGCCAGGGGCGATTTCTGAGCACATAGCCAGGAGTAACCCCTGAGCGTCAAACGGGTGTGGCCCAAAAACAAAAAAAAAAAAAAAAAAAAAAAAAAAAAAAAAAAAAAAAAGAAAGAAACAATATAACAATGTTGTTGTTCCGTGATTTTCTGTTTTGTTTGGCCTTTGTTATTTGTAAATATGTAAATACTGAATTTGTATAGTGCTGAGGAATATAAGTAAATTGAAAAAAAAAAATAGTCCTCAGCAGATGTTCAGAGTATATGTTTTATAAAATTGTACACAAATCAAGGGAATTAAAATGTCTAAGAACGGGGCCGGGGAGATAGCATGGAAGTAAGGTGTTTGCCTTTCATGCAGGAGGACAGTGGTTCCAATCCCAGCATCCCATATGGTACTCTGTGACTGCCAGGGGCAATTTCTGAGCATAGAGCCAGAAGTAACCCCTGAGCGCTGCTGGGTGTGACCCAAAAAAACAAAACAAAACAAAACAAAAAAAAGTAAAATGTCTAAGAACAACAGGTATTGAGGGAAGATAATTGACTTGATTTGATAAGAATTTTTACCATATGCTAATTTCATTTTTCCCCAACAATGTGATTTATGTTTAATTTGAAGAACCTAAAATTAAGTGTGTGCTCTTTTTTTTAAAATTTTCTTTGAGAGTATTTTGTTATTTTTAAGGGAGGTAATTTATTCAATACATAATTAATTGAGGGGGGGACATCCCAGGTTGTGCTCAGGGCTTAGTTCTGACTCTGTGCTCAGGGAAACTTCTGGAGGTGTTCAGATCAAACCAGGGTTGACCACATGCATGGCAAGCACTTTATCCCTTGTACTATCTCTCCAGTTCCATTGCTAAAAATTTCAAAACTATTTTGGTTTGTGGTGGGAATGTTGCACTGGTAAAGGGTGGTGTTCTTTGCCTTATAACTAAAACGCAACAACAAACATTTTTGTAATCATGATTTTTAAATAAAAATATATAAAAAAGAAGTTTGGGATGAGAGGTGGCAGAATTTGTGGCCACTCAGTGTTTTCTCTTGACTCTGTTCAGGGTTTGTTCCTGGTGGTTCTCAGGGCATCGTGCACAGTGCCATCCATATGCAAGTCCTGAATATGGGTCAGCCACATGTAAACTCTGTACTATAACTCTGGTTCTATGAGTTAAGGACTGTTTTATCTTATTATGATAATTTTTTTTGCTAGAATTCTACTTTATTTTGTGGTATTCCTATGACCATAATATTACCTCTGATTTTGTACATGCAGATTTTTTTTAATTTTTATTTTGATCATAATGGCTTACATATCTTTCACAGTAGTATTTTAGGTACATATCAACATTGAACCAGGGGAATACCCATCACCAAATTTGTCCTTTCCCCATCCCAGTTCCCCTTCTGCAACCCATATACCCTACCATCACTCCCCGGACTGCTAGAGTAGGTGCTCCCCTCTTTGTCCTGCTCACTATTAGTGATCATATATATCTGTTTGGTCCTGGTACCCTCCTTTGTCTACCCCTCTATTTAAGAAGATGAGCTAGATAAATCAAATTATGTGGCTATGTTTGAAGGAAAGAAAAGCAATAGATTGGGGTACAAAATAAGAAAAAAAAATGAAGTCAAATATGCTGAAAATAGGCGGAGTCCTTCCAGAGAATTTCAACCTCAGTTTGAGAGAGGATGTGAAAAAGGCAATTGAAACACACCACAATACAGAAAGAAATATCAAATTAAATATTCAGTGAGCACCACAGCAATAAAGACAAGCACCACACAACAGTCTAGGTTCTGAAATCAACTCATGCCGGAGTGCAAAAAGAAAGAGAAAGATAAGATAAATAAAATAATATTGAAGACATCAACTTCAATCTCTACACTAATATAAAGACGTAAAAAATTGATCAATTGATAAATAAATATGTGGAAAAATGATTGTTTTGTGATTTTTTTTCCTTTTCCCACTGCATAGGCACAGTAACTATTGGGGATATTATAGAGGGAATTCCCTTGGTCTAGGAGATACATGGTTTCTCCCCCCCTGAAGTGTACTGTCATGGGATTAACTATAGACTCATCCTTGCATGATCATTTACTCTCCCCTCGGTGTTTCCGTGGTATATGGAAGACTTCTGCTTCGTCATGGATGGTAAAATCAGACCTCTGTATCTAGAGATCTTGGTGACTGTGCAGCTCAAGGAATGGAGCTTATGATGGAGTCTTTCTTTGTGGTTCTAGCAGTTCTGCTTCTTCAGTGTCATTTTAATTCATCTTCTGTAGTTGGTGGTCTTGGTCATTATGTTGCTCCTAGGATGGAGCCTGGGATAGAGTCTTTCGTTCTGTTTCCGGAAGACGTGTTCAGTTGCGGTTGTCTCAGTCAGACCTCTGGAATTGAAACTCTTGTTTGTTGAACAAATTGCTCTTTACGCTAATTTTAAAGCCTCACTAAAAAAATATTAATGCAAGCATTTAAAAAAATATTCTGGTTTGTAGAATTATTTACACACACACACACACACACACACACACACACACACACACATATATATATATATATATATATATATACACTTCTATATGTATGTACTTTTATGTTCAAATTATTTGAGAGACTTTCAAAAAGGAAAAAGGTAGGAAGCAACACTCTTTCCTTTAAATCCTCTTTTCCTGTATTTAAACTTACTCATCTTATGGTTTTGAACACCACTAATGTGAGAGGATTTCATAATTAATAGTTTCATCTCCAGACAATCCTCTGAACTCCAGACAAAAGTATCTACTAGCTTAATAAACATGTTTATCTGGTTGTCTGATAGGGATATATATATGTATATATATATACATATATATACATATATATATAACATGTCCCAAGATTAACCCTTGAATGTCCCCCTCACTTGTTCCATCTTCACTGCCTCTTCGGTACAATTATCCTGCCTTCATTTAGGCCCATGGTTTTGGAGTTAATAGTTATTGCTGGTTTCCCCCACCCCCACCCCCAGTATCTCATAGACCATCTATGAGCAAGTTTTCTTAATTCTTCTTGGATTTTGACTAATTTTTATTCACTCAAATGGAAGTTTTATATCATTTAGTAGAATGTATCTGGTATCTAACCTTTTTTATCTTTCTTAGAATGTCACTAGTTGACTTGATTTAAGTTCAGTCAATCAGACATTGGTCCTCGAATCTTGGATCTCCTCTTTGGAACCAGCACATTTTCTGCACTAGCGCCAGGAATAGGACTTCTATTGAAGAAGGCCCTAATGCTGCCCTGGCACTGACTTGCTCTAGGATGGATTCATATGACACCCTGACAAGTTGGAAACAATAACAACTTGCTTTCAGAGTGGGTTTGCCTGTCTTGCCACCTAACTGTGAGATGAAACCAGGCAACGTTTCGTGACAGCCTGACTTCAACATAAGATCTGTGCAAAACCCAAGATTTTTTGCTTTTTTTGTTTGTTTGTTTGTTTTGGGGCCATACCCAGCGGCGCTCAGGGTTTACTTCTGGCTCTGCCTCAGAAGTCGCTCCTGGCAGGCTCGAGGGATCATATGGGATATCAGTGATCAAACCTGGATCCATCCCAGATCTGCTGCGTGCAAGGCTAATGCCTTACCACTGTGCTACCACTCCAGCCCCAAACCGAAGATCTTTAATTATTGAAGCTTGACTGTGACAATAATGATTGAGGAGAAATTTCTCTGGGACCATGAGGAAAGACTTTGAGGTTAGATAACTTAGTATGCGCTGAGCCTGTAGTTAGTCCTATGGCAGGATGCTTCATGGGTATGAACACCCTGTTTTTAGACCAAAGGTTTTGTTTCTATTTTCCCCAACTATTGCATGCCCCTGCTGTGAGCCAATTCTGTTGCAAATCTTCAGCGCCTGCAAACAGTTCCTTCGTGGAGTTCGGGGAAAAAATTCCACGGGGAGAGAGTGGGCACACGGAATGGCGAATGACAGAACAATATTGTAGAAATGAATTGAAACCACACAGAATGTATGGGGACTTACGTCTCAAAAGACGAAGACAAGTTTAGTTTTTGAGCTGGCTGACTTTTAAAGGTTAGAGGCTTGGAAAGCAGGTGCAAATTCTTGACATCAAAGAAACTGGGAAAAGAGTGGAGGAGCCTGGCTTAAATTAGCATATTAAAGAGCCGATACTGAAGGTGAAAAGGCAGTTTGTTTTGGGTTCGCTTTGTTTTGGGTAGGCAGAAAGGAACCAGGTAATTTTCAGGGAAGTGGGAAGAGAGAAGAATGTTTTAGAGTTTAGGGAGAAAACTGAAAATTGTTTTACTATGAGCTAAGTTTTGGGAAAAACCTGATCTTGGCGCCAAAGTAGGAAAAATTACAGGGAGCTGTTAAGTGGGAGACTTTTGGCGGGATTGTACTGTCCTCCTATATTAGAAAGAATTTACTAAGGCCTGATTTCTAATATTGGTTAAAATTAAAGAGAGAGATAGTTACAGCCACTTTTGGAATTATGTCCAAACAATCCACGCAAAGGGTCAAGTGATTTTGACTGTTCTAAGCGGGCCTTTTTGGCAAATAATTCCTTTTCAGGAGGGCGCTATACCTTGTGGTGTGTGCCTCTCCTGAGTGGGATGTGGCATGCCCCTATGCAAAAAACTGCCACCCCATTTTGATCCTTTAGATAGGAACTCCTGCCTTTTTCATAGAACCGTGGGACATAAATTATTAATTTATATAATTAAATATTATTATTTAATAATAAATAAATATTAAATATTTATTAAAAATAAAAATAAGAAGGAAGGGAAAAAAAGGAATGAGGGCCAGGGACCAAGTGCTAGAAATAAAAAAGGACAGAACTAAATATCTAAGCCAAAGTCAACAACAATAGAATCAAGAGACCCAAATTATAACAATCTAAACTTAAAATGGGTCTGTTATCCTGGCAGGCTGGGGGCAAAGGGTGGTAGTTTAGAATATACTCTGGGAACACTGGTGGAGGGAAGTTGACTCTGGTGATGAGATTGACTATGATGTATTGTATAACTATGAAGGACTTTGTAAATCACAATGGTTTCAATAAAATAAAAAAAATGTAAGAAGAATGTGACTTGTATAAATGACTTTAATATTCACTCAACTGGATTCTATACAAGGTATTTCAAAGCAACCATTTTATAATTTAAGTTTGATTATACTTGTCTGCTCCAAATCCCCAGTGATGGCTTATTTCACTCTCAAATAAAAGGCCTAGAACTCACAATACTCTACCCCAATAGCAACAGTACCCACAATAGCTACTCTTCTCTGTGTCTTCTTCCTTTATTATTCTTACCTCTTGTTCATTTTTTGTTTTATTTACAGTTTATTCTATTGTGTATGTATATCTATCTATTTATATAAATACCTATTTATATAAATAGATAAATATACATACCCATGTATGTATCTTTTGATTTAGCCCCAGTAGTTGTAGGGGCTATAAGGCCCACACATGACAGTGTTTGGGAATTAACAGCTAGGGAAGAGGGAAGTCAGCCATAAACGTTGGGGCCCTAACAATTCAGGGTATGAGCTCCACCCTTTTGTTCTACCTCTACTGCTACAATCCCAGTTTCATTTAAATTCAGCAATCAATTTATTTTTTGTTGCTCTAGCAAATGTTCACAATGGGCACAGATTTAGCTGGTTAAAACAGTATAGATTGATCATTTCAGTTTTACAGGCTAGAAGTAAACATTGTGAAGGCTTTACTTTTTCTATTTTGAGCAGAGAGATGAAAGTTCCTTGTGAAGTATCATTAGCGTTCCCTGACATTTAGCCTTTTCTTCGCTATTGTTAACTGTTTCTGCTGATGTCTTTTTGATTTGTATTTGATCCATAAAGCAGTATGTTGTTCAATATCTTTGGTTTATTTTATATATTTCCCCTCATTTCTTCTTGGACATAACTATTTTTATAGTGTAGGCAGATTTTCTTAGACTCTTTCCGGAGTCATTTTATAAAAATTTAGATCTTTTTTTAATGTACACATATCCTTATAAGTTATTAAAAATAGATTTTGTTGTTGTTGTGCTGATTTGGGGCCACTCTAGTAGTGTAAAGGGACAACTCATAACGTCTTGGTGCTTGGAGAACCACGATGTGCTGGGAGAAAATTCAGGCCATCTACATGCAAAGCATGAGTTCCAGCACTTTGAAATATCTCCCAGATCCCTAAAATATATTTAAAAAACGTGTAGTCTATTGAGAGCGCTGTGTGTGTATGTGTGTGTGTTTGTATGTGTGTTTGTAAAGAGACAACTCATAACATCTTGGTGCTTGGAGAACCACGATGTGCTGGGAGGAAATTCAGGCTATCTACATGCAAAGCATGAGTTCCAGCACTTTGAAATATCTCCCAGGTCCCTAAAATATATTTTAAAAACTTGTAGTCTATTGAGAGGGCTGTGTATGTGTGTGTGTGTATATGTGTGTATATGTGTGTGTATGTGTGTGTATATGTGTGTATGTGTGTGTGTTTGTTTGTATGTGTGTGTGCAGGGCAGTGGTTTGGGAGAGAGTACTTAGAGCAGTGTAGATTAGTACTGACTGAATCAGAATGGAATGGAATAGATTGGGAAATTTGGGAATCAGCATTTTATTTAAATTTTTAGTGAAATAAAATTAATTTATTGAAAGCAATTGTGTGTGGAGAGAGAGAGAAAAGAAAGAGAGGGAAAGAGAGGTGTTTTCTGGGGGGGGCACATTTGCATACTTAATAATACTCAGGGCTTATTCATGGCCTTGTACTCAGGGATTACTCCTGGTGGGGTTGAGGGATGGGGAAATATGGTGTGTTGGGGATCAAATATCAATTGGTTGCATGCAAGACCAACTATTTGGGAAATCAAAATCTTAAAGAAATTTCTCAGGTTAGATTCTCTAAAGTTTGAGAATTTCATACATTAAGGATATTCAGAGGCATTAGTTCTTGCTATTAAGGAACCAATACTATATTTAAGATCAGATAGTATAGGGGCCAGAGAGATAGCAGTGGTAGGCAAATATTTTGCACATGACAGACCAGGTTTAATCCCCAGCACCCCGTATGATTCTTTGAGCCTACCAGGAGTGATTTCTGGACTTAGAGTCAGAAATAAGCCCTGAGCACTGCTGGATGTTACTCAAAAACAAACCAAAAAAAATGATATGGTAAAGTATCATTTAAGACAATTTTGGTTTAAAAACACAATATATCAAATGAGTATCATATAAGTGAATCAGAGTCCTCAACTTGAGCTGTTAGGTATGAAGTAGGGGTTTCAAGTTGAGCTTTATAAAACAAGGATTTATTTTATAAGATACTCAAGGGCAATTTATTGAATAAATGACAGACTTGCTCAATAAGAGAAAAACAACTAATTCTTAGTTGAGGGACAACAGTAAAAAAAAAAAACAACTTCAGAAAGATTTTTGACTCAACTGTCTATATTATATAATATGGTTTCCTAACTTGGTAGTATTAGAAAAGACTGTACTTGCTCTACTATATCAGGTAAGAATTTCAACTAAGTGGAAGGGAAGTCATATTAAAAACTTCAATAGTGGAGTTGGAACAATAGTACAGCAGGTGTAGGATGCCTTGCTTACAGATGACTTGGGTTAATCCCTGGCATCCTATATAGTCCTTCAAGCCCACTAGGAGTGATCCTTGAGAGCACAACCAGGAGTAACTCTAGAGCATTGCTGAGTGTAGCTCCCAAACAAAACAATATAAAATAAAATTTAAAAATTACAGTAGTGTCCATTCTCCATCTTAAAGATTTATCTATATCTCTGTGACATATATACTTCTACATATACTGAGATATATACTTTTTACTCTCTGGAGGAGTGTGTGTTCTCAGGAACTCTTTCTCTTTCTTTTTCTTTTTCTTTTTTTTTTTTTTTTTTGGGCCACACCCGGCGGTGCTCAGGGGTTACTCCTTGCTGTCTGCTCAGAAATAGCTCCCGGCAGGCACGGGGGACCATATGGGACACCAGGATTCGAATCAACCACCTTAGGTTCTGGATAGGCTGCTTGCAAGGCAAACGCCACTGTGCTATTTCTCCGGGCCCTCTTTTTCTTTCTCATCTTTCTCTTTCTCTCTTATCTCTTTGCATTTCCATATCTTTTTTTCTCCCTTCACATTTCTCTAAGTAACTTTTTTATGTATGACTATTTTACTTCTTTATTAAACCAATCTACAGTAAAACTCAGTTCAATAAGTAACAGGGAAGTGGTAATAAACCAATATGGCAGAAAGGGCAAAGGATTTGATTGAGATATCAATGGCAGACAAGACAGAATAAAGATGGATAAAGGGCCAGAGAAATAACTCAATGGACTACATGCAGGGGACCTGGCTTGATCTTCAGTACCACATGGTTCCACTGAGTGACCCCTTAGATCAAAGGGAGTAGCCTCTGAACAATGTTGCATGTGCGCCCCCCAAAACAATCAAAACAAAAGAGTTAGGATAAGATTTTGCAAGAGACTTTGAGTATCATACTAATGAATAGAAATAACAAAGTTTCTAAAAATTTTGGTACAAGACTTTACTAGGAATATCAACTTGTAGTTGCTATTGCAGAGAGAGCCTAGAGAGTCTAGAGCCCTGGAGATAGATGAAGGGGCTGAGGACCAGATTTACCATCTATGATGAAATATTTTAGAGCCAGATGACTGGAAGAATGAATATTTAAAGAATGAATCAATGAAACTTGGAGATTAAGTTTAGTTCTGCTCTATTTCAGTAGTTTCCTTCATTTTAAAAGATAATTTTCTTATTTAAGTACTGTGACTTACAAAGTTATTCATAGTTAAGTTGCAGGTATACCATGTTCCAGAACCAAGCCCATCACCAGGGTCACTTCCTTCCATCAATGTCCCCATTTACCCCCTTACCCTCTGCCTACCTCCTTGATGGGTAAATTTTAAGTTTGTTATTGAACTTTGAATCTCATGTTTTCAGTTGGTTCTTGGGTTCAGATATGTAGTTTATTTTGTTTTACTTTTTTTGTTTTTGTTTTTGTTTTTGTTTTCTTTTGGGCCACACCCGACTATGCTCAGGAGTTACTCCTGGCTGTCTGCTCAGAAATAGCTCCTGGCAGGCACGGGGGACCATATGAGGCACCGGGATTCGAACCAACCACCTTTGGTCCTGGATCGGCTGCTTGCAAGGCAAATGCCACTGTGCTATCTCTCCAGGCCCCAGATATGTAGTTTTAATACAACAGTGTGTCTGAGACCCCTGTCCCCACTACCTTTCATCTGCTTCTTCCTTTCACCCTTTAGTTTCTTTCCCTTCGCATCTTTAGTTTTATTGACTAAGAATAGTTTATTATTTTAATTAAGAAAATTATATTTGTAGTTTTTTTTTTTCTTTTTTGGTTTTTGGTTCACATCCGGCAGCACTCAGGGGCTACTCCTGGCTCCATGCTCAGAAATTGCTCCTGGCAGGCTCAGGGGACCATATGGGATGCCGGGATTCTAACCAATGTACTTCTGCATGAAAGGCAAGCGCCTTACCTCCATGCTATCTCTCCGGCTCCATATTTGTAGTTTTTTTTTTTATTTAAACACCTTGATTACATACATGATTGTGTTTGGGTTTCAGTGATGTAAAGAACACCACCCATCACCAGTGCAACATTCCCATCACCCATGTCCCAAGTCTCCCTCCTCCCCGCCCGACCCCCACCTGTACTCTAAACAGGCTCTCCATTTCCCTCATACATTCTCATTATTAGGACAGTTCAAAATGTAGTTATTTCTCTAACTAAACTCATCACTCTTTGTGGTGAGCTTCCTGAGGTGAGCTGGAACTTCCAGCTCTTTTCTCTTTTGTGTCTGAAAATTATTATTGCAAGAATGTCTTTCATTTTTCTTAAAACCCATAGATGAGTGAGACAATTCTGCGTTTTTCTCTCCCTCTCTGACTTATTTCACTCAGCATAATAGATTCCGTGGTATTTGTAGTTTTTAAAGAGCCAAGAGTTTACATTTTTTGCTGTTGCTGTTGTTTGTTTTTATGCTACACCTGATAATGCTCAGGAGCTTTGCAGTCAGAAATCACTCCTGGCAGCCTCGGGTGTTCAAATCTGGGTCTTCCTCATACATGCCAAGCACCCTACCCACTCTCCTATGGCTCTGGATCAAGAATTTACTTTTTTTAACCATACAAATATAGGGCACAACTGTTTCATTTAAAAGAAACTAACATAAACCTTCCATTTAGGAGATTATAGATGTACTACATTAAAACAACAATTTCTTCATCAAATTTCTGAAAGAGGACCCAGAGAGATATTACAGGATTCTAGGATCTCAATTCTAGCATTCAATCCCTGGTATCCCATATGGTCCTAGAACTTGCCACAGGTAATTCATGATTTTAGAATCAGGAGTAACCCTTGAGCACCACTGGGTGTCTTCTATCCCTTCAATTTTTTTAAACTTTGAAAGAAGGGTCAGAAAGAGAGTACAGTTAGTATGCAGGCTGCTAACCCAGGTTCAACCCCCAGAACCTCATATGGTTGCCTACTGAACATTTCCAGAAGTGATCCCGAAGTGATCCAGCACAGAGCCTGGAGTAAGTCCTGAACACTATCAATGTGGCTTCAAAACCAAAACAAAGCAATAACACATAAAATTCCAAAGAAGAATGCACACTTTGCTAGGTCCTATCAAGTTTGGGGTCCTTAAATATACATAAGATATAGTCTTCAAAGAGAAATCTAATAAGAGGTCTAATGAGTTTCCCCAAAAGAACTCTAATAAACAACTTTAATAACAATTTGATCTAAAGATACAGTCTTCTCTCTTTATTCATAAGGCATATAATTTAAGATTTCTTGACGGTGACTAAAACCAGAAATTGTACTGAACTGTATATATGAGCTTATGGTAAAAATTTAATTCATAAATAAAACACAGTAAAATTAGTAATAATAACAAATAATAAAAATCTATTCAAACTAGAAAAAGTTCTGTGAATGGGGTCTATCACGTCTATCACTCTCCTCTCTCTTTCAAAATATTTACTATGCATAATCTTATTTTATTTTATTTTTTTTTGGTCACAACACCCGGCAGCGCTCAGGGGTTACTCCTAGCTCCAGGCTCAGAAATCGCTCCTGTCAGGCTCGGGGGACCATAGGGATGCCGGGATTCCAACCAATGACCTGCATGAAAGGCAAACGCCTTACCTCCATGCTATCTCCCCGGCTCCATGCATGATCTTTTGTAACTGCTAATTGTGCAACTTAGCACTGCAGCCAACTTCTGTTCCCAGGTGATTTAAATAACCAAAAGGTTCATAATCAAGGCACTCCCAAAGGACTGGATAGATAGTACAAAGGTTAGAGCATATGCGTGAGCTGTTTTTAGGTAGATTCCCCAGCACTATATATCCCACTACCCAGCATCTTCTGGTTAACCTTGGAGGTCTCTGCCAGGAATACTGCCAGGGTGGCAACCACAGGCACAGAGTAGTCACATCCTTGGGTCTCCGCATTTGACTGTCTGGACTAGTTGACTGAGAAAGACTGCAAGTGGACTCAGGTCTCCAGTGCACTTGGAAGTACACACTCTCCTCTGTTCACCACATTACCAGCCTAAATAAACAAGAACAGACACAGCATTGCAGTATGAAGATCACCTTGAAAGAGAAAGAAGTCACCAAAAAGCCAGCCAGGGAGTGTGTGGGTAGAGAGGAAGGCTGGCTGTGTTTAGCTGTACAGTACTCACATATTTTCCTTAAGGATAGATTCTGACACTTAGAGTAGAATTTGGTGTAAATGGTTTAGTATAGCTTTACAGTTTGTTGCTTTTATAGTTGTAGACTATAAAACAGTTGAGCTGAAAATATCTTGCTCTTCTTTAATTTCATTGACCCACTGCTTTACACGCTTTTTTGCTTTTTGTTGGCCAGCACCCTGTTTCATTTTAAGCCAAGTGTTTTATAGTGTCAAATAAAAAATTGCACAGCCAGGCAACAGCTGACTTTGTTTTAACTCAAGTGTAAAATGGTGCTCGCAGATGTCAACTTGTATTCTTTTTTAATAAAATTTTTTTCTATAAATTCCACATGCACTTAAACAGTGCCAAAATTATTTCTGAAACTGAGTACAGGTCCAAAGAGATTGTACAGGAGGTAAGGCACTTGCATTCATGCATCAGACCCTGTTTTTTGCTCCCTGGCACCACAAGTACTGCCAAGAATGATCCCTAGAGGAATCCTGAACATAATGGGGTGTGGTCCAGGTCCATTGCCTCCTCCCAATCCCTTAGTGTATAGTGGATTTCAATAACGTTCAAGCATGTTAATTATTTCTTCTCCTCAAGACATGGCAAGCTAATTATTATGGTATTAGTAATCTTAGCTGTTATAAAAAACATTGTATCATTTCACACTTCACATCTCTACAGATAATTTTATATAATTCTTTACACTGTTGACATGTAAATAGGTTGTAAACAAACATTTCATTAGCTTCACCTAACCACCAAAAAATGAGGTAGATGCTACTTGTTTATGGAGACTATGAGTAAAGGATGAAAATTATAATATGTTTCAATGATTTCTGAATTTGAAAAATTTCAATACGAAGCACAAAACATCATAGAGTATTTGGGCAGAAATAACTTATTTATGTGCTTAGTCTTTGCAGTTTTAGTATCATATAGTGAGAAATTCAGAGTGGACCACTTGAAGTAGATAGAATTAATCAATCTCTAAGAATTTGTAGAGTTTTAGTAGCTGGAGGGATTGTGCAGTCAGTGGGTAGGGCACTGGCTTTGCACACAGCCAATCTGGGTTCTATACCAGGCATCCTACATGATTCCCAAGCCTATAAGTAGTAATCTCTGACTGCAGAGCCAGGAGTGAGCCCTCAGCACTGCTGCCTGAGTCGCCCAAATAAACAAAAAGAATTTATATTGTTTTAATCTGTAGAGTAAAACTGGAGACTGATCTAAAAACTTTAATTATTTTTATTATAACATAGTAATTTACATGTTGTTCATAAAACAGTCACTCCAGGAATTAAATGTTCAAATACCAATCCCACCACCAATGTGACCTTCCCTTTATCAGTGACCCAATTTCCTACCCTCCACTATAGTCTGCTTCCTTATAGTCACAATTTATTTTTAATTCTTTTTTTTTTTTTTTTTTTTTTGGTTTTTGGGCCACACCCGGTGGTGCTCAGGGGTTACTCCTGGCTGTCTGCTCAGAAATAGCTCCTGGCAAGCATGGGGGACCATATGGGACACCGGGATTTGAACCAACCACGTTAGGTCCTGGATCGGCTGCTTGCAAGGCAAACACCGCTGTGCTATCTCTCCGGGTCCCACAATTTATTTTTAAATTTAATCACCATGTTTACAAAAATTTTCATACTTGGATTTGAGTCACAGAATGTACACCATCCTTCACCAGTGCAATCTTCCTACCACCAATGTCCCCCTTTCCCCTCACTGCCCCACCACCTGCCTGTCTCTCAGATAGACATTCTGCCTCTACCTTTCACTATCATTGTCATGCTAGTTGTCATTGTGGTGGTGCTCTAGCTGCATTCACTGCTCTTTAAGCTTCATGTCATAAGCTGGTTGTTCTGGCTTTCAGTTCTATTGTTTCTGGATATTATTGCCGTACTGTCTTTTATTTTTCTTACATCCTGCAAATGAATGAGACTATCCTATGTCTATCCCTCTTTCTCTGGCTCATTTCACTCAGCATAATAGTCTCCATGTCTATACAGGTACAGGCAAATTTAATGACTTAATTTTTCCTAATAGCTGCATAGATTTCCATTGTGTATATGTACCAGAGTTTCTTTAGCCACTCATCTGTTGTTGGGCATCTGGGTTGTTTCCAGATTCTGGCTATTGTATATAGTGCTGTGATAAACATAGAGGTAGGTGCAGAGGGCATTTGAGGGCATTGAGACACAACAAATTTACAGTGTTTGTGACAGCACAAAAGCAAGCAAATGGAATGATCAAAACTTAGATCAACAAGAGCTATTTGGAATAATTGTTCTAGCTTTCCATGGTGTTAGTAAAGTCAGATTTCCTGGGCTATGGTTGGTGCTAGTTGAGCCTTCTGTGTTACTGTTTAGGCTTACAGAGCTTGGTAGATTACTATGTCCCTTTTCCCATAAAATTTCCTGTGATACTATGAGGCTGACACAACTATGAAATTTTGAGGTGTTAGCAGAAAGGGGGATCTGTCCACACTCAGTTTGAAAATGCAACAGAGGTATCAGCCAGGACCAAACTACTGGGAAAAGTTAGTGGTCATTATTTTCTTTTGGAGCTATTTAGAGGAGCTGGGCCATTTTTTTCTGCTGAGAAGATTAATGGGGATCCTAAAATCTCTTTGAACTTCAAAGTTTCCAGTTGAGAGGGAAATTTAAGGTTTTGCAATGAGAGAAAGATAAGGGAAGCATGTTGAATAACAGCCATGTGTTGATATGGAAGTTCAGCTAAAAGGGAAGAAATTATGGTCAAGTGGGCAAGAAAAAGTGCTCAAGATTTCCGAAGGATGTCTCTTAGGAGACAGAATCCAAGTTTAGTAATTCAGGTGATCATCTGAAATATAATATCTGGGGCTAGAGTGATAGCCCAGTGGCGTTTGCCTTGCACCCAACCAACACAGGATGAACCCCAGTTTGAATCCCAGCATCTCACATGGTCCTCCAGGCCTGCCAGGAGCAACTTCTGAGTGCAGAGCTAGGATTAACCCCCTGAGTGCCGCCAGCTGTGACCTCAAAACCGAATATATATTTATATATACATATTTGTATATAATATCTACTTAAAATGAAAGAGAATAGATTTGTGATCAACTTGTATTGTTATATCTCAAACCTGAAGTAGGGAGTTTATATTCAATCCTCCTCCACTAAGGTAATTTTATATCATCAGACCATTCTGGAATTTTTAATTTAATTATTTATTTATTTATTTATTTTAAAATTTGGGTCACACCCAAACCAGCTCTCAGGGGTTATTCCTGGCTTTGTGCTCAGGAATTGCTCTAGGCAGTCTCAGGAGATCATATGGGTTTCTGGGAATTGAACCAGGGTCTGTCCAGTGTTGGCTGTATGCAAGGCAAGTGCCCTACTGCTGAGGTCTATCTTTTAAAATGGCTTCACCCGTTCTAGTAAAGATCAGCAGGCCTTTTGAATATATGGTATGTTCTGGAACAAAGCAAACAGAACAGAATTCAAAAGGTCATGTTCCCAGTAGGGTGATCTTCAGGGTAGAGATTTCACCTCTTTAAACTTGATGAAGTGCTCTATGAATGCATTTGCCATCTGGTACTGCTTGGTATGCAATAAAATTGCTGTGCCTAAATCTATCATGGCTAAAGGACAAAGTACTTTAGAAGACTTTGCAAAATTTTATGTATGTTGCTTGTCTTTTTGAATTTTGACTTGATGCCCTAAAAAGAGATAAACTTAAGGAGGCCCTTTTGAAACTAAGTACATTATATTCACAATGGCTCTTTCAGAAAGTTAGAAACATCAGACTTATAAAAAAAAGCTTTCCAGATGTAGCTAGAGAAAGCTCAATTGGTAAATGGAACTAGTAATTTCCACTTAGAATGTTGGACATAAATTTTACTTCATGTTTTCTCCTGCACTATAGTATTCCCTGAAAATCATAGAGGAAATAACAGTAATATATTATGTACATGATGGGCAAAGGCTACAGTTTGGATGAGTGCAAAAAGAAGAGAAAATAAAAGTATCCATAAACAATGTCTGAGGCTTGCTGAGCACTTTCTTTAACAGTCCAGAATAGCAAAAGGAAAAACTATTTCAGAGTTCTTAATCACAGTTCACAATTCCATGGTAATGTTTTTAAATGAAGATGTGTAAATTAGGAGGAGTTTGATTTTAATACTTAAAAAGTAAATATAATACAAAATAAATCAAGTTTGGGATATAGATCTGGAAGAGTTCCTTAAAGTTACTTATTTCAATAATTTTCTTTTGGTTTATTTTCAGTTCTCTTTTTCCCTTTTTGTCATACCCAGTAGTGCTCAGGTATTATATTCTTAACTCTCTGCTCAAGAATGGTCCCTGAATGTAGGGAATATCACCTGTGATATTGGTGACATATATATATATCATACATACATACATACATACATGCAGGGCATGTGCCTTAATTTTTGTGCTATTCAGCAATTCCCTTTGGAAAGTGTCAAGGTTAAGATCTAAAGAGGTGAAGTTATCTGCCCTAAATCAAGTGGTTGGTTAAAAACAGATCCACTATTAAAGTTTTAAGTCAGTCGATTCCCACTTCTGTAACTGGGACGCTTCTAGACTCTTCTGGAGCTTTTAAAAATTAATAGCCAGGGCTGGAGTGATATATAGTGAGTAGGGCATTTGCCTTGCATCCCATATGGTCCCCTGAGCCTGCAGGAGTAACCCCTGAGTACCACCAGCTGTGGCCCCAAAACAAAAAAATTAATAATATTGAGGCTGTAGAGATAGAAGAGAGGGAAGGATTCTTGCCTTGCATGTGGGTGAACCAGGTTTGATCCCTGACACCACATTGCATGCCCTGAGCCCCTCCTGGGGTGGTCTGTGAACAAAGACCAGAAGTAATAAGTCCAGAGCATTATCATGTGTGGCCTAAAATTTAAAAAAAATTACTCTTTGCTCCATTAAAGCATAATTATAAGCACCAAATATTTATGAATCATCTCCTATGTGATAGGATCTTTCTTTTCACTAGTAATTTACTATCATTATATCATACTTACTATAATTATATCATATTATATTATTTTGTACACCAGAGTTTTTCTTCCTATTTATTATTACTTAATTGACACCTTCTCACCTCTCCCATTTTATTCTTGCCTGAGTAGTACTCTGGCATTTTAAAAATTCTGGAAATTTCTCATTCATTTGTTTAGGGCTTTCAAATCTGAAAGGAGTTTGAGCTATAAATCTTACTTTAATAAGATTTTATTTTTCATTTTTTCATTTTTTTTTTTTTTGCTTTATTTTTGGGCCACACCTAACAATGCTCAGGGGTTAATCCTGGCTATGCATTCAGAAATTGCTCCTAGCAGTGCTTGGAGGACTCTCTGGGATGCTGGGCATAGAACCCAGACATACAAAACAAGTGTCTGACCTCCTATATTAGCTCTCCAGCTCCAGAATTTAGTTTTTCTTTTTCATTTTTTGTTTTTTCTAGCTTTAGTTAAACACCATGGTTTACAAAGTTGTTATAATTCAGTTGTTTTAGGCATTCCCAACACCAATCCCAACACCAATCCCAGCACCAGTGTAACCTTCTCTCTATCTTTCCCTCAATTTTATACCCTTCCTCTCCCTGCAAGCCTGCCACTTTAGCAGGCACAAAATCCTTTTTTAATATTGCTTGTAACAACAAAATGAAATGATCAGGAAATAGTTCAGTAAACACACAGATAATGATTTGAACAACACCATGGTGTAAAATACATGGTGTTGTTCAAAGCATTGTCAGTGTGTTTACTGAGCTGTTTGTTGCTAGTCGAGCCGTCCATATTATTGTTTCAGCCTACTGAGCTTTGTATGGTTTCTATGCTACTTTCCCATCATACTTCTTCTGTGCTTTTACTGGGCTGCCAGTATGGTGGACTTTGAAGGTGTCACATATGCAGTTGCATGCTCCAGAAGAGACTTCAAGCTGATGAAACTCCTAGGTACACTGATCTTTGGGTAGAAAATAAAGGTAGGACCTTCTTAGGACTGGGGAATACCTGCCCTAAAAGCAACACCCACACCCCACAGCTTTTGGCATATAAATGTCCCAGCTTCAAGACTTAAATTCAACAGAGGTTAATTTTAAAGTCATGTTTACTCTTTAATGCAGTCCATCAGGCTCCTAGAAAAGATATTCTTGGAAAATATTCTCAAATATCCCAATATCCCTTTTGTTATTTCCTAACACAGGGGATGTTTTGGATTTAGTTTGTGTGTGTCTGTTTTCACATAAAACTTAAAATTAGCTTGCCCCTTTGACAAAGAAGTTTGCTGAAGTATTTATGAGGATGTTTTAAATGTGCAGATTATTTTGAAAGATTTATTATAATTATTGTTATTAATTGTTATTCTTATTCTTATTATACTTTTGCCACATTTAGTGGTGCTAAGGGCTTACTTCTGTCTCTGTACTTAGAGATCACTCCTGGTGAGCTCAAAAAACCACATGGGATTCTGGCAATAGAACCTGTGTTGGCCATATGCAAAACAAGCTTTCTTATTTGCTGTCTCTTTGGCCCCAACAAGATCTAAATTTTGTTTGTTTGTTTGTTTTCGATTTTTGGGTCACACCCGGCAGCGCTCAGGGGTTACTCCTGACTCTACGCTCAGAAATCGCCCCTGGCAGGCACGGGGGACCATATGGGATGCCGGGATTCAAACCACAGTCCTTCTTCATGGAAGGCAAACGCCTTACCTCCATGCTATCTCGCTGGCCCCAAGATCTAAATTTTTAACAAAATTGATACTTCAATTTGGAACACAGTAGGCATATCTCCAGCTAGTCTTCTTAATTTTTTTTCTCAGAAATGCCTTGCAGTTTGTAGCGTATGTCTTGAAAATCTTTTGTAAATTTTTTTAGATATTTGGGGTTTGTGGGGGGGGGCATGGGAGGCCACCCAAACTGTGTTCAGGGGTCCAGAAGTTCCTCCTAGCTATGCGGGACAGACAATTCAATGCTTGACCCTACTCATGCCAGCAATATGAGGAAAATGTGAGGATTACTCCCAATAGTGTTCAGGAGTATCATGCCATGCTGGGGATCAAGTTTGCTGCTTTCATGTAGGACATGAACTCCAGCTCTTTGAGCTATGACACTGGCTTAGAATTATATATTTTTGATGCTAATAGGTATAGGTAGTAGGTACATTTAAGATTGAATTACTATTTGCTTATTGCTAATATATGCAAATCCAATTCATTTTTGTGTATTGATTTTGAATTTTGCTATCTTACTAAAATCACTTTTAGTTTTTGTAGGTTATTTTAAAGCTTTATTAGAATTTCTACATAGCTAATCATGTCACCTGTGAATAAACAAATATGTGCCTTCTTTTTAAATCTTTCTAAGATATTTTTGCCTTTTTATGTTAGCATAATACAACATTGAATAAAAGTTGTGGGAGTGGAATCTTTGCATTGTTCTCCTACTTAGGCAGATGTGTTCAGTATTTTGCCATAAAATCTGACACTAGCAAAAAGACTCATATGCACTTCTTTTTTTATCAGGTTGAGCAAACTACCTTCCCTTCCTATTTTATGAAATAATTATGCACATACAAATAATTGTCAACTTGGTTTTATCTTGAGTAAAATACCATATCTTTTAAAATGTATTTTTTGTTAATGCACCATGATTTGCAAATTTATTTATTGTTGAATTTCAGCTATACAGTGTTAGAGCACCAATCCCACAACCCGTGTCAACTTCCTTTCACTAGTGCCCCCAGGTTCCCTTCCATGCCCTCATGCTTCCTAGACAAGAGTAGGTTGTGTTTTTTATTTTTTTATAATTTTTATTGTGAACAAAGTGAATTACGAATCTTTCATAGTAGTATTTAAGGTATATAGAGACAATGAATCAGGAGCATTCCCACCACCAGTGCTGTCCTCCCTCCACCCCTGTTGTCAGCATACATCCCATATCTCTTCCTTTGTTGACTAATGTAGTTTGCATTTTATGCTTTCAGTTGTGTCTGTTCTATACTACTACTTTCTGCCACTGATGAGGCAGTGGCTCTTGAAACCTTCCCCATTATTGCCATTTTTTTCACCCCCTTGATTTCTTCATTTCTATGTCTTTTTCCTTCCTATACCCTAGGGTCAAGGGTGATCTAGTTTTCTTCCCCCTCCCCCCCCCTTTTTTTTTGGTGTTTGGGCCACACCCAGTGACACTCAGGGGTTATTCCTGGCTATGTGCTCAGAAATCACTCCTGGCATGGAGGACCATAGGGAACTCTGGGGGATCGAACTAAGGTCTGTCCTAATTTAGCATGTGCAAGAGAGATGTCCTACTGCTTGCATCATCGCTCTTATATCTACTCAGAAAACAGTGTCCCCACTGTCGTGGAAGTCTCAGCAGAGTCTTTGTGTAGTGTTACTTGCCTTTCATTAGATGAATGGGCCTTGCCTGGGAGTATCTGCATTGATTGGCTCAGGCATCAGTACTTCATCCAAATTTGATTATGGGATCCCAGCCAGCAAAATAACACAGAAAATAAAGTGGGAATTATTGGTTTATAAAGAAACTAGAATATGGTTACCAAACTTAGAACAAATTCTGACTAACCAGAATCAATAACAATTTACTGCACTAATACATATTCAACACATAATATATAAAAGGTACATTAATCTTATTTATTTCTCTTCCCAAATAGTTTTATAAAACAGGAACTTGTTATTCCAATTTTCCAAATGAGGAAACTGAGATGTGAAGACGTTTTAAACACATATAACCCAAACACATATAACCAGGTTGTCCACCTTCAAAAGCCAGCAATTAAATCCTTTGACTTGCTGTCTCTCTATTAGTTCACTACCAAAATATGTAATTTGACTATGTTTAATAAATCAAATTACACAGCAGTCAAATCTAGAAAGAACTTTCCAGTGCAAATAAATTCATAAAATGTATTAAAGGTAATATATATTTATATATATTATTATGTAATATATTAGATAGAATTCATATACTGTGTAAAGTACATAAAACACAATATGTGTTATGTAAACTTATGTATAATTGTGTATATCACAAACATATAATAATGTTTGATTTTTCATTAATAGGTTTTATTTAAAAATTAAATACTTTTAGAGCAGTTTTCACAGATAAATTTAGTGGATACCTGAAAGGACATTGAATAACAGTAACAGGAGTCAGAGCAATAGCACAGCGGTTGAGAGTTTGCCTTGCAGGCGATTGACCCTGGATGGGCCCAGATTCCCGGCATCCCATATGGTACCCTGAGACTGCCAGGAGTGATTTCTGAGTGCAGAACTAGGAGTAACCCTTTAGCTCCTATAAGGAACCCTTCTCCCAATGCCCAATGTTAATCTCACCTGGATGGTCAGACCCACCCATACCTGGGAGGGGGTCTGCAGTTTGGAATAAACAATTAAAGAGGCTGGCTGGGGTGGAGAAGGGAGCAAGGCAGCAAGGAAGCATGTAGAAAGGGAAAGAAAGCATATAGCTGAAAGGGGACAGAGGCAGAAAGCCAGAGGAGAGCAGCAAAGAAGCTGCTTGGAAAAGGATTAGTGTAGAAGCCATGTGAGGAAAATGCACATGGCGGTTAGAGCTGTGAAATAAAGCTGGCTGACTCCTGAAACTTTAACTGACTGCCTGTAAAATTATTTCACTGCTACTATCCTTCTCCAGACCTGCTGGTGGAAAGGGCTAAAGCTGCAGTGCCGAGAAAGGCCTCACCCCTACTTTAGGACTTTAGACTTTATATATTAATTTAAAACAACAAGCGCCACTGGGGTGTGGTTCAACAACCAAAAAAAAATACAATAACATTTAGCAAATTTTTACTGCTTTACTTGCTTCTCTACATGTTTTATATGCTTTATTATCTTAATTATCATCTTAATGCTTTGTATGAAATGATTTCATCTATGTCACTTCTTTAACATGATTCCTAGACTTTTTAGACTCACATAAGATTTGTCTTGGTTCTTTTATATTTTTTATTTTTTTATTTTTTTGGTTTTTGGGCCACACCCGGCGGTGCTCAGGGGTTACTCCTGGCTGTCTGCTCAGAAATAGTTCCTGGCAGGCACGGGGGCCGGGGGGGGGGGGGGCATATGGGACACCAGGATTTGAACCAACCACCTTTGGTCCTGGATCAGCTGCTTGCAAGGCAAACGCTGCTGTGCTATCTCTCTGGGCCCTTGTCTTGGTTCTTAATAGATTACTGAAATTTAAAAGCAGAAATGTAAGTTATTTCTAATCTAAGAAAAAGTGTAGAATTCTACAGTAGTGACCTAAACAAAAAATATGGGCTATTTTTCTTTATAACAAGCAAAATAAAGGGTAAAAATCAGGCTGGTGTAGCTTCTCTGTCAGTACTAAGATTTTCTAACTTCCGCCAATCTCTGAACTGAATTCTTCTCACAGAATTTTTTTTTTTTTGGTTTTGTGCCACACCCGGCGGTGCTCAGGGTTTACTCCTGGTGGTCTGCTCAGAAATAGCTCCTGGCAGGCACGGGGGACAATATGGGACACCGGGATTCGAACCAACCACCTTTGGTCCTGGATCGGCTGCTTGCAAGGCAAACACCGCTGCGCTATCTCTCCGGGCCCCTCACAGAATTTTTTAGTATGGGACCAAGACTGACTTTATTGCCTTTTCTGAAATCCTGTGAAGCCCCATAATTTCACTATTGCAATAGTAATAAGTCAAGCTTGATTCAAGGCAAAGGGGCCAAGTACTTTTATACAACAAAAAGGTTTGTAATATAGGATGTATAGTTTTGGCACTCTTGAAAGATGTAAATGCTTGTCTGCTCTTGTGTTAATCTCTGAATATTTTATTTCTTTCGTTATTTATAAACATCAACACAGACTTTATTTTTTCATTCGTTTGTTCCAACTTCCTAGCATCTTTAAAGAACACAAACTAAAGAACATTGTGTTTTATTTATTTGTTTGTTTTTGTTTTGAGGCCACATACAGCAGCACTCAGGGGATACTTCTGGCTCTAATCTCAGAAGTTTCTGTTGGCAGGCTTAAGGGAACATATGGGATGCTGGGGATCAAACCTGGGTTGGTCCCAGGTTGGCTGCATGCAAGGCAAATGCCCTACCCTCTATGCTATTTTTTCAGACCCATAGATCACATTGTTTACTTAAAATATTTAAGTTATTCCCTCATAATTCAACTGCAATAAATCTTTCATCATGGTGTCTGGGTCTGGTCTTTCCAATTTCATCTTCTTTTCTTTTCCCTTTAGTACCTGTTCTTCTGCTAAAGAACATACCAATTCACAGACATTTCAGCTGCTTTTTGTCTCAGTACTTTTCACATGTTTGCTCCATCAAGGGCTCTCTTTTTCCAGTGTGTTTAATAGTTCATTATATTACATTAATGGGCCAATACGTTCCAGTGTATTTAATGTTCATTCTTTATTACCATAGAGGTACTTTAAATGAGCAATCAGTTAATACACCATTTTATTTTTGTCTTTTTATACTTTCTTTCTCCTAAAACAAAACTTCATAGCTGCAGAAATCCCCATCATTTTGGTCACTATGCTCTATCTGTATCTATCTGTATTTGCCACAATCCAGTGAGTTAGATACTTTTCTTTTTGTTTCCATTTCATTAATAGTTGCTGTAACCTCAAACACAAAAGTTAGAAATTCTAGAATGATTTTTTTGTTTTGTTTTGTTTTTGGGTCACAACCGGCAGTGCTCCGGAGTTACATCTGGTTCTACGCTCAGAAATAGCGCCCCGCAGGCTCAGGGGATCATATGAGATGCCGGGATTAGAACCACGGTCCTTCTGCATGCAACGCAAATGCCCTACCTCCATGCTATCTATTTGGCCCCCAGAATGATGTTTTGATTCATGTTTAAGGAGAGAAAGCACGCATTACTTTGATCTATCAAAACTGATGGGAAGGGCTTTATGGAAGTAGTGCTATTTGAGCAGCACCTTAAGTGATGGTTACAACTTTAAGATAGTGGTAAGAAAAAGAACAACACAGGTGGTAAAAGTAGTGGGAACAGAAGCAGTGTTGGATAAACACTAAAAATTAGGGAAATAATAATTGTGAAATAGAATTTAAGAGAGTGAAAACTGTGGGGAAGAGCTACATCTTTATGAGATTAGAAGACATCAGTTTTTTATTCTTTGGATTTTATTCCTGGTTCTGCATACAGGGATCACTCCTAGTGGACCCAGGGGACCATACGGGTGCTGTGACCATATAGGCCAGGCACATGTAAGACAATTGGCCTACCCATTGTACTATTGCTTCGACCCATATCAGATTTTTCTTGTCTATGCTTTTTTGTTTGTTTGTTTGTTTTTTTGGATTACACCCAGCAACGCTCAGGGGTTACTCCTGGCTCTACATTCAGAAATCGCTCCTGGCAGGCTCAGGTTTATATGGGACAGTGTCGAACCACTGTCCTTCTGCATGCAAGGCAAACACCCTACCTCCATGCTCTCTGTCTGGCCCCTTGTCTATGCTTTTAAGTGGAGGTCAATTTGTGTTTTTGAAAACTAAAACAGCAGTTTATCTGTTTATCTGATAAACAGCAATGAGCTGTTTATCTTGAACAATAATATAACCACTTAAGTCCCTTTTTGCATATGTATAAAGTGGAGACTATTAATTACACTAGACTCATAACCCTGTGTGTATAAACATTAGATAAGATACTAGAAAGTACTTTGTAAATGCTAAAGGACAATATAAAATTTACTATTTTTTATTACACATTCTTTGATTATGGAGAGTATAGAATTAAGCAAGTAACCAATCCAACATATGTCAACAGCAGACCAGAGTACAAAAACAGACAAATTTTATTTGTTATTAACCTATACAACAAGGGTGAGCTTAAAAGAGTTTAAAGTTCTAGAAGAATATTTGACTCTTAATTCTAAATAACTGTTTTTATGTCTAGATATAGTTTCACATATAGATAATCTAAGGTATATGTCAATAATCTTTTATAGGTTGGTTAAGTAATAAAAATACCAAAGATATTTATAAGATGAAACCTATCAAGATTATATGCTGTACTTTGGGAAGATCAGTTGTGGAAAAGAATGAGAGCAAAATCGAACTATAGTATATAGAAGTAAGAACAGTTTTTAGAGGAAGGTGATTAAGACATTTTTGGACATGAAATATTGTTCTTTAAAAATCATGACAGATGGGGCCAGCGAGGTGGCGCTAGAGGTAAGGTGTCTGCCTTGCAAGCGCTAGCCACGAAAGGACCACGGTTCGATCCCTGGTGTCCCATATGGTCCTCCCAAGCCAGGCAGAATTTCTGAGCGCTTAGCCAGGAGTAATCCCTGAGCATCAAACGGGTGTGGCCCGAAAAACCGAAAAAAAAAAAAATCATGACAGATACTCAAAAGCTTGATGAATATGGGAACATACTGAAAAATGAAAGGAGCTCATGGCCAGAGGGAGAGAACCAGAGGGAGAGAGGCTGTAATCAAGAACATTCTCTGTTCCCTGCATTATAGCTGCATTCTCTCTCTTTATTCCTCCTCTTTATATTTTTCTAAATAAAACTATTTAACAAAATATAAATTAGGTAAAGCTTTTAAATTTAGTAAGAATGAAGAGAATTATCAAAATTTAAATAAAAATATATAAATAGGCAGGCCTATAACATTGTAGTGGTTGCCTATTTCATGGAAATTTAAAATGTTTTCTTGGGGCCGGTGAGGTGGCGCTAGAGGTAAGGTGTCTGCCTTGCAAGCGCTAGCCACGGAAGGACCACGGTTTGATTCCCCGGCGTCCCATATGGTCCCCCCAAGTCAGGGGCAATTTCTGAGTGCTTAGCCAGGAGTAACCCCTGAGCGTCAAACGGGTGTGGCCCAAAAACAAAAAAAAATGTTTTCTTTATGATAGAAAAGACATGATCATTACCACAGTCAGACCAAAGTACAAAATAATATTTGATGTAATATGTTTCAGATGTTAGAGTGGAACACTTAGTTACGTACGTGAGAGTAGGCAGCATACAATATTATCATACATTCCTATTCTCATTTGAATTTATTTGACTTGTTCTACATTTGTGTTCAAGGGTCACACTCCTGGTAGGGTTCAGCAGACCAGGGATGGTATCTGGGATAAAACTTAGGTGGGTTGAATAGAAAACAAACCAACCTGGTGTACTGTCATCTCTCTGACCCAAAATGCTATATTTCTGATAAATTCCTATGTTATTACAGTATTTCTAGTCTTTGGGTACCTTGAACAGCAAGATCATGTTCTCTGAGATATGGAGATTTTTCAAAAACTTTAAAGTCAGAGAGACTGATGCAGAGAAAGAGGGGGAAGGAAAGAGGGTGGGGGGGGGGAGAAAGGAGAGAAATAGAGAAAAGAATGGGGAGAGAAAGAGAGAGATTTAAAACTCAAAAGGTTTCTTTTTCCACTCATCTGTTTTCATGGTGATTTAATTAAAAAATTTCAAAGGGTTGGCTGGAGCAATAGTACTGGGGTGTGCTCTTGCTTTGCATATATTTACCTGGGCTCTGTACTCTGCATCTCATATAGTCCCCTGAGGACCACTAGGAGTAATTCCTGAGTATAGAGCCAGTAATAACCCCTGAGCACCACAGGGTGTGGCCCCCCCCAAAATAAATTAAATTAAACTAAATTAAAAGAGTTAAAGAGTGCATGTGCTTCATTCACATTAAGGAGCCTTTGGTTTGATCACTGATATGTGCATAATACTTTGAGTAACTTCTAGGAGTGTGGGCCAGCACACCAAGAGTAGGCCCAAAGCACAGCCAGGTGCGGGGCTAAAACAAAAATAATTGAGATAGATAATCCTCCCAAAGCATTCTACCAATTCAATGTGCTTTCTACTAGAAATTAATTTCCATCTTAAGGCCAGAGCAGTGGAGCAAGAGATAAGGCATCTGCCTTGCCCATGCTAGCCTAGGATGAACCACTGTTAGATCTCCTGGCATCCCATATGGTCCCCCAAGCCAGGAGCAATTTCTGAGCGCATAGCCACGAGTGACTCCTGAGCGTCACTGGGTGTGGCCCAAAAAACAAAAAAAAATTAATTTCCATCTTCAAGTACAGAGGACAAATACACTAAAAGTTATATGGAACCACAAAATGTCCTGAATAGCCAAAGCAAATGTAAGAATACAGCTAAAAGGCATTGCATCCCTGAAATACTATACAGCTAAAGTAATATAAACTATATGGTATGAGAATAAAGTAAAAAATTCACACCAATAGAATAAAACTAAACTTCCAGAGATAAATTATCAGATATTAGAACAACTCATTTTCTAATGTGGTTTTGTGAAAACTGGTTAGATATGTGAAAAAAATGTACATTGCCCCTACTTAATATAAAAATTAAAAATTAATTTAAATAGAACACAAAAATTGTTATTAGACCTAATCAATACACCAAGAAAACATAAGCAAAACTCTCCATTTTATGGACCTTAGGATACCTTCCATTCAGTGTTTTTGGAAAAGAAAATAGAAACAAAAATAAATAAATGGGATTACATCAGACTAAACTGTTTCTTCACTGTGAAAGAAATGAATAGATATAATAAAGACACCTTTGTTATACAAGAGTAAATATTTGACACCATATATTTAACAAAAAGGCTCATATCTAAGTTTCTTTTTGAAGGGCCTTGTGGAAGGCTTCCAAGAATACTTCAGAACTCTTCTTGGTCTAAAAGCTGAATGAACAGATCAATGTGAGAGTTTGAAGGTGCAGCATTGAGGACCCTGAAACACCATGGAATATCCAGGTCACCCTGCAGCACTTGGGAGGCCTCTAGGGCTTTCTCAGAGGGAGAAGACCAAGTATCAGATAATTTCACTAATATGTGGAGTAAAAAGGCACAAAGTAAATGAAGAGACAATGGCTATTGAAAGCACATCATGAGATTCTGCTTACAGAACTGAGCCAGTCAAATTGTGTGTGGGGTTAGGGAGAGTGAGAGAGAACAAGAAGGAATTGAAGGTCAAACTTGAAACAATATTGACCCTCTCTGATGCATGTTTTTATTATTTACCACTGATATAAATCATACTACTCCAATAAAGAAAATTAAACTTAGAATGTGATGATGCAATGTAGACATGTGGAAAATGAAAAAATTATAGCTCTATAATATAATGTCAATGAATTAAGCTGTTGATTTTGACAATGAAGCTAAAGAGAGAAATACGAGTTTCAGAAGATGACTCCTTCAGTCAATTTATACATATGTACCCACTGAAAAAATGTTCCAAAGAAAGTAGGTGACTTTTGATAGTTTAATAGAGTATTAATTGAATGGAAAGAATTGTTTTCAACTCCTTCTGTTTGTAAGAAAGAGAATACAGAAAGAAAAATTGAGAGAAACAATGAAGAGAATACTTGACCAAGAAAAAACAAGGCATGTGTTAAATACGTATTAAATAGGACATTTACTAAAAGGACAAAGAGAAACTTTAAATCCAAAGGTAGAAAAAATTTAGACTTGGCAAAAGTCATCTAGAAAGCAGGAGAAGCCAATTGGTGTAATTAAGTGATTTTCTCAAGCAACACACACAAAACAGGGCAAACTACAATGTGGGTCCATAGAAGGTCAAGCTAGTCATATTTGCTATTGGTTACGTGTTATTATTGTCATAAGGTTAGATAAAAAGTGAAGTTAGATTAAAAGAGAATAATGTGTCAAAGCAACCTAATGTAACCTACATTTCATAACTCTTCTTTGACCATGCACTGAGTCCTAATTTATATTTTGTGTGCACCCCTTTGTTCTACTGGTTTTCCCAAGGTCTTTGCTGTGCTTCCCATATTTTACATATGTATAATTTTTCACCTGTGATCCCCTTGGACTATACTGATGGCTGATAGCCATCTGGTCTTTGGTTGAGAAAAGCTGATGTAGACCAGTTAATGCTAAATTAAAATCCTAGAGAGCTAGGTTTCAAAGCAACCTCTATTTCTGAAGGTTAGATGATATGATAATTTCCCATAGAAACTTTATCTTTATAACGTGTTGAAGCAAACCAGCTCTACCTTGGCTACGTATAAAGTTTTAAAAATATTATTTCTTGTACTTAGAATAATTAATTCAGATTGTAGAGTGACCTAGATATCTATTAAGTATGCTAGTTGTTTTTCTCCCAATTCTAGTGAGATATGTGCTAAATAAAACTGTTTCATTGTTTTGATTTGATTTATCTATATATATAGTAAAATGTTTCAAATATAAATTAGTTAACATATTTATCATGTGGCTTTGTTACTTTTATGGTGTGCGTGGGTGGTGAGAACTTTTAAGATTTACTCTCAGCAACTTTTATGTATACAGGGTAATATTATTAACTACATTTATTGTATGATATATCCAGATCTTTCAAACTTATATATCTTCTATCTAAGCCTGCATCTTTTGCACACTTTAAGTCATTTCTTTGTCTCTCTCTCTGGCAACAGACAACCTATTATATCTATAAATTTGGTTTTTAATGCCTCATATGCCAGCAAAATCATACAATTTTTTGTCTGGCTAGCATTTTCCCTGAACAATATGCCACAAATATTCATGTTATTGCAATGCCAAGTGACTTATATTGAACAGTTAGAGTTAAGAACCACTAACATAGTGTTCTCCAAAGTTTCTATTTTGTTCTATTCATTAAATAGAATTGATTATTTGTTCTATTCATTTCTCAAAAAAGGATAGTATTAGAGGTCTCAATGAAGGCAGAAACAAGTCCTATTATATAGTAAGAAACTGGGAATGCTGTGAAAAGAGGTCAGAATGTCAAAAGTTCATGAGTTAGAGGAAACACTTCATGTGATCTTTTAAATTACTCAAATCTAAATTTATATCACTGCATATAAATAATTTTTATAGGATGTATACTAGGGACATAGTCTGGAGTCTATGTAGAATAAGCTGACAACACATGGGTTCTAGCCAAGGCTAAACTCAGCACTTACCAACAGGGCCACCAACTAAAGTCACTGGGTCACTTGGGACATAAACCTAAGCTAATGCTGATGAATCCATAAAACTTATTTCGCTACTAATTTTGTTTATGCCTCTCATAGCTGTAATCTTAAGTTCAAAAGGAAGGATCCTGGAGTGTTATTTATTTTATTCTCCATTATACTGTGCTTTCCCCACTCTGAGTCATTGTCATATTGCTTCCTACCAATGACCTCTTTCACGATCTCAGTTGAATAATTCTATCAGGGGTCTCATGAGTTTATAGTTTGACCTAATATATAATCAGCTTTTCCCATATGAAATTAAAGAGTTGACTGGGATGAATGCCCAATATTTTTTCCCACACATGACTGGCAATTGGTGCTGACTGTAAACTAGGAACTGTACTGATTGTGTTGACCTCAGCACCAGTGTAAGGCTGCCTTCTCTATGTGACTGCATGTGGCTGTTCATGATATGGTGACTGGATCAAAAGAGATGTTTTAAAGAGTAAGCACAGCAATATTAGAACATAATTTATGAAAATCCAGAATATTACTCTTACAACATTTTTTGGTCAGATTAACTACTAAGAATAGCCCCCCCTTTTTTGGTTTTTGGGCCACACCCAATAATGCTCAGGGGTTACTCCTGGCTATGTGCTCAGAAATCACTCCCAGCTTGGGGGATCATATAGGATGCCAAGGGACCGAACCTTGGTCCACACTAAGTTAGCGCGTGCAAAAGGGAATGCCCTAATGCTTGCTCCACAGCTCTGGCCCCCAAATAGTTTATTTTTAAGGGTAGGGAAATGTTTATATCTTATGCTTGGGTTGATGTGGGGTGTAGAATAGTTGTATCATACAGTAGTATGGTAGAAAATGAAATCTAACACATGGTAACAGAACTAATGAATCTACACCCATATTTTATTTTTACTTTATTTCTATCTCAGAGAATGCAGTGTCCTGATATGTATATATAGCTTATATCTGTCAATATTTCAACTTGTATAGCTTCAGAGCAATATAATAAAACTTATTACGTATTCAATTCTCTCCCTTTACTGGTCATTTGTTTATGGATATTCTCAAATCTTACCCTTAAGATAAATTTATTTTTGAATTTAGCTTATAATCCAGAAATGTTTATTTTTTTTATATGCAAATATGGTTTTTAAAAATTAGGTCCATGCTTATTGATTTTGTTTTGACTTCCCACTGACAATTTAATCTACCGGATATAGAATAGAACATTGTTATTTTTACTTCCATAGTAAAATGTTATTTTGACAAAAAAAAAATCATCCTAATTGGCTGATTAAAAAAAACATTTTAGGAACCGGAGATAGCGCAGTGGGAGGGCATTTGCCTTGCATGCTGCCGACCCAGGGAGGGATCCAGTTCGATTCTTGGTAATTCATATGGTCCCCAGCTTGCCAGGGGTGATTTTTTAAAATTTTTTTATTTATTTTAACATCTTGATTACAAATATGATTGTGATTAGGTTTCACTCATGTAAAGAACACTCTCCTTCACCAGTGCAGCATTCCCACCACCAATGTCCCAAATCTCCCTACATCTCACCCCACCCCCACCTGTACTCCAGACAGGCTTTCCAGTTCCCTCATTCATTCACATGCTTATGGTAGTTCTCTGTGTAGTTATTTCTATAACTGCACTCACCACTCTTTGTGGTAAGCTTCATGAAGTGAGCTGGAAGTTCCAGCCTTCCTCTCATTGTCTCTGAGGATTGTTGCAAAAATGACTTTTATTTTTCTTAAAACCCATAGATGAGTGAGAATATTCTGCGTCTCTCTCTCTCTCCCCTTCTGACTTATTTCACTCAGCATGATAGATTCCATGTACATCCATGTATAGAAAAATTTCATGACTTCATCTCTCCTGACGGCTGCATAATATTCCATTGTGTATATGTACCACAGTTTCTTTAGCCATTCATCTGTTGAAGGGCATCTTGGTTGTTTCCAGAGCCTGGCTATTGTGAATAGTGCTGCAATAAATATAGGTGTGAGGAAGGGTTTTTTTTTTGTATTGTATTCTTGTGTTCTTGGGGTATATCCCTAGGAGTGGAATAGCTGGGTCGAATGGGAGCTCAATTTCCAGATTCTGGAGGAATCTCCATATAGCTTTCCATAGAGATTGGACTAGAAGACATTCCCTCCAGCAGTGGATAAGATCTCCTTTCTCTCCACATCCCCGCCAGCATTGATTATTCTCATTCTTTGTGATGTGTGCAATCTCTGTGGTGTGAGATGGTATCTCATCGTTGTTTTGATTTGCATCTCCCTGATGACTAGTGATGAGGAGCATTTTTTTCATGTGCCTTTTGGCCATTTGTATTTCTTTTTTATCAAAGTGTCTGTTCATTTCTTTTCCCCATTTTTTGATGGGATTAGATGTTTTTTCTTATAAAGTTCTTTCAGTGCCCTTCATATTTTGGATATTAGCCCCTTATCTGATGGGTGTTGGGTGAATAGTTTCTCCCACTCGGTGGTTGGCTCTTGTATCCTGGGCACTATTTCTTTTGAGGTGCAGAAGCTTCTCAGCTTAATGTATTCCCATCTGTTGATCTCTGCTTCCACTTGGTTGGAAAGTGCAGTTTCCTCCTTGAAGATTCCTGTAGTCTCAATGTCATGGACTTTTTTACTGACGTGTTGTTCTATATACTTTATGGTATTAGGTCTGATATCAAGGTCTTTAATACATTTAAATTTTACCTTCATACATGATGTTAACTGGGGTTCTATGTTCACTTTTTTGCAAGTGGCTAACCAGTTCTGCCAGCACCACTTGTTGAAGAGGTTTTCTCTGCTCCACTTAGGATTTCTTGCTCCTTTGTCAGAAATTAGGTGATTGTATGTCTGTGGAACATTGTCTGAGAACTCAAGCCTATTCCACTGATCTGAGGGTCTGTCTTTATTCCAATACCAGGCTGTTTTGATAACTATTGCTTTGTAGTACAGTTTAAAGTTGGGGAAAGTAATGCCTTCCATTTTCCTTTTCCCTAGGAGTGCTTTAGCTATTCGAGGGTGTTTATTGTTTCAGACGAACTTCATAAATGTTTGATCCACTTCTTTGAAGAATGTCATGGGTATTTTTAAGGGGATCACATTAAATCAGTATAATGCTTTGGTGAGTATTGCCATTTTAATTATGTTAATCCTGCCAATCCATAAGCAGGGTATGTGTTTCCATTTCCATGTGTCCTCTCTTATTTCTAGGAGCAGGGCTTTATAGTTTTCTTTGTATAGGTCCTTCACGTCTTTGGTCAAATTGACTCCAAGATATTTGAGTTTGTGTGGCAATAATGTGAATGGGATTGCCTTCTTTATGTCCTTCTCTTCCTATCATTATTGGTGTATAAAAAGGCCATTGATTTCTGTGTGTTAATTTTGTAGCCTGCCACCTTGCTATATGAGTCTATTGTGTCTTGAATCTTTTTGGTAGAGTCTTTAGGGTGTTCTAAGTAGAGTATCATGTCTTCTGCAACCAATGAGAGATTGACTTCTTCCTTTCCAATCTTGATTCCCTTGATATCTTTTTCTTGCCTGATTGCTATAGTGAGCACATCCAGTACTATGTTGAAGAGGAGTGGTGAGAGAGGACAGCCTTGTCTTTTACCAGAATTTAGAGGGAATTCTTTTAGTTTTTCTCCATTGAGGATAATATTTGCCATTGGCTTGTGGTAGATGGCTTCAACTAGATTGAGAAAGGTTCCTTTCATTCCCATCTTGCTGAGAGTTTTGATCAAGAATGGGTGTTGGACCTTATCAAATGCTTTCTCTGTGTCTATTAATATGATCATGTGATTTTTATTTTTCTTCTTCTTGATGTTGTGTATGATGTTGATAGATTTATGGATGCTAAACCAGCCTTGCATTCCTGGGATGAAACCTAATTGGTCATAGTGTTTGATCTTCTTGATGATATATTGGATCCTATTTGCCAGGTTTTTGTTGAAGATCTTGCATCTGCATTCATCAGGGATATTGGTTTGTAATTTTTTTTTTGACAGCATCTCTGTCTGGTTTTGCTATCAGGGTGATATTGGCTTCATAAAAGCTCTTTGGGAGTGTTCTCGTTTTTTTCAATTTCATGGAAGAGCCTGGCTAGGATTGGTAGTAGCTCCTCTTGAAAGATTTGAAATAGATTCGGAAGCTACCCAGCGAGCCAGTGAGTGAGTAAGAAATGGCTGGATGTGGGGGTTGCCAGGCAGAGTGCTGATTGCTCTACCTGCAGAGTCTCCACCCGGCTGTGCTTCTTCTGAGGAAACTGAGGACCTGAAGGGAGCCCTGTTCTACTCTTCTCTGTCTTTCCTGAACTCTGGAAGCTCTCCTCAGAGCCCTGGGAAGCGAACCCCAAAGAAACTACATTCGGAAGCTACCCAGCGAGCCAGTGAGTGAGTAAGAAATGGCTGGATGTGGGGGTTGCCAGGCAGAGTGCTGATTGCTCTACCTGCAGAGGCTCCACCCAGCTGTGCTTCTTCTGAGGAAACTGAGGACCTGAAGGGAGCCCTGTCCTACTCTTCTCTTTTCTTTCATGAACTCTGGAAGCTCACCTCAGAGCCCTGGGAAGCGAACCCCCAAAAAACTGAAGCTACCAAGCAAGTGAGTAAGAAATGGCTGGATGTGGGGGTTTCCAGGCAGAGTGCTGATTGCTCTACCTGCAGAGTCTCCACCCGGCTGTGCTTTTTCTGAGGAAACAGAGGACCTGAAGGGAGCCCTGTCCTGTCTTTTCTGAATTCTTGAAGTTCTCCTCAGAGTCCTGGGAAGCGAACCCCAAAAATACAGCATTCTGAAGCTGCCCAGCAAGCGAGTGAAAACTACACCTGTCCGGTGGGGCCCGATTGTGAAAAACTGTGAGTGCTGCCTGTGTGTGTTTCTCTGCTATCCTGCTGCGTGAACCTCTTGAGAGTGGGCTGAAAAGAGGCTCCAGAAGGTACTTAGCTCCAATTTGCTACGCAGCCGTGTGCTCTTTCTTTAAAAAGAACACCATCACAAGAAGAAAAAAACCACACTAAGAACTGTGTTGGATCACAGAAGCAAGAATTTCTCTCCAGACTGTCTTCTCTGCTGCGTGCTTGGGCCTAAGATTTGATCCTGTGTGAGGCTTCATCCACGGAGGACTCCCCTACCTTGGAGGCAAGTCAGCCCATCCAGAAAGGGCGGAGCCAGAGAAGTGTGCTGCCTGCATCATATAACCAATGAATACCACCACAACACATAGAAAAACCCACAATACAAGTGTGACAATGGGGAAACAACGCAGGCCAGCATCAGACATAGAGAATGAAGATGACAATTCTGATGACCAGTTAATGACCAACCAACTAATCAACCTCTCAGATAAGGACTTTAGAGCAGCTATATGGAAGATACTCAAAGAACTCAAAGAAACCATGGAACAGAACACTAATAAGAATCAAGAAACTATGAAGACAGAAATCACAAAACTCCAAACTGAAATAACATGTCAACTAATAGGCCTGAAAAAATCAGTAAACGAAGTGAATGACAAAATGGATAAGCTCTGGGACAGGGTATCAGAAGCTGAGAATAGAATTGGTGCTGTGGAAGATGAGATACATAACAATTCCATACAACAGGAGAGATTGGAAAAAAAACTTAAAGCAAATGAACAGACAATGGAAAAATTAGTCAAAGAATGGGAACAGATGAAAATAGAAGTCTATGATAAGACCAACAGAAACAACTTAAGAATCATTGGAGTCCCAGAGACCCAGGAAGAAAATATCCAGGAAGAATCAACGGTCAAGAACATCATTAAAGAGAAACTTCCAGAGCTAAAGAATATATGTGATCAAATCCTGCATGCTCGAAGAGTACCAACCAAAAGAGACCCAAGAAAAACCACCCCAAGACACATCCTAGTCACAATGACAAATCCCACAGATAGAGACAGAATTCTAAAAACAGCAAGATCAAAAGGGAAAATTACATTCAAGCAAGCATCGTTGAGATTTACAGCAGACCTGTCACCAGAAACACTCAATGCCAGAAAGCAGTGGTGGGATATTGTGACAAGACTGAATGAAATGAATGCATCTCCTAGAATACTGTACCCAGCAAAACTCACTTTCTGGTTTGATGGAAGAATACATGGTTTCACAGACAAAAAACAGCTCAGAAACTTTATAGACTCAAAACCAGTCTTAAGAGAAAAACTGAAAGACCTAATTTAAAACAAGACTAACCAAAAGACACACCAAATTTCGATATAAAGATGGCATTAAATCCCAGGACGATTCTTTCTCTCAATGTCAATGGACTAAATGTACCAGTTAAGAGACACAGAGTGGCTAAATGGATCAAAAAACTCAATCCAACCTTCTGCTGCCTACAAGAAACGCACCTGAATAGTCAGAACAAACATAGACTCAAAATAAAAGGCTGGAGAAAAATTATCCAAGCAAACAACACCCATAAAAAAGCTGGAGTGGCCATACTAATATCAGATAATGCAAACTTTATACTCAGGAAGGTTGTAAGGGACAAAGATGGACATTTTATATTAATCAAGGGGTATGTAGAGCAGGAAGAAATAACTCTCCTAAACATATATGCACCAAATGAGGGGCCAGCAAAATATTTAAAACAGCTATTGACAAATCTGAAAAACAATATCAATAACAACACAATAATTGTGGGGGACCTCAACACTGCTTTGTCAACACTGGATAGGTCAACCAGACTGAAACCCAACAAGAATATACTAGACCTGAGGAGAGAAATGGAAGAAAGAGGCCTAGTGGATATATATAGGACACTCCATCCCCAGAAACCTGGATACACATTCTTCTCCAATGTACATGGGACATTCTCCAGGATAGACTACATGCTGGCACATAAAACATACCTCCATAATATCAAGAGGATAGAAATTTTGCAGACCACCTTCGCTGACCACAAGGCTCTGAAATTATTTGTGAACTCCCAAGGGACTCAGAAGAAACACTTTAACACCTGGAAGTTAAACAGCCTCATGCTCAATAACCAGTGGGTCCGAGATGAAATCAAGGAGGAAATCAAAAGGTTCCTGGAAACAAATGACAATAAAGACACAAACTATCAGAACTTATGGGACACAGCAAAAGCAGTACTGAGAGGAAAATTTATAGCTTTGCAAGCACACATCAGGAAGGAAGAAGGAGCTTACCTGAGTAGCTTAATGACACAGCTAATAGAACTAGAAAGTACTCAACAAAAGGACCAAAAAATAGGAAGACAGAAGGAAATAACAAAGCTGAGAGAAGAAATCAACGAAGTTGAAGTCCAAAAAACAATCCGAAAGATCAACGAAAGCAGACGTTGGTTCTTTGAAAAAATAAAGATTGATAGACCACTGGCAAACCTAACAAAGAAAGAGAGAGAGAGAAACTTGATAACTCATATTAGGAATGAAAAAGGAGAGATCACTACTGATATGACAGAGATTCAAAGGGTAATCAGAAATTACTTTGAAAAACTCTATGCCACTAAAAATGAGAACCTGGAAGAAATGGATAAATTCTTGGACTCTTATAATCTTCCACAGTTGAAGGAAGAGGATGTAGCATATCTAAACACCCCCATCACCATTGATGAAATAAAAATGGTAATCAAAAGTCTGCCCAAAAACAAAAGCCCAGGCCCAGATGGATTCACTAATGAATTCTTTCAAACTTTCCAAGAGGAACTACTACCAATCCTGGCAAGACTCTTTCATGAAATTGAACAAACGGAAACACTCCCAAATAGCTTTTATGAAGCCAACATCACCCTGATACCTAAACCAGACAGAGATGCTACGAAAAAAGAAAATTACAGACCAATATCGCTGATGAATGCAGATGCAAAGATCCTCAACAAAATCCTGGCAAATAGGATTCAATACATCATTAAGAAGATCATCCACTACGATCAAGTAGGTTTCATCCCAGGAATGCAAGGATGGTTTAACATCCGTAAGTCTATCAACATAATACACAACATCAACAACAAGAAAAATAAAAACCACATGATCATATCAATAGATGCAGAGAAAGCATTTGATAAGGTCCAACACCCATTCTTGATCAAAACTCTCAGCAAGATGGGAATGGAAGGAACCTTTCTCCATATAGTTAAGGCCATCTACCACAAGCCAGTGGCAAATATTATACTCAATGGAGAAAAACTAAAAGCCTTCCCTCTAAATTCTGGCAAAAGACAAGGCTGTCCTCTCTCACCACTCCTCTTCAACATAGCACTGGAAGTACTTGCTATAGCGATTAGGCAAGAAAAAGATATCAAGGGAATCCAGATAGGAAAGTCAAGCTCTCACTGTTTGAAGATGACATGATGCTATACTTAGAAAACCCTAAAGACTCTACCAAAAAGCTTCTAGAAACAATAGACTCATATAGCAAGGTGGCAGGCTACAAAATTAACACACAAAAATCAATGGCCTTTCTATACACCAATAGTAATAAGGAAGAAAATGGCATTAAGAAAACAACCCCATTCACAATAGTGCCACACAAACTCAAATATCTTGGAATCAACTTGACTAAAAATGTGAAGGACCTATACAAAGAAAACTATAAAACTCTGCTCCAAGAAATAAGAGAGGACACACGGAAATGGAAACACATACCCTGCTCATGGATTGGCAGGATTAACATCATCAAAATGGCAATACTCCCCAAGGCATTATACAGATTCAACGCTATCCCTCTAAAGATACCCATGACATTCTTCAAAGAAGTGGATCAGGCACTTTTGAAATTTGTTTGGAACAATAAACACCCTAGAATAGCTAAAGCAATCATTGGGAAAAAGAATATGGGAGGAATTACTTTCCCCAACTTTAAACTTTACTACAAAGCAATAGTTATCAAAACAGCATGGTATTGGAATAAGGACAGACCCTCAGATCAGTGGAATAGGCTTGAATACTCAGAAAATGTTCCCCAGACATACAATCACCTAATTTTTGATAAAGGAGCAGGAAATCCTAAATGGAGCAAGGAAAGCGTCTTCAACAAGTGGTGTTGGCACAACTGGCTAGCCACTTGCAAAACATTCAACTTAGACCCCCAGCTAACATCATGTACGAAGGTAAAATCCAAATGGATTAAAGACCTCGATATCAGACCCCAAACCATAAGATATATAGAACAACACATAGGCAAAACTCTCCAGGACATTGAGACTACAGGCATCTTCAAGGAGGAAACTGCACTCTCCAAGCAAGTGAAAGCAGAGATTAACAGATGGGAATATATTAAGTTGAGAAGCTTCTGCACCTCAAAGGAAATAGTGCCCAGGATACAAGAGCCAACCACTGAGTGGGAGAAACTATTCACCCAATACCCATCAGATAAGGGGCTAATCTCTAAAACATACAAGGGACTGACAGAAATTTACAAGAAAAAAACATCTAATCCCATCAAAAAATGGGGAGAAGAAATGAACAGACACTTTGACAAAGAAGAAATACACATGGCCAAAAGACACATGAAGAAATGCTCCACATCACTAATCATCAGGGAGATGCAAATCAAAACAACAATGAGATACCACCTCACACCACAGAGAATGGCACACATCACAAAGAATGAGAACCATCAGTGCTGGCGGGGATGTGGAGAGAAAGGAACCCTTATCCACTGCTGGTGGGAATGCCGTCTAGTTCAACCTTTATGGAAAGCAATATGGAGATTCCTCCAAAAACTGGAAATCGAGCTCCCATACGATCCAGCTATACCACTCCTAGGAATATACCCTAAGAACACAAAAATACAATACAAAAATCCCTTCCTTACACCTATATTCATTGCAGCAATATTTACCATAGCAAGACTCTGGAAACAACCAAGATGCCCTTCAGCAGACGAATGGCTAAAGAAACTGTGGTACATATACACAATGGAATATTATGCAGCCGTCAGGAGAGATGAAGTCATGAAATTTTCCTATACATGGATGTACACAGAATCTATTATGCTGAGTGAAATAAGTCAGAGAGAGAGAGAGAAAAACGCAGAATGGTCTCACTCATCTATGGGTTTTAAGAAAAATGAAAGACATTCTTGCAATAATAAATTTCAGACACAAAAGAGAAAAGAGCTGGAAGTTCCAGCTCACCTCAGGAAGCTCACCACAAAGAGTGATGAGTTTAGTTAGAGAAATAACTACATTTTGAACTGTCCTAATATTGAGAATGTATGAGGGAAATGCAGAGCCTGTTTAGAGTACAGACGGGGGTCAGGTGGGGAGGAGGGAGATTTGGGACATGGGTGATGGGAATGTTGCACTGGTGATGGGTGGTGTTCTTTACATGACTGAAACCCAAACACAATCATGTATGTAATCAAGGTGTTTACATAAAAAAAAATTAAAAAAAGAAAAAAAGAAAGATTTGAAATAATTCATTAGGAAATCCATCTGGACCTGGGCTTTTCTTTTTAGGCAGATGTTTGATTAGAGTTTCAATTTCCTCAGTAGTGATGGGGGTGTTTAAATATGCTACATCCTCCTTACTTAACTGTGGAAGGTTATAAGTGTCCAAGATTTTTTCCATTTCTTCTAGGTTCTCATGTTTAGTAGCATAAAATTTCTCAAATTAGTCTCTTATTACCATTTGGATCTCTGCAATATCTGTCGTGATCTCCCCCTTTTCATTTCTAGTATGGGTTATCAGGTTTCTCTCTCTCTCTCTCTTTCTTTGTGAGTTTTGCCAATGGTCTATCAATCTTGTTTATTTTTTCAAAGAACCAACTTCTGCTTTCATTGATCCATTGGATTGTTTTTTGGTTTTCCACTTCAAAGCTTTCAGCTTTGTTATTTCCTTCTGTCTCCCTATTTTTGGTTCCTTTTGTTGGTTATTTTGTAATTTTTTGAGCTGCTTAATTAGTTGTTCAGGTATGCCCCTTCTTCCTTCCTGATATGTGCTTGTAGAGCTATAAATTTTTCTCTCAGGACCGCTTTTGCTGTGTCCCATAGATTCTGGCATTGTGTCTTCATTATCATTTGTTTCCAGGGAAGTTTTGATTTCCTTTTTGATTTCATCTCGGACCCACTGGTTGTTCAGTAGCAGAGTGTTTAATTTCAAATTGTTAAAGTTTTTTTTGTGTGTGTGTGTGACTTTGTAGTTCACATCTAATTTCAGAGCCTTGTGGTCAGCAAAGGTAGCCTGCAAGATTTCTAACCTCTTGATTTTATGGAGGTATGTTTTATGTGTCAGCATGTAGTCTATCCTCGAGAATGACCCATGTATATTGGAGAAGAATGTGTATCCAGGTTTTTAGGGATGGAGTGTCCTATATATATATATATATATACTAGTCCTCTTTCTTCCATTACTCTTTTCAGGGCTAGTATGTTTTTGTTGGGTGTCAGTCTGGTTGACCTATCAAGTGTTGATAGGGCCGTGTTGAGGTCTCCCACAATTATTGTGTTATTATTGATGTCTTCTTTCAGATTTTTCAGTAACTGTACAAGATAATTTGCTGGTGTCTCATTGGGTGCATATATGTTTAATAGTCTGATTTCTTTCTGTTGCACATATCCCTTGATTAGTACAAAGTGTCCATCTTTGTTTCTTACCACTTTTCTGAGTATAAAGTTGGTGTCATCAGATATTAATATGGCCACCCCAACTTTTTTGAGGGTGTTGTTTGCTTGGATGATTTTCCTCCAGCCTTTGATTTTGAGTCTATGTTTGTTCTGACTATTCAGGTATGTTTCTTGTAGGCAGCAGAAGGTTGGGTTTATCTTTTTGACTCATTTTGCCACTCTATGTCTTTTAATTGGTGAATTTAGTCCATTGACATTGAGGGAGATGATTGTCATAGGATTTAATGTCATCTTTGTAGATAAGTTTGCTGTGTTTGTTGGTCTCTCTTGTCTTAAAGTAGACCTTTCAGTTTTTCCTTGAAGGCTGGTTTGTCATCTGTGAAGTTTCTGAGCTGTTGTTTTTTCCATAAAGCTATGTATTCTTCTTTCAAACCTGAACGTGAGTCGGGCTGGGTGCAGTATTCTCGGTGAGGCATTCATTTCATTCAGTCTTGTCACAATATCCCACCACTGTCTTCTGGCCTTGAGAGTTTCTTGTGACATGTCTGCTGTAAGTCTTAGGGATGCTCCTTTGAATGTAATTTCCCTTTTTTTTTTTTGTGGTTTTTGGGTCACACCCGGCAGTGCTCAGGGGTTACTCCTGGCTCAGAAATTGCTCCTGGCAGGCACAGGGGACCATATGGGATGCCGGGATTCAAACCGATGACCTTCTGCATGAAAGGCAAACACCTTACCTCCATGCTATCTCTCCGACCCCGTAATTTCCCTTTTTGATCTCGCTGCTTTCAGTATTCTATCTCTTATCTGTGGGATTTGTCATTGTAATGAGGATGTGTCTTGGGGTGTTTTTCTTTGGGTCTCTTTTAGCTGGTACTCTTTGGGCATGTAGGATTTGATTGCATGTAGTCTTTACTTCTGGGAGTATCTCTTTGATGATGTCTTTGACAATTGATTCTTCCTGGAGATCGCCTACCTGGGTCTCTGGGACTCCAATGATTCTTATGCTGTTTCTTTTGAGTTTATCAAAGACTTCTATTTTCATCTGTTCGCATTCCTTGAGTACTTTTTCCATTGCCTGATCATTTGTCTTAAGGTTCTTTTCCAATTTCTTCTGCTGTGTTGAGTTTTTCTGCATCTCATCTTCCAGTACTCTGATTCTCTCCTCAGCTGCTGTTACTCTGCTGGCAAGGCAGCAGAGTTTTCAGTTGAGCTACCATGTTTTTCAGATCTGTTATTTCAGTTTGGAGTTTTTTTTTTGTTTTGTTTTGTTTTGTTTTTTTTGTTTTTTTTGTTTTTTGTTTTTGGGCCACACCCGGTAACGCTCAGGGGTTACTCCTGGCTATGCGCTCAGAAGTTGCTCCTGGCTTGGGGGACCATATGGGATGCCGGGGGATCGAACCGTGGTCCGTCCAAGGCTAGCGCAGGCAAGGCAGGCACCTTACCTCTAGCGCCACCGCCTGGCCTCTCAGTTTGGAGTTTTCTGATTTCTGTCTTTGTGTTCTGTTCAGATTGATCTATGCTTTTTTTGAGTTCTACAAACATCTTCCATATTGCTATTTTAAGTTCCTTATTTGAGAGGTTAATCAGATGGTTGGAATTTTTTAGGTTATCTAAGCTATCGTCTTTATTCTCTGTGCATGGTGTTTGCCTGCAAGGTTTCCCCATTGTCACGCTTGTCGTGCGATTTTTCCTGCATTGTAGTGGGGTTCATTGTTTAGAAAGAGTGCGCGGCCATGAAGCGAAGTGGCTGCACTCTTCTGCAGCCTCAAGATGACAGGTTTTTTTGGGGGGTGCACTTCCTAGGCCTCTGAGTAGAACTTCAAGTATTCAAGGAAGACAGACAAGCAAAGCAAAGAGTTCCCTTCAAGTCCTCAGGGTCATCCAAGGCACAGCAGGAGGGCAGAGCCAGCCAAGAATTCTCTGTAATAGGCAGGATCGCCCGCAGGAACACTGATGAAAGACAGAGGAAGAGGCAAGACATAAAGAAAGAGAAAAACGGAAGAAGGGGAGAGACACAGAAACAGAAGAGAGGGCCCGGAGAGAGCACAGCGGTGTTTGCCTTGCAAGCAGCCGATCCAGGACCTAAGGTGGTTGGTTCTAATCCCGGTGTTCCATATGGTCCCCCGTGCCTGCCAGGAGCTATTTTTGAGCAGATAGCCAGGAGTAACCCCTGAGCGCCACCGGGTGTGGCTCCACCCAAAAAACAAACAAACAAACAAAAAGAAACAGAAGAGAAAGGGAGACACACAGAAGAAGAGACACACGGAGGAAGCAGAGAGAGAGACACACAAAGGAACAGAGATAGGAGAAAGAAAGAAAGAAAGAAAGAAAGAAAGAAAGAAAGAAAGAAAGAAAGAAAGAAAGAAAGAAAGAAAGAAAGAAAGGAAGGAAGGAAGGAAGGAAGGAAGGAAGGAAGGAAGGAAGGAAGGAAGGAAGGAAGGAAGGAAGGAAGAAAGAAAGAAAGAAAGAAAGAAAGAAAGAAAGAAAGAAAGAAAGAAAGAAAGAAAGAAAGATAGATAGAAGACAGAGTGAGACAGAGAAAGACAGACAAACAAAGAGGTATTGGGGGACAAATGGTTTGGCCAAAAGAGCCTAATCCTCCCTGGTTTGATCTCTCTCCTCTCCTGTCTCTCCTCTGTATTTTTCTCTGTCTCTGTCTCTGTCTCTTTCTCTGTGTTCCTCCTCTATCTCTCACTGTGTGTCTCTCTGTCTCTGTTTCCCTCTTTCTCTGTCTCTCTGTCCCTCTCTGTGTCCCTCTTCACCTTCTCTCTTCCTCTTCTCCCTCTCTCTCTGTCTCTCTCTGTGCTGTGACCATCCTCTCTCTCTCCTCCTTCTGTGTCTCCTTTTGTGTGTCCCTGTCTTTCTGTCCTTTTCTCTGTGTCTGTCTTCTCTTTTGTTTTTTTCCTCTATCTCTGTTCTTTTGTGTCTCTCTTTCTCTCTCTGCTCCCTCCGTGTGTTTCTTCTTCTTCTTCTTCTGTGTGTCTCCCTTTCTCTTCTGTTTCTGTGCCTCTCCCCTTCTTCCTTTTTTCTCTTTCTTTCTCTATGTCTCTGTCTCTTCCTCTGTCTTTCTCTTCTCTCTCTGTTCCTTTGTTTCCGTGTGTCCCGTGTCCCCTCTTCTGTTTGTCTCTCCTCTTTTTTCTCCCCCTTTTATCCTCTCTGTCCAACTGCCTCTCTCCAACTGTCTCTGTCCAACTGCCTCTGCCCAACTGTCTCCTTTGGCCTCCCCTCCAAGCTCCTTTATTTCTAAATACAAAATAAATACAATATACTCTACACTAAGTTTCAAAGTAACCTCTACCTTCTCGAAGGTTAGATAATATGATATATGGAACTACACTTGGAGATTTATTTTATATGATATTTATATTTATATTTTATAGAATACATGGGACTATACTTGGGGTTTTATTAATCTGTCTATTGCTCTTTTTTAAAAATTATATATTCAAATACTTTTTATATAAAGAACTGTAATTTGCAGTTACTGATAATTGAGCTATATGTTATATGTAATATTTAAATAATGTATATATTTATTAGATAACATGATATATATTTTATATAGTCACCGTAAAATTATAAAGTCATTCATTATGGATTTCAGGCATACAATGTTTCAAGACAAATCTCTTTGCCAGTGTCCTCTTTCCTTCACTAATGCTCCCCACTCTTGTTTGCCTTTTAGCCTCCAGTCTGCTTCTACAAAAGGCATTTTTATACTTTTTTAGGTTTTTTTTTTTTGCTGCTTTTTTAGTTTTTGCACTGTGGTTTATAGTACTGTTATGGGTTATAATTCTATACATAAGGCTTTACCACCTTATATCATACATATGAGAGTGATTACCCTGTATTGGTCTCTCTCCCTTTGACTAGCTTCACCCAGCATGATATTTTACAGGTCCCTTCATGTAGTAGCAAATTGCATGACATTGTATTTTTTATTTGTTTGTTCGTTTATTTTTGGGCCACACCTGGTGACACTCAGGGGTGATTCTTGGCTTTGAGCTTAGAAATCGCACCTGGCAGGCTCAGGAGACCATATGAGATGCTGGAAATGGAAGCCTGGGTTCGTTCCGGGTTGGCCAAGTGCAAGGCAAATGCCCTACCACTGTGCTATCGCTCCAACTCCGACTTTGTCTTTCCTATGGCTGAATAATATTCCATTGTGTATATGAGCCAGAGTTTCTTTATCTTGGGTTTTTGGTTGTTTCTGATTTTGGCTTGTGGAGAGTGAATACAAGTAACTAAAAAAGTTACTTGTAGATAGTGCTACAAGGAACCTAGGGATGCAAATGTCTTTTCTCCATTTTAGTTTTGAGCACTTGAGGCAACATTTCAAGAAATGGAGTTGTTGGGTCATGTGGAAGTTCCATTCCTAGAATTTTTTTAAATATAATTTTTATTTTGATCATAGTGGCTTACATATTGTTGACAATAATATTTTAGGTACATATTTACATAAAATCAGGGGGGACTCCCATCACCAAATTGTCCTCCCTACACCTCCGTTTTTGTCCTAACTCCCATATCCTCTTCCCTCACCCCCAGGGTTGCTAGAATATGTGGTCCCCTCTGTATCTAGCCTACTACTTGGTAGTCTTGCACCTGTTTGGTCCTGGTGCCTCCCTTATTTCCCCCCCTTACTGGGGGGTAGGACTAGCTAGTTCAAGTTACGTGGTTTTGTTTGGAGGAGAGAAAAGTAATAAACTGGGGTAAAAGTCTAATACGCTGAAAATAAACAGAATTCTTCTAGAGGCTCTCATCATTGGTTTGAGAGACGAAGGAGAGAAAAAAGGTGAAACACTCCACCAGTACAAAAAGAAGTGTCAAATATCCAGTGAGGACTCCAACAATAATGATAAGCACCAAAAAACCCCCCAAAAACAAAACAAACAAAAAACAAAAACAAAACAAAAACACAAAACAAAACAAAACAAAAAAAAAAACGCCATGGTCTTGATATAAGAAACATTGCATAGCATATAAAGAAAGAACAGAAAGGAAGAGAAAGAATAAGTATAACTGGGGACAACAACTTCAATCATCACACCCAAACAATAAACAATAAACAATGTTTTTTGCTTTTTGTTTTTTCCCTCCTGCCCTGGCACAGTAAATATTGGGGTCATTCGAAAAGGAATTCACTTGGACTAAGAGATATGGGGTTTCTCTGCCCTTGGAGTGTATTGTCATGGGATCAACTATAGACTCTGTTCAGGATCATTTACTCTCCCGGTGATGCTTTTGTGGTGTTTGGAACACTTCTGCTCTGTCCTGGGTGATGCAATCAGGCCTCTGTGTCTGGGGATCTCAGTATCTGCACAGATCCAGGGGTGGGACTTATGACGAAGTCAATCTTTGTGGTTCTAGAAGTTCTGTTCCCTCAGTGTCATTTTAATCCATCTTCTGTGGTTGGTGATCTTGGTCTTTGCACTGAACCTAGGATGGCACCTAGGATAGTGTTTTCTTTGTGCTTCCAGAAGTCCCATTCTGTTACAATGGTCTCTGCCAGACCTTTGGAACTGGGGATCATGTTTATTGTGCAGGTAGTAGATCAAACCCTAGGCTAGGGCTTTTTTATTGGTCCCAGGCTTTATACAGTCTGGTCATGGTTCTAGCAGCCAGTCATCTGTAACTCGCAATCTTGGCTTTTGGACCTACCAAAGTCTTCTGATTTTGTCTTGTCGTTAGCTGGTAAGGTAGGATAACCTGCACTTAGGTCAAGTTGTTCCCATTTTCCTCGTTGTCAGGATGTCATATTAGAGGTGGCACTTGTTGGTGACCTTGCAGTATTAAGGTTGTCCTGGATGGGATTTGTTTCCTGTAGCAGTTGTGAAGAACTGTGCCATTTCTATGTCTGGGATCCAGGGTTTAAACCATTCCTACAATTTTTAAGAATGTCTATTCTGGGGCGGAGAGATAGCATGGAGATAGGACGTTTGCCTTGCATGCAGAAGGATGATGGTTCAAATCCCAGCATCCCATATGGTCCTCCAAGCCTACCAGGAGTGATTTCTGAGCATAGAGCCAGATGTAACTCCTGAGCGCTGCCCCGTGTGACCCGAAAAGAAAAAAGAAAAAAAGAATGTCTACATCGTTTTCTAGTCTCTGTGGGGTGAGATGATATCTCATTATTGTTTTGATTTGCACCTCCCTGATAATTAGTGATGCATAATATTTTTATGTGCCATTTGAAGACATATGCTATTTCAACAGCAGTGTCAACTTCCCCCATCATTGTTCCCATATGCCATCTTGTCCTGCTCCTTCTGCCTGCCACCTTGACAGGCACATCACAAAGTTTTAGTGATTGCAACTTAGATTTCACTTTTTTGTGTTGTTTAGTCTGTGTTTGGGATATATAGCTATATCATCTATTAGTATAACTGAAGTCCTAAACCCTGTTAACCGAAACTTACCTTTCTCATCTTCTTCCTCCATCTCCTGTTTTCTTCTTTCTTTGTCCTTCTACTTCAGGATCAAGATATCCTTGACTGGGATATCCACTGCTGGGACCCTGCTTCCTACTGAGGACTCAGTGTGTGCTTCCAGAGGAATAAGGTTCTCCGAGGGGCAGCCCTTCAGGACCCAAAGGGCCCTGTGGAGTCCCATGGACTCCTGTCTCTGGCTTGGGGCCGCACCCACTCTTCCTTTGCAGGGGCCCTGGCTTTGGAGCCAGGGAGATGCCATGGGATCTCCCATCTTTCCATGCAGTGCTTGCCTCCACAGGACAGCCGCTGGGGGAAGAGGGAGGAGGGGGGAGGGAAAGGGCCAACCTGGGCCTGGGAGCAGCAGTTTCTGAGCCGCATCTCGTCTCAGCACCCAGTGATGGTGACAGTGACAGTGGTGACATTGACAGTGTCAGCACAGCAAGGCGGGACCTTGTGGGCTTTCTTGCCAGAGGGAGCCTGCACCCCAGATTAGCAAAGGCGTGAGTCTTCTCCTACTTATGACCCTAATTTATACTACATTGCACTTCTTTCAGTTATTCTTTGTTCCACAGGCAAGTGGAATCATCCACTTGATTGTTTTTCTTCTTCTGGCTTACTCAAAACTATATATCTCAGTTACAATCAAGTTATAGAAAATTGCATGGTTTTTGTAGAAATTATACACACACACACATACACACACCACATCTCCATAATAGATTCATCTGTTATTGGACAACTAGGTTGGTTCCATATCTTAGCCATTGTACTAAATGCTGTCTACTGGTTTTCTATGACTTCTTAGGAATACATAGATGGTAGAGTCTAAAACAGGGGTCTCAAACTCGCGGCCCGCGGGCCGTTTGTGGCCCTCCGTACAACATTTTGTGGTCCTGCCCTAGAGGAATCTTTTTTTGTTTTGTTTTAGTTGTTTGGGTCACACCCCCCAATGTTCAAGGCTTACTACTGACTTTGCCTCCTGCAGCCCCCAGGTAAATTGAGTTTGAGACCCCTGGTCTAAAAGAACAAAAATAAGAAATGGAGTATTATATTTTCTTATAGTTCATTACTAATGCACACTTAGTGGCTTAAAACATCAATACCGGGGCTGGCGAGGTGGCGCTAGAGGTAAGGTGTCTGCCTTCAAGCGCTAGCCAAGGAAAGAACCACGGTTCGATCTCCTGGCATCCCACATGGTCCCCCCAAGCCAGGGGCTATTTCTGAGCGCATAGCCAGGAGTAACCTCTGAGCATCAAATGGGTGTGGCCTGAAAAACCAAAACAACAACAACAACAAAAAACAACAACAACAACAATATCAGCTCACATACACCAAAAAATCTTGTAGGCTGATATCTCTGTTTTGCCTTTTTTTTTTTTTTTTATGGTTTTTGGGTCACACCTGGCAGTGCTCAGGGGAAACTCCTGGCTCAATGCTCAGAAATTGCTCCTGGCAGGCACGGGGGTGGGGGGGAGAGGGGGGACCATATGGGAAGCTGGACCTTCTGCATAAAAGGCAAACGCCTTACCTCCATGCTATCTCTCTAGCCCCAGGCTGATATCTCTAACGAGCATCTTTTAACAAAATCCAGGTGAATAAAATCTAACCACACAATGACCAGGAGCCATAGAATTCATTGCAGGTTTGCAAGGATAGCCCAACATACATAAATCAATTAATGTAATGCACTAAGCCACCAAAAAAGAAAGACAAATCATATTGTTATTTCAATAGTTACTGGAAAAGCATTTGACAGGATTCAACATCCATTTGTTATGGGAAAAAACTCAATAAAATTGAATTAAAGAGAACATCAGTGTCAGCATAATAAAAATTATACACGACAGCCCTACAGCTGCCTTCTTACTCAATCGTGAAAACTTAGTTTTTTCTTAATACCTGAAATACAACCAGAATGTTCAATGTACAATCACTTTTCAGCACAGTTTTGGAAGTCTTAGAGTAATTAGGCAAGAAAAAAATATAAAAGGAGTCCTGATTGTAAAATAAGTAAAACAGTGGTTATTTTCAGTAATATAATAATAAATTTATTATCTTTAGAGATAATAAATAACTCTAAAGACTCTTGCAAAAAAGCTATGAATATGCAAATAGTAAGTTAATGGAAAAATAAATAAGAAAATTCATTACATTTACAATTTCAGGAATAAAACAAATACATGAGAATAAGTCTAACGAAGATGAGATAGATACACTTAAAATAAGACACTATTAAATGAATTAAAGATATGAAGAAGTGGAAGCTATCTCATATTCATATATTGGGAATAAAAGCATTATTAAAACTGTCAGCTTATCTAAAGCAATATGAGACTCAATGCCATGCCAATGGTACCGTTAAGGAATTTTACATAACAATTCTAAAATTTCTACAAAACCACAAAAGACCCTGGGTAACCAAAAAAATTCTGTAATAATGGAAAAAAATGGAGATATCATATGTCCTGACTTCAAACTATATTACATTGTAATATTAACTTAAACAGTATGCTATTAAACTGAAAAGAGATACATATATTGATAAAATAGGATAGAAGATGCAGAGATAAATTTAGATAGATGTGAACATTCATGTTAGAGGGATCAAGACCAAATTAGCAATAAAGACAAAATGCTGTTATATGCAAAAATATGAAATTATATATTTACCAGTTTAAAGATAACATAGCTTAACAGATGAAATTCTTTAATATTAGATCTAAAATACTAGAAGGGAAAACAAGTAAACCTGTCTAAGACTGCTATATCAGCTATATAGACTAGAATCCATTGGCAAGGGAAACAAAAACATATAAATGGAGCAACATTAAAAATTCTTTATGTGAAAAAAGAAACTACCACAAAGCCAAAAATGAACCTTAGCAATTGGGAAAAGTTACTTGCACATCATATATTTATACATCTGACAAGCAGTTGGCAGCCAATAATGAACACAGATACTTTCAACAGCAAGCAAGCAACCCTATCAGAAAACACACAAAATGGGGCCGGTTTGGTGGTACTAAAGGTAAGGTGTCTGCGTTGCAAGTGCTAGCCGAAGAAGGACCCCTGCTCAATCCCCCGGTGTCCCATATGGTTCCCCCAAGCCAGGGGCAATTTCTGAGCACTTAGCAGGAGTTAACCCCTGAGCATCAAACAGTGTGACCCAAAAAAACAAAAACAAAACAAAACAAAACAAAAACCCCCACAAAATATCTGAAATGACACTTCTCAAAAAAAAGACATACAGAAGGGCCAAGAATACAGTTTTTAATGTCACTTATAATCAAGGAACAGAAAACTAAAGCAACAATATCACTTCATACTAGTGAGAAGACATATAAACACTACTATAGGGACTAGAGAGATAAGGTGCTTATTTTGCACACAATCAACACAGGTTTGATTTCTGGTACCACATATGGTCTTTTGCAGATCAGTAGGAATGATCTCTGAGCAGTCAGGAGTAAGCCCTGAACTTACACGCAAATGAATGTGACTCTCCCCAAACAATATATATGTATTTATATATATTTCATATACACATATATATGAAAAATGTGGTGAAAAGAAATTCTTACATACTACTGGTGAGAATAAAAATTTGATGCAGCCTCTGTGAGAAATGTTATTAATAATTCTTTAAACAACAGAAATACAAATATTTTTATGTAAGTCCTAGATATTTATGCAAAAAGATATACAACACTAATTTTAAATAATTATTGAATCCTTATATCCATAGAAAAACATGCAATCAACCTAATGTCCATTGACAGATGACTGAATAAGGAAGTAAAAACAAATATATTTTATGGGATAATAGTTTTCCATTAAAAAATGAAACTGAGTGATGGAAGAAAAGCCTCTTCAGCAAATGGTGCAAAAAACACTGGTTAGACATATATAAAAAATTGAATATAGACTCCTATCACCTACTACATAAAAAAGTCAATTTATATTAGATCAAAGATGTTGATATTAGATTTAAATCTACAAAATACATCAAGGAAAACATAGATAGTATACTCTACAATATGAACCTCACTTATGTCTTCAATGACCTGGAACTGAAGATTGTCATGTTAAACAAAGAGATTCAGAGGGAGAAGCACTGGTACAAATTATAACTTATATGTGGAATATAATAAAAAGAGTAAGTGAATAGAGAGTAGTAAGTAAAAATAAACTCCAAGACTCTCCATATAGAACTGAGTTGACTAAGTGGAGATGGAGAAATGGAGAGGGACTTATAGACAGTGGTTGAGATATATGATACTCTTTGGTTTTGCTTCTGTTTATTTTGGGGCCATACCTGCTAATGCTCATGCTCTGACCATGCATTCAGAAATTACTCCTGCAGTACTCAGGGGATCATAAGGGATACCAGGTCAGTCACATGCAAGACAATTGCTCTACTCACAGTACTATTTCTCAGGTCCCAATACATTGACACTTTTATGGTGAGTGTGATATGCTCACATCATATGGCTGAAACATTAATATTGGGGCCAAAACAATAGCACAGCACGTGGCCAGCCAGGGCTCAATTTCTGGCATCCCATATGGTCCTCTAGCCTGACAGGAGCGATTCCTGAATGCAGAGCCAGGAGTAACTCCTGAGGGCTATTGGGTGTGGCCCTGAAATCTAAACAAACAAACAAAAATAAAAAAAATCACTAAAAACAAATTTCACATTAATATTAGCAATATTTAAAAATACTTTAAAACATTAATATTAATACTATTGTAGATCATGATCCTTCCATTTTTAAAATAAGGATAAAATCAGTGAAACTTGAGGTAACCATGTTAAGTTAAATAAATTAAAAAGTGAATGATAATTATTGATGGCTGCACTTATATATTAACTATAAATTAAGGAAATGAACTGGCCCCCAAATAAGCTAATTCTTAGATTTAGTGAAACCTACTGTGGTTTTCAGAGGGAAAGGCAGAGGACTGCGAGGAAGGAACAGAGGGGTCTTTGAGAGATGGCACTGGAAATTTGTGTGAGTGTGAGAGTCCGATGCACATACTATTGTAAACTAGTTGAAAACTATTGTAAACTAGATAAATTGATAACAAAGTTTCATGAAAAATAACAAAGAAACAACAATGCACATCTCTCAAGAATTTATTTCATTTCAGTTTTGGAGGTTTGGAGCCCCAAAACAGTACCTTGAACTAAAACAAGGTGCTGGAGGACTGAAATTCCTTCTGATTTTGAAGGAAGAATAGATACATTTTTTTTTTAAGCTTTTTGGGTCACACCCAGTGGTGCTCAGGGGTTACTCCTGGCTGTCTGCTCAGAAATAGCTCCTGGCAGGCACGGGGGACCATATGGGACACCGGGATTTGAACCAACCACCTTTGGTCCTGGATCGGCTGCTTGCAAGGCAAACACCGCTGTGCTATCTCTCCGGGCCCAGAATAGATACATTTTGTCTTCCAGTTTCTGTTGATTAACAACATTCCTTGTTTTCAGACATATCATTCTAACGTTCAAGATCAGCATCTTCATATCTCTCAGGTTCATCTTCATAGTGTCTTGTCATATGATAAATCATATGATAAATCTCCCTCTGCCTCTCCCATATAGCTATTATCTTTCCAAGAAACACATGATGGCATTTAGAACCCACTCAGATAATGTAGGAAAATAGTCTCCTCTCAAAATTCTTCTTTTAGTCACATCTAATTCACTTTCAAATGTGAATGTATTCATAGATTCCAAGGATTAGGGCATGGATATATTTTGTGGTCCCATTTATTAACCTATCATTGATGGAGAAGAAAACCAACCCGGTAAACTAAAATCTTATGGGAAGTCATGGATAATTTGCTGAGGTGGGTCTAGTAATATGACAAATAGACAATTTGAAAGAAAAATATAAATTATTGAATATAAATACTCTTTCATTAAAAAAGTCTAGAAACCATGGTCTGGAATATGACTATTAAAAAGCTGGTTTAGGATTAGTAGGAGATAGAGAAAGAACAAGAAGAATGCAAAGTTTCCTGTAGCACATCTTGGTAGATGTTACTACAGCTGAACATCTATTTTTAGATAAAATATATTATAAAGAATTATCTTGGGTGTGGTGACAACTGTATGAATCAACCTGAAATATAAATCTGCTTTAAACTAATTTTGTTATTACAAACCATTTCTAGTGGTTCCAAGTCTTAGAGAGTCTATTGTTCAATACACTATAAGTTAAGGCTAATGTAGAAAGATGACTAAAATTTCAAAGAACGGTGTTTATGTACTTATTTATAATTTTAATTAAATAGAATTAATTGAAGTTATTATATAATGAACCTAATGGTCATAGCAGGACTTGTGGTTTGATGTCATCCAATTAGAGAATTGTCCTAAGAGACTCATGTGAGTACTGACTTAGCAAGTTGATGATTGTTTTGTTTTGTTTTTAAGCTAAACCCAGCTCTGCTAGGAATTACTCCTGGCTGTGTTCAGGGATCATTCCTGGTGATGCTCAGAGATCTAACTTGCTTTGACACAGACTGACTTGCATGTAAGGCAAGATCCTTGCTCCCTGGACCAACTCTTCAACCCAAGGTAATTATTGTTTGTAGAACCAAAGTTATTTGGCATACATCTTTTTACACATGACCTGATACTACTTCTTAAGTTTTCTATCTGAAATGGTAAGAATTTAAAAAGCAATCAATTGTTAATAACAGTAAATTCATATTTTAAATTAATGTGAACTTGCTTTAAAAAGTGAAGAGTTTCATGTTGATTGTGACTGAATTTTTTTTAAAAAAGAGAGAAATGGATCATAATTGCTTTTGAAGCAGAAACTATTGATTTCTTTTCCATCATCTCATCAAAAAGAAAGCAAAGGGAGAAAAACACAAGTTCAAAGGGATCAGATATTCAGGTATGGGGCAGGAACTTGGAGGGAAAAATTCTGCCTCATTAAAAGCTTTTAAAGGTAGCAACTTGTCTTCATGTAAGAATCATTATTTCCAGTTTGAATTCATATTCTAGAGTTCTCTCTTTAGAAGCACTCATTGGGCTCAGTTTCTAAGAAGTTCTTTCATAATGGGGAGGGATTTATGTTAAGTTGGTTCAGGAAAGGTAGACAATTTTGCAACCTTTTTAAATGGATTACAAAAAATCTGTCAACTAATTAAATAGATGTCTTTTCCCTTCGACTGTTCCATGACACTAAAAAACATTTCTGAGCAGGTAAAATCAATTTCCATTACTGGTCTTGAACTTTGGAGTTTTATAAACTTGTTTTGTTCCTGGGTTTGGAATGTGGTTCAAAGGAATTGTAGATTAGAGGATGAGACGGAATCATAATAAAAACTACTGTTTTCACAGAAAAGATGTTTTCACAAACTAGTTTTAATTAAAATATGTAGGTTTAGAATTATATAGTTACTAATATTATATATTCATATTATGTATAGTTGTGTGTATTTTTAGGGAGGCAGGATTGTTTTTCTTTGCTGTATAATAACGCTTCCCATTTTCCCTCTTCTCATTCCAAGTAGCTAAGCTATATTGTTTTTTGCCCCAGGAACTTTGGGTTGTTGAATGGAAAGTAGATGTGACCAGAGGACAGTTTCATTGCTTATTTTGGTTGTTTTCAAAGTAAACCATTGAAGGGATTAGATTCTATCTCAGGGGTCTTCAAATTATGGCCTACATACCACATGCAGCCCACCAAGGGCATTTATCTGGCTCACCGGGTGTTTTTGCCACTGCTGCCTGTTCTGCTTAGCAGCTGACTGCCCTGGAATTGCTGCAGTACTCATATATGGGATGTGCACCCACACTCTCCAACTCTCCTTTTTCTCTCTATTTCTCAGTCTTGGGTAGGGGTCCTCAAACTATGGTCCCCCAAAGGCAGGCCCATAGTTCCCATTAAGTGTGTTGGTAAGTGTGTTGATTTAATTTTATTTGTCCTTCGTTTTATTTATTTATTTATTTATTTATTTATTTATTTATTTATTTTTGGATTTTGGAGCTACAACCAGTGGCGCTCAGGGGTTAATCCTGGCTATGTGCTCAGAAATCACTACTGGCTTGGGGGTGGGGGGACCATATGGTACGCCCAGGATTGAACCGCAGTCTGTCATGGGCCCTTGTTCTTTTTTGTTTGTTTGGTTTGGGGCCACAACTGGTGTTGCTTAGAAGTTATTCCTGGGTATGTGCTCAGAAATCACTCCTGGCTTGGGGGACCATATGGTACGCCCGGGATTGAACCGCAGTCTGTCATGGGCCCTTGTTCTTTTTTGTTTGTTTGGTTTGGGGCCACAACTGGTGTTGTTTAGGGGTTATTCCTGGGTATGTGCTCAGAAATCACTCTTGGCTTGGGGGACCATATGGGATACCAGGGGGTGGAACCGTAGTTAGTCTTTAGCTAGCATGTGCAAGGCAGATGCCTTACGGCTTGCACCACCACTCTGGCTCGCTTGTTCTTTATTTTAAATATTGTTAATCATTTTCTTTTTCTTTTTCAATTTTTTGGGGGGTAACACCCAGCAGCGCTCAGGGGCTACTCCTGGCTCCACGCTCAAAAATCACTCCCAGCAGGCTTGGGGGAACTTATGGGATTCGAACCAATGACCTTCTGCAGGAAAGGCAAACGCTCCACCTCCATGCTATCTTTCCGTCCACTCATTTTAAATATTGTATATGTTCCTTTTTTTTTACTTCAAAATAATATACGTGTAGTGAGCATAGGAATTTGTTCATAGTTTTTTTTTTTTTTTAACTATTTTCAGGTCCGCCAATGATCTGAGTGATAGTGAATTGGACTCCTGTTTAAGAAATTTGAGCACCCCTGCTAGCTCTTAGAATGGAAGAGAAGGAAGAAGAGGTGAGTGGGTGAGTGAGTGAGAGTGTGTGAGAGTGTGTGTGTTTGTGTGTGTGTGTGTGTGTGTGTGTGTGTGTGTTTAGGGGTGATGCTGTGAGGTAGAGATTAGAACTGGCTGAGGTAAATTCCTTGGGGCAAGCAGAACAAAAGGAATTTGGGTGATTTACAGAGAAGATAATCCAAGTTCTATTAAATTCCAGTTCTAGACATTTGGGAAGAAGAACTTAAGGAGACTTAATTAAAAAATTGAGATTGCCAGATCTTTGCTCCAGTTTATCCTTGAAAACCACTTTCGTCACTTCAGGGGTGACTTTTATTTGAACTGCATCCAAAGACATACACATTCCCAATTTTTATATTAACTGAAAAATATGAATGGACCGGGTGATGCAGAAAGGCTTCCAGCTGATTGCTATTCTAAGCAGCACAATTAAGACACTGACACTCTGGTGGTGAGTGTGGTGTTGAAATATTGTATGCTTGAATTATTAATGATATTATATACTATGAACAAAATCAAAGAAAAAATAAAAAATGGAACAAAAATAAAGAGCAACAAAATAAAGATGAGTGATATTTCTTACAAACAGATTGGGAAGAAATTTTTAATGTTTGTTTGCCTTTATTCTATCTGTAAAATGAAAATATTAGATCCACCTTACAGAGGTGTCTTAGCATTAAAGTTGATAAGATGCACAAATTAGATAACAATATCACATGGTGCAAATCATGTGTTCAGTTTTAAAAGTTTATTTTTACAATTTAGATGAAGATTAGATATATGAGGCATCTAGGTATTGCTAAGCTTATATCTATAAGTAAGAAATACGGAGAGAAGATATGAGGGAAGGGCCAAAGAAAATTAAAGAGATGAATTTTGAGGCAGGCATCATGATATAAAATGAACTTGCAGGGAGGTTGGAAGAGAAGATGACAATGGTAGGAGTAAAAGAATTTGTATTTTAACTCACACTATCCCCTAGTACACGTACTCAATTAAAAGAAAATAAAAAATTATAGCTGCCCAAAATATAAAGCTAGAATAACAAAATAGGATGGAGGGGGACTTTGGAAAGGGAATTTCTGTCTATCTCATCTATTTATTTTTACCCTTTTCCACTTAAAACATTTTTATAAAATATTTGTGATTTACAAAATAATTCAACACAACTATGAGTCTTCATAATTTCCAAATCTGAGTTTTAAATGTCCCAGTACTGATTCCATCACCAGTGGAATTTTCTCCCACAAATGTTCCCAGGTTTTCCCATACCCCACAAATCCTACCAAGCAGGCACCTTTTAAAGTTTGGTTGTTAAAGCTTGGGTTTCTTGATTTCAGTATTGCTGACTCTGTGATGTGAATATTTAGCTCTATCATTCCTTAACACAACTGATACACCTGAACCTCCTCGACCTTGTCCCCTGTTGCATCACATCTATCTCTTTTCCCCTCTCCCTCCACTCTTTCATTCCTTCTCCTCCTTATATTCTGGGACTAAGAGTAATCTCAGCATCCGCCTTTTAATTCATTGCATTCTCTCATCCACTTATTCTAAATACTACATAGAAATGGCACCTTCCATGTTTATTCTTATTCTTCTGGCTTACTTCATTTAAAATAGTTTCCAGTTATATCTCTATTGCAGAAAATTGCAAGATTTCATCATTGATCACAGCTGTGTAGTATTCCATTGTGTATATGTATCTTCATGATGCACTTATCTATTGTTGGACAAATAGGTTGATTTCAAATCTTAGCTACTATACATAATGCTGCAATCCTTTAACTTTTTAATGTATTTTTTCTTACTTTAAGTATTTGGCTTTCATGTTTTTTGACAATATGCTAATAATTTTATCTTGATTTTTTGTTTTAATTATTTTGGAAAATAATAAATTTTCTAGGGTCCTCATGCCTATTACATTCTATGTATTTTTTATGTTTCCCATCTTGATAAATATTTTATCATTATGGTGAGGTCAAAATTACTGCATTATTATGATTATGCAAATGCTACTCATTGCTATGCCTTTGTAAAATTGTTAATTCAAGTGTTATTTGTCCAATTCACAACTGTGTTTTCTCAGGGTGAAAGAATTGTCCTGATCACCTGGTGTTGTGAATACCTGGAATATTCTCTTCTCTACTAAAGCATACTAGTCTTTTCTCACCTACAGAAAGGTGTTTCCCATAGCATTGCCTCTTCCTGCACAACTTTTCTGATAGTGGATTGTGAATCTTCTCCAAGAAATTTTCTGAAATTTCCTCTGCCTCCTTCTAGGACAGTATTGCTATTTCCAGGGTCTCAAGCATTCCTTTATTATGGCTTATTCACAGACTTTACTGAAACTTCTCAGTGATTATCTGGGAAAGGGTACAGGTGACATAAAAATTTGATACCCCCAAAATCTTATAGTATCTATATTTTCCCTTTATTTTTAGTTCATAGGTTGCTGCAATAGCCATCTATATTGAAAATATTTTCCCTGTAAAAAGAAAATAATGGTCATCAATACTTTCCAGGTAGCTCAGTTCTAGCTGATACCTTGTGGCATTGTCACAAAGGTAGCAGAGGAAGATTCCCTCTTCTGTACGAACTATAGCAGTCCTGCACTGCATCTTACACCCTCTGACAAATACTGCCTAGTTCTGAGACTGCAATCAAATAATATGATAAGCTAAATTACCTCAAGTGAGATTAGACTAGGGACTTTCCCTTTGGAAAGGGATTGGATTGAGCCCCTATCCCACCACCAGAAAACCCAGCAACCCTGCTCACAGCTCCCATCTTCCAAGCTCCAAAAGAAAATTTCTTCCCAAATTACTTCCAGGCTGATACCTTAGTGGCATACTCAGAAAAATGGAGGGGAAGGGTGGAGAGCAGATTCCCCTTTCTGCATGAACTACAGTAGCCCAATGCCACACCTTCTATCCTCCAACAAAAACAACCCTGTTCTGTGACTTAACCTTATCAAACTTCCATGCCACCAAATCTGTTTATTATATAAATCTTGGACTGCATGCTACCATACAACACCACAGTATTTTATAGTAGTTTCAATCTAGTATTATTACTAGGAAATCTAATGGGAAAATTACATAGTAATCTATCAAGCTCAGTGAACTTAAGCAGTGACACAGGAGGTTCAACTAGACCAACTACAGCCCAATAAATCCGTAAACACTGATTTTAGTGTTTTAGGAGAGATATTTCAAAATGACCCTTATTGATGCAAAATTTAATAATTCCACCTGCTTCTGTGTTTTAACAAAGAAATGGAGTAAATTTATTTGTACTGATGTGGAAGCAGGCTAGGGTCTTGAGTGGGAAATTGGGGACAATGGTGAAGGGAAGGTCACACTGGTGATGAGATTGGTGTTTGAATATTAAATGACTAAAATGACTGTATTATGGACAACTTAGTAATCACTGTGTTATAATAAAAATTATTAACAAAAAAGCATTTTTCCCTGCAACATTGCCCTTTATTATTCTTGTACCATTGCTAGCTGACTGTTGAATAACCTAAAACCAAACTGGGGCCAGAAAGATGATACAAGTATTAGAGCACATGACTATTATAAAAGAGACCCTAAATTTTATGTCTGGCCCCACAACTTTCAACTGTCCTTCCCATCAAAGTCCTATCAAAGGCTCTATCTATTGTTTCATAGGTCATACATCTTTCAATCATCTCTGGTAGTAACTCCACTGGATACAGTCCCTAAACAAAAGAATGAAACACTTCAGATTTTTGATCTTTGTGGGTGGTTACTTCTTTCTAGACCCCAAACCTCACATATTCCCACTGGAATATTGACTGTTACAATGTTGTAATAGTTCACAGTGCCATGGCTTTATTGTGATTTCCTCTCAGTTTTTAACATGGGTACTCTGGGTACTCTTTTTTTTTTCCTGGATTCTCAGATCATTTTGTTCTGAGAAATTCACTTGAGTGGTTCTTAAATGATTTTCTTCTCTCATGGTCTCTGTCTTGCTTCCTGAAAATTCCTTTTATGTGAATATTGAACTTGTGAACTTTCATATTTTCTTCCCCATTTGCTCTGTTTTCTGAGTGAGTTCACTCATTTATTTTCAAACATTTCAATTGAGTTTTTCATTTATGCCACTATAGTTTTAAAATTATAACTTCTTAGACATTTATTAATGAATATTTAATAACTGGCCAGCTTATATTATAAATATAACTTTTCTTAGTTCCATGAAAATCTTATCTTCCATGATAAGATAGTTTCTGTATCATTTCTGGTTTTTCAATTTTGATTAAGTTTTAGCTTGGTTCTCTCTCCCTTTTGTTTGTTTCAGTTTTGTGGTTAGGCCTGGCTGTGCTTAGGGCTTACTCCCTACTTTGTGCTCAGGGATCACTCCTCACATGATCTTGGGAGATCATATGGGAGTGCAGAGATTGAACTTAATTGATCAAGGCAAAATAAGTGCCCTAGTCTGCTGTATTATTTCCCCAATCCATGTTCTTCCTTCTTTATATTAAGAATCTCTTCTAGTATAAAAACTAAGACATTTGGTTACTCTTTGTATATGCATACATTTTATTATATTTATTTGGGTGTTTTGGAGCCTTACTCAGCAATGCTTATGGACTATTTCTTGCTCTGTGCTTAGGTGTGAGTGAACCCTGGCAGTGCTCTGGAGACCTGAGGCATTGAATCTTGGTTAACTGATTTCAACGCAAGAAGTTTACTTCTGGTTCTACCGCTCTGGCCCTGTATTTGCACATAAAGGATGACAATGGAGTGTCTTTACAGTAAGGAGCTCTGTCTAGGTTAGTACTATCATAAGATAACTTTATGTATGACAAACACATTCTATATCAACACTGTCCAATACCGTAACTACTAGTCGGGTGTCTATGATGACTTGAAATATGGTTAATGTGACTGAAGAACTGTTGTAAAAGCTTCAGTTAATTAAGACTTTTTAATGTAAATAACTATACATGGCTAGTGACCATTGAATGGAGAAATGAGGATAATAATTTGGACTTTTTTTCCCTCTGTGTTTAGGATTGAGTAACCCCTGACTGTGAAAGAAAAAGAATGGTTAACTCCCTCCTGGAAGTCTTAGTTCAGATTGCTGTTAGCATTTTGAGAACCAAATCGAGGCAGCAGAGAAGGTATGTTTTAGCTTCTGCTTTTTTTTTTTTTTTTTTTTTTTTACTTCCTGTCCTTACCTTTGTGATGACTGGGGCTTGTATACATGCCTGGTTGAGGTGCTTGCTAGAGGTCACACATGTAGCTGCAGTGCTCAGTGAGGTTTGCATTCTCTTAGTTGTGCTTGCAAACATGCTTGCTGACCAAAGGACTCTTTGTTGATACACACATGTTCTGGTTGCATGTATCATGGGACCCTGCTTTGCTGACATAAGTGATAGCCTGAGGTTACACTTCCTGAAAGTGACACTTGCACTTCAGTTGAGTTGTGGTGCTATCTAGGAATATCACTTCTCTCTCTCTTTGTGTGTGTGTGTGTGTGTGTGTGTGTGTGTGTGAATGTATATGTGCATGTGTGTAGGTGAGATGCATACATACAGTTGGTTGCAATGTGGTCAGAAATCACTTGAGGTGCTGGGGAGCACAGACCACATTGCTGCCAGGCTCATATAGTGGGGTTTGAAATGCACTTAGCACATGTGGGATACTGAGGACTTGAATTTGGTCCATATACTACTAGCAAGGCAGGTACCTGAGACACATCACTGTCCTAGCCCCAAGGGATGCATTTCCATTCTTGATATGTCAACCTCCACTGAATTCTAACCTTCAGTTTAATACTGTAAATCCCCTAATTCTTCCAGCATGTATAGAGCTAATTTTCCCCCCAAATAGTCTGGCTGGCTCTTTGGGGGGAGTAAATACAAAATTTGAGGCTCTATCTATTGTTTCATAGGTCATACATCTTTCAATTGCCTACTTCCATGGATTCCCAAGACTCATGTAGATCAATAGCTTCTTTGCTTCTCTGCCACCAGCAAGAGACTCCCCCCCACTCTTAAATATGCTTTTTAAAGTACTCATAAATCTACTTCCCAATTTTCAAATTTTGACACATTGCTTGTTTCTTCTTGCCTTTATGATTATACTGAATAAATTACCATGTTTTAATGGGGCTTCTAAAAGATATTTTTTAAATAAAGAATGAGCCATCTTTACTCACCTTTCATTTCATTTATATGTGGGCTGTCTTAGTCTGTTCAGACTGCTCTAATGAAAATACCATAGACTCAGTTGTCTAAGCAACCAACATTTATATCTCATTGTTCTGAAAAGCCCAAGCTCAGACTCTGGCAGACTCAGTGTTTGTCCTCTCCTGAGAGTTCCACCTCGTGACTTATTTTCAGAAGCTCAGTGTTCTCATATCATCATACTGGGTATTAAAATGTCAACATATAAATGCAGTGGCACCAATATTCACTTTATAATACCTGGTGTTTCTAACACAATCATCTCTTTTTAACTTGGTCTAAAAAGATTATTATATTACCAACTATTATAATTTTAATTCATATTTGGTCAATTTTAATTCATATCTCCAAGAAATATGACAAATCCTGATAAAATGTTTTGCTTCATTAACTTAAACTCCACCAGCTGACTTCTCTAAGCATTTTTAGCTTTGACTGATTGGGATTCAATAAGCATCATTGAATCAGCTTCTCATAACAGAAGAATTATGGAACAGATTGAAATATATGGTGAGTGTTCTATTGCTAAGAAAAGGTTTGTATGGCATTCAATCACAGGAGAGAACTTATAAAGACTCAAATATAAGGTAATTCTTTTTATTTCTACAAGACACATTTTGGAGAAAGTATAATTTTATATTCAAACTCATAGTGCATATAGTCCAATCTGTACAAAGTATAAAGCACACATGTCACTTAATACACAGTCAGAACTATTGTCTTTCCTCCAAAAAGGAGAAAAGTCTTCTTCAAAGCTGGACTTGAAGTACAGATTCAATTTACTCTTTAGATTATAAGCTGTTATTAACTATTCATTCATATATCTGGAATTAGCCTACATCCCACATATATTTAAAGGGGTACAGACAAAGGAGATCCATAGTAATAGGTATAGTAAGCCATTTAAGTTTATAAAGTAGTGCATTTTATTTATTTAATTAATTTTTCTGTTTGACTCAGGAACCACTTAGTATTGTTCCAGGGGTTACTTAGAGGTCATTTAGAGGTCACTTCCAGCAGCAGTGCTCAGGGGATCAAACATGGGCCTTCCATATGCAAAACATGTGCTCTAGTTCTTTACTCTCTGGACTTTAAATAGTATATATTTTATTATTATTATATTATAATTTTTTATTATTTGGTTTTGGGGCCACAACAGGCACGCTCAGGATATACTCCACTCCTAACTGCATTTAAGAATCACTTTTGGTGGGGTTAGAAGGACCATATGTGGTACCAGGGATCAAATCTGATCAACCCCATGCAAGGAAGTATTCTACCCACTGTACAATCACTCAGTCCCCTAAAGTAAAAGGTGAAAGATTTATGCGATCTGAAGAGAGATCAGAGTATCAATACATTTTAAAACTGTACTTCATTTTGGATTATTTATGAAGCTGGAAAATTTATTTCTTTCCCTTATTTTCTAACTGTAAGCTGAATTTTCTTATACAATTAAGTGATCACTCATCTCTTGTTGCCACATGTAAGCCCAATCAAGGCCTATGACTCCAACTTTCAAAGTGCCTGTCTTCTTCCAGAATGTTACCAAGCAGGAGAAGCAATTAGAGCTGGCTGCTTTTGCTAGAGTGTTCTTTGGGTTTTAAAACAAGCGTCTTCTCTTGGTTTTCTGTTTTGATTAAATCTACTGTTTTGACTACTGTATGACTCCTAGTGGTTGAGAAATCTCACGTGTTTGTTTTTCTGTCTCATTGGTAAAGCTACTGCTTCAGCTGCACTGTTTTCTTTTTTCTCTGACCTATTCCAGCTAAAATTTGCCCCACACAGTTTAGTGACTAAATTTTGGGTTGTTCTGTGGTGCTACTACTTTTCAAAGAGTCCTAATCTCCCTTTGCCCACTGCTTACTGCTCACTTTTCTCTTCTGTACGGTGCAGAAGACAGGTCACTCCAGGCATGCCTTTCTATCTCCAAGAGGGCTGTCCATGAAAAGCAGACATTCACATAAGATTCTCTTCTTGGAGACAGAAGAGTGACACACTCTGTATTTGTCTTGAAGATTCTCTGCTCTGGGAGCCACTTTTAATATCATTTTTTATCCTTACCTAAAACAAGATATTTTCACTTCAATTTTCTGGTGGACTTTGCTACTCAAAGCAGGCAATTTATATCTAGCTAATACACATCAATGCCAGCCTCTGAACTCAGGTTGAACGTAGGATTTAGACCCAAGTTATTATTATTACTGAACAGCAACCTGTCTCTCATCAAGAGCTCCAAGAATTGTTACTTAGCTTTCTTCTAGGTTTGTGATTTAGACAACGAACCTAAATGCAATTCCAATCTCATCCTGATAACTTTGGATGGTAACACAGCGCTTTCAAGAACTCAGCAACAGACATTTGAAATGAATGTACTTTTCTGTTTTTTTAAGGCCTCTGGAGCCCAGGTAGAGCTCGGGAAGAGCCTGGGCAAGTCAAGATACCATTAATGAAGAACCTAGTTCTGAAATCCAGGTCTTGCTGCAAGCAGAACCTAACAATGGAAGGGCTGTTGGGGTGATGGAGGCCTTCAGGGTGAAGTGATCCCCAGAGCACTGCTGCTGGAAGTGACCTCTCCCTTCTCTTCATTTCATCACTCCCACATTTGGGAAACAATCCTTCCTCTATGGTATAACATAGGCAAGCACTCAGAGTATTCAAGGAACGTGTGTAAGCCAGAAATATTGTATCTGTCTTGAGAGATGCCTGGGTCTGAATGCTGTTCTCCATAAGGAAGGACACCAATGAGAAAAATTTCTGGTGATGCAATGCTGGTATTTTAGTACCTTTCAGGAGAGGGGCAGAGGTGGGGCTTCTCTGGAGCCACAAGCACTCATAATTAGTTCTCACCCGGGCTGCTTAAGCAATTATGGGGAATCCAAATCACATTCCTTTCTTTCTCCTGCTCCTGATAAAAGCCTCAATCCTGCTCCTGGTGCCTCCTGGGGCACTTGTCTGGCCATTATTCCTCGCACCACAGACTGCTCCTCCTTGCTTTTGTTTCCAGGCTACAACCGTCACTGTGTAAAATAAGAAGTGTGGGGGAAATAATGTACACCTCTTGGTCTCACTACTTCAGAAGTACCTAGCAACCCTGTCTCCACGCAGGCTGCACGCATCTCGCTGGGAGCTTGCTGCCCACTCAACAGCAGAGGCGGCCTGCGTCTCTGCAAATAACCTACAGTCTCTGCCTCTGCCAGCGTGGCGGTGGGGCGGTGGTGTCATTTGGTGTCCTCGGGGACATTTGGTTCTTGTTCTCAGAAGGCTAGGGCAACGCGATGACTCTTTCTCCAAAGCTGTTTGTGGAATCTGAAATGGGGTCAAGCAGCTCCATATTTGGGGTTGCATCGTCTCAAGCCAAATGCAACCGCTTCCAAACTTCCTTTGTTCAGCTTGGGGCTGACTTGGCTCTGTTGAAGAGGCTCCTTGAAAGGTTTACAACGTTCTTTTCTGAAGAGGGAAAAGAATGTTTCCCAGATGTCCCTAGGCATGAGCCACCCTCCAGGCCATTGTGTGCAGGGTCCCAGCTGCCAATCATGCTATGCATGTGCTTCAGTCATTCTTCTCTCTCAACTCTATCCAGGAAGTTCATCGGGCTTGCCGACTTGCCACACAGGGTTTTTAATTTCAGGCTCAGGCTGTTATGTATGGATGAAGAGATTTGTAATTTGCTTTCGACCTCGGGGAATTGTTAGAGGTTCCTGGTTGCTTTACTACTTGCATTTGATCTGTGTGTAGCCCTCTCCCAGAGTTAAAGCTTTGGAGAATTAAAATACAATAAGAAAAAAACGCAAATAAAAAAATAGCATCCTTTTTGGAGGTGAGCCAAGCTGTTCCTCAGTGGCGACTGATCAAAGTATGGAAGGATTTTAGTCCCTGAGGGTGTGAAGCTTGATTTGGGAGCTTCTGGGGCAAGATGTGATCACAGAAATGACTAGGGTTTGGTTTTGTTCAGTTTGTGTTGGGGGACAGGCTGTCCTCAAGGCTCATTCCTGAATCTTTGCCAAGAATTATTTGTGGAGGATTTGTGGGAGAATTGAAGTGGGTATGGCCATGTGCAAGGTAAGCACCCTACCTGCTGTACTATCTCTCTGGCCCTACGAAGGTACATATTAAGCTTCAAGAGCCATTTAGTGGCTCATTTAACCAAAGACTGTTGAGTTGTGATAAACATATTAAGCCCTCTGATAGCTATGAGGGAAATAATTTTGAATAAAAAATTGTATTGGGGGCCGGCGAGGTGGCGCTAGAGGTAAGGTGTCTGCCTTGCAAGTGCTAGCCAAGGAAAGATCGCGACCGTGGTTCGATTTCCAGGCGTTCAATATGGTCCCCCTAAACCAGGGGCAATTTCTGAGCGTTTAGCCAGGAGTAACTCCTGAGCATCAAACGGGTGTGTCCCGAAAAACCAAAAAGAAAAGAAAAATTGTATTGATAAACTCATAGTATAAAAGGGATATTTCAGTGAAAACAAGTATTAGGAATATTGTTGCATCTGTAATAATTCAAGAATTTGCTAAGAGTCTTGAGAGTTTAGTCAAGGATGCTGGGACTCTTACAGAGACATCAGAGAGTGAAATGTATATAATTTAGGGGGAAATGTGGGAATTGAATTTGGTTCACACCTAGCTAAGTTCAGGGCTAACTCCTGGCTCTGTGTCCAGGGATTACTCCTGGCTGTACTCAGGGGACCATATTGGTCAGCCAAGACCATCACCTTGGCTCTATCTTAGTTTTTAATAATGAATATATTTAACAACTGGACCACACATACATGAAACTGTCATACTTGGCTCATCTCATGAATTACTGTGTCCTGCTCCAGAGCAAAGGGAATGAAGCTGACCCTGGGAAGGGAAATATAGCCAGATGGAGGAGTCTGGACTCTCCTCAGCAGACAAGATAAATGGAAATATGCAGCAATGTTTTTGCTATTCCCGTTTTATGTATTTTTACTTTCTCTCTTCAAGGAAGGTACTTAACTTTGATCTTCCTTGTCTCAGAGGCTTTTGTTTTGCTGGATAGAAACCAAATATTTTTTAAAGAACTAGGTCTGGTATATTATATTTTCTAGAATCACTGGGACACAAGGTGAAAATTGACTTATAGATTAAACCCACAGGGGCTGATTTTGAATCTCAGTGTGAGATCTTTATAAATTGATAACGATTCTTGGTGACAGGAAGGAGCCCTTTGAAAAAAGATTAAAATTTAAGAATCATACTAAACAGTGAATCTGTTAAGAAGGTAAATTCAGAGGTGGGACAGAATTATGAAGGGAAGCTGACACTGGTGATGGGATTGGTGTTGCAACAATAGATGCCTGGAGCTTGGCTATGGATGCCTTGATAAAAAAGTCAGTTAAAGGGGCCGGAGAGATAGCATGGAGGTAAGGCATTTGCCTTTCATGCAGAAGGATGGTGGTTCAAATCCCGGCATCCCATATGGTCCCCTGTGCCTGCCAGGGGCGATTTCTGAGCATAGAGCCAGGAGTAATCCCTGAGCACTGCCGAGTGTGACCCAAACCCCCCCTCCTAAAAAAAAATCAGTTAAAAACATTTAAAAGTAAAAAGACTGGAACTGCAACAAGAGACTTACAGTATTCTATCTGGTGCTTGCCTTGCATGTGGCCAACCTAGGCTAGATCATTGGTCCTTCAAGAACCAAGCATCATAAGGAGTAAACCCTGAGCAATATCATATCAGACCCTTGAAGCAAGGGGCTGGGTTCAAACTCAAAGCTGACATTCGTGCAACTGGACAATGTCAAAGTTTGTTATTTAATGGATTAATAAACTGTCTCAAATTGTTGCATGTTCTCAAAATCTAGGCTTCAACACATTCCTCATCAGAATCTTGCTTATCTGCGTTTTTTCTTCTCATACTTGTCTTTTTCGAGACACTCACTGGTCTTTATACATGTGTCAGATTATCATCTTCAGGCACCACAGACACACTCAGATTTCCATAACTTCTATCAGGTACTGACTCAGGCATGTTAATTCTCACCCTTTGTACATTTTAGAGTAGTTTTAGATTCACTGCCAAATTCAGAGGTGAGTTGGGGTTAGAGAGATAGCACAGTTTGTACACTTGCCTTGCCACCCTGGGTTTGATCTCTGGCATCCCATATAGTACTCTGAGCACTGCCAGAAGTAATTTTGAGCACAGAGTCAGGAGTAACCTCTGAATTTTGCCAGGAGGCAGGTACAGAGATTTCATATAGACACAGAAATCTATAGAGATAAAGAAACAAATACCAAGACAGGACTGAAGCAGAGAGAGAGATCAAAATAGAGAGATCAAGATAGGAAGGACACAGTGTAGACATTCCATTCCATAATGTACGATTGTTAAAACTGATAAGCCTATGACACATTATTATTACACAAAGTCCACAGTTTACTTGTGGAAATAGGAGAGAATTTCCCCACCCTTGATCCTGTGGGGGTGGCAAGGAAACAAATTATCATCAGGCTGATAAGTAGGAGAAAAATACAGATAGGGATGAAGGATTTATAGGGGTTCTCCAGTTTGATTTGCTCTAGGGTCACACCTGGAATGTGCTCAGGGGCTATTTGGGTACATTGTTTTGAGGTTCTGCTGTGGTACTTGAGAACCAACCCCAAGCTCCCCAAATACTAGCATTCACCCTTTGAGTCATCTGCCTGGTTCAGGATTATGCATTTTGAAGTAGATAAGAAAAGTTTAATCTGAACTATATATATATATATATATATATATATATATATATATATATATATATATATATATATATATATAGGGCCTGGGGTGCTAAGAAGAGAGGACAGAGGGTTACTCAGAGTGAGGAAATGGTGTCTTCATGCTCTCAATTTTTCTTTGCCAGAAGATAGGCTGCTCTGATCAACTTTTTCTGGAGATGACTCAGAATCTGGATTATATCCTTCCTAAAATTCATACCTGCTCCCCAGGTCAATAGGACCTCTATTGATCTCAGCTCCAAGCGTGAAACTAACTCATATTGGAAACATTCTGCTCTGGATAAAGTCTATCTGAATAGTTCTGGGGACATAAATCCTAGAATGCATTTTTCTTACAAAGGTGGAAGTGTCCAGTTTGTACTGATTACTAATGTAAACTTTATACTAATTTTACAAATCAAAAATTCTTTTGAGTATACTAATGACAAAACTTCTCCTTTTGATTTTGACAAACATACTTTTGAATGCTCTGTGGTCAGTTCATACAGTGTTCATTGTATCACTTCACTTCATTTGTTTATTGATGCCAAAGGTATAAATTGGAGATAAATAGTACAGTCAAGGGAAAGATTTTCAAAAAATTTCAGTATTTGTATGGAACTGTTACCACTATTTTAGATTATACTGGTAAGTATAAGTTCTTATTGTATAGGGTATGTATATAAGTAGCTTTTAATTTATCATTCTATTTATCTATATATTGGAGGTGCCACACTAGGCTGTGCTCAGTTCTTACTTCTGGCTCTGTGCTCAGGTCCCATTCTTGGCAGTGCTTAGGGGACTGTATGTAGTGCTGGGGAATGAACCTGAGTGGACCATGTGCAGAACAAGCCCTTACCCACTCTACTCTCTCTCTAGTTCCCTCAATGGAGCTTTTTAAATAGTTAAACAAAACTTTTCCTAAAAAACAATTTCTTTATTTGAACACCATAGTTACAACTACAATCGTAGTTGGATTTTAGTCATAGAATGTATACCCCACCTCTACCAGTGCAACTTTCCCATCACTAATGTCCCCCATTTCCTTCCCCACCCTCTTATTGTCTTCAGGACAGGCATTCTATTTCTCTCACTCTCACTGTCATTGTCATGGTCGCTGTCAGTACACTAAGTATTCTAACTGCACTCACCACTCTGTGTGGTAAGCTTCATATTGTGGTCTGGTTCTTCTGGCCCTCATCTCTATTATCTCGGTATTATTACCATATTATCTTTTATTTTTCTTACATTGCACAGATGAGTGAGACTATTCTATGTCTATCTTTCTCCTTCTGACTCATTTCACTCAGCATAATAGTCTCTATGTCCATCCACGTATAGGCAAATTTCATGACTTCATTTTTTTCCTAATGGCTGCATAGAATTCCATCGTGTAGGTGTACTACAGTTTCTTAGCCACTCATCTGTTATTGGGCATCTGGGTTATTTCCAGATTCTGGCTATTGTAAATAGTACTGTGATGAAGATAAGAGTGCAGAGGGCATTTATGTATTGTGTCCCTAGGATATAATTCCAGGAGTGGTATTGCTGGATCACATGGGAGTTCAATTTCCAGTTTTTTGAGGAATATTCATATTGATTTCTGAAAATGTTGGACTAGATGGCATTCCCATCAGCAGTTAAACAAAACCTTTTGATGCAATTTGTTGCCTTGGATGCATCATGACTTTTTTCAGAGATTCCCTGTTAACAAAAGATTTCTCATTAATAAAATCCATTATGCAAGATTTTATTTGATGTATTTTTTTAAACTAATGAGAAAAGCTAGAGTACTATAGATAAACAAGAAAAAATATCCTAGAGAGAGGTTGTCATAGGAACTGCACTAGGGGAACTGCTATTCGCAGGTTAGTGGCACCGGCACAGAGAAGAGAAAGGATGTGATCTTGGAGCTCAAGCTAGCTGTGTCTAGAGTAAAGTGCTTGTAAATATCCACATGAAACTTATCCCCCAGTACCAGCAGGTGTAGGTCACTTGGAGGCTGTGAACTCGTGATGCTCTAAGGCACAGGGGACAATTCCCTACTGCAATGGGTTGTTCAGGTCAGGGAACAAACACATTAACATCAGTCTGATTAAAAGGAAAATAAAGAAGAATTGTAATGGCATCTGTAATGACAATCTATAAAGGAAAATATAATGTATGACTGTCAGTTACTGAGTAAATAGTAAGTGAATAAAGGCCTACCTGGGGTGACAAGAATAGAACAGATGCCAAGTCTTCTCAAAGAGGGAGGAAAGTACATTTCTTATTGCAAAGACAGATGTCTTAGAAGTTTGCTGGACTGCAAACTGGGTTTTGATGATAAAATAAACATTCAATCTGGGGACCAGAGCAATAGCACAGTAGGTAGGTGTATATGCCTAGTATGTGGCTGACCCAGGTTCAATTCCTGACATCCCATATGGTTTCGCTCCCTCCCCAAGTCTGGCAGGAGTGATTCCTGAGTACAGAGCCAGGAGTAACCCCCTGAACAGGTTTGGGTGTAGCCCCCCCAAAAGAAAACAAAGTCAACAAAATACAAACAAACAACAACAAAATTAATTATATCTGGATTAGCCTTAATTTGGGCAATCTTCATGCTTTTGTGAAGATAATAATTTCTTTACAGGTCCACAGGGTGTCTATTGACGATGGTTCCATATGACAAGGGAATGCCTATTTGAAAAACACTTCTCTGAACCTTTAATGAAGCCTGTCCTTCAATTATAAGATCCATATAGGACTTCTGTGGAGATTTAAAAAATAGACATGTTTATATGTACATATATAAAATAGCTATGAGATCCAGGAGAATGTTAGTAATGACAATAATCTTTACTATTTTATATTATCCTCATTAAAGCCCACTGAAAGGAATCTAGTCATTATTCATGAACTAGTGGCACATTCATTATTCAAATGTTCCAGATGAGAAATGAGGCTGGTCAAGGTCATAAGATAGATGGAAGATGTGACTGAAACACAATTGTCTAATTTTTAGAGCCCCTGTCCTTTATTTCTCTGACAGATTGAATTAGCAGAAGATCAATAACTGGTGATAAATTTAAAGATGGCTTTCTGCACAATGGGATACTACTTTGCTGAAGGAAAAGATGAAATCTTGCCTAGTGCTACAACATGGGTGGAATTAGAAGGTTTCATAAAATCACTTCATCTGGAGTGCAATAAGTCAGAATGAAGGAGACAGACCTATTCTGGATAGTCTTATCCATATATAGTCTTTAAAGAAACAAATGAAACACCTAGAAAATGTTCAATGGAAGCAAGACCTTAATCTCTGATGACAGAGCAGAGGTTACCTAAGAGTGGGAGGGGAATGGCCATATGAGGGAAGGTTATTAACACTATGGTGATGGGCATGAGGGTATAGCACTGTATCCTGAAAGCATATAAACATTCAAACTCTTACAAACCAGTAATATACCAATTAAAATGTTTGAAGAAGATAAAAGTAAATGTAGCCTCAGAAGAAGAATCTTCGGTGGAAGGGAAGTATAAATTTCTATTAACACAAGATGCATTTGGCAGAATGTCACAGCATTTGTTGACAACCCATCTTCCCTCCAGTTATTTTTCCTGAACTTCATACAGGATGACAGTATTTTGTTCTCTTCTACCCTTCTTACTCTTCAGAGCAGAGTTCCAAGTTGTCCCAATCAATTAATGTCCTCCCACAGAATTCTAAGAAAACCAGAAATATTTTACTACTCTCTCTCTTTCCTGAGAAGAAAACTCACAGAGGGAGCTTTAGACTTCCAAGAAGTTTTGAGGCCCTATGTTGTGGGCTCAATTTGTCTCTTATTGAAATGTCTAGGTTGTAGTCTATTAATGAAAAAATTATTCATGACATTGGTTAAAGAGTAGTAGGAGTAGTAGCATATTTTATATAGAGACAATGTCATAATAGAAGAATTATTATGATTGGATTTTGTAGTAGGGGATAGATACTTGAGTGAATCCAAAATAGGAAGGAAAAATGGGACTTCATAGGCAAGAATCAGAATGCCAGTCAGTGAATGCAGAATTATTAAGAGGAAATATTAAGGGAGTGGGAAAATTCTGACTCCATTTGAGCAGTGTGGTGATAGGGTTTCTGTGTTCATCCATATTCCCGGATTCTTTAATAATTTCAAGAATGAACATATTGGGTAAGGGACCAGAACAATAGCACAGTGGGAAGGGTGTTTGCCTTGCATGTGGCCCACCCAGGTTTGATTTCTAGTATCCCATATGGTCTGTAGAGCCTGCCAGGAGTGATTTCTGAACAAAGAGCCAGATGTAACTTCTGAACACTTCTGGGTGCGACCCCTTCCAAAAAAATAGAAGAGGAGGAGGAGGAGGAGGAGGAGGAGAAGAAGAAGAAGAAGAAGAAGAAGAAGAAGAAGAAGAAGGAGGAGGAGGAGGAGGAGGAGGAGGAGGAGGAGGGAAAGAGGAGGAGGAGGAGGAGGGAAGGAGGAGGAGGAGGAGGAAGAAGAAGGAGGAGGAGGAAGAAGAAGAAATATTGAGTAAAAAGATGTTCAGACTCAGAGTTAGAAAAATAGAAAAGTTGAGACCACAACCAGAGCACAGCCTTGCATGTGACTGACCCAGTATCCCATATGGTTCCCTGTGCCTGCTAGTAATGATTCCTGAGTGCAGAGCTAGGAGTAACCTTGAGGACTACCAGGTGTGGCCAAAAAACAAAACCATAAACAAACAAACATGAAAAAGGAGAGTTTGCTGGAAAGTAGACAAGAAAAAAGCTTTAGCAGGTGAGAAACTTAGTATGGGACTAATTATGGCTGATTTTGTGTGTTTTTTTTTTTAATAGGAAAAGTAGGTCTTTGTGTTACTTATCAAATGAAGTATCAGAGAATACTTATTTTTCCCCAGATATATCTTTTTAATTTAGAGCTCATTTGTGGCATTAAGATTAACATCTTTCTTCCCCTCTTAAGCTTCTGGGAACTATCTATTTATTTAAGATCCTTTAGGCTAGGTTATATATTTGCCCATAGCCCAGATATTGTCTCTTACCCCAATATCTTAGTTTCTTATGAGTCGAATATCTGGAACAGAATTTATAGTCTTTGGAAATTGTAAACTTTCCCAGCCTCAAAGAGAGTCCAGAAATTTGCAAAAATGTTAAAACATAGGATTATGTTAGCTAAAATACAACTGCAAGCAACAATTAGCAAGGGGAAACTGAGGTTTTAGTTTGGAAATCAATGTAAATGATGCTTACTGAATATAAGCAAGGGGAGCAGATATCATCTGAGGGAAGAAGAGAGTTAGGAATTTAGAATATTGATCATATATTGAGGATGAAGAAGCTGGAGTGCTAGTACACTTGAGTACTATCAGTACACTTGAATACTCATGTTGTACTCAACGTGAGTAGGGCACTTGCTTTGACACAGACTGACCTGTGTTTGATTCCTAATCTCATGTATGGTTTCCCTATCAGGGGTGATCTTTGAGCACGAACCAGGAGCAAGGCCTGAGCACAGACAGGTGCTCAAAAGAGAGCAATAATAAAACCCTAGATACTGAGAATGGAATACTGTGTTAGTTTGCCACAGCCTGATTATCGTTAGAAACAGACTCTAAAGAAGGACATGGAAAGGTTGGGCCTAATCAGAAAAGAGAGCTCAGAGGATCCTGACCAAAGTTTGGCTAAGGAGAGAAATCTTTGTTAGGTTCTAACCTCCTGGTGCTTAAGAATATGATTATATTTGAAGAGAGGGTAAAAAAATTAAATGATAAATTAAAATAATGTTGACTCTACCCAAGATAGTGCCTTCTTAGATGAAGAGAATGTTAAGACAGACACATATGAAGAACATTTGAAGACAGTCATTTATAACCCAGGAAAGAGAGGCCCTGAGAAGAAAAACATTCCTGCCCACACCACAAGGAAATTAATCCCTTTTGTTTTCACCACCCAGGCAGTGGAGTGAGTCTGAGAAATGACTCCATTCTATAGCGGTCTAGGCATTAGACTCAAACCCATGTCACCTTTCTCTGCAGGCATCTCTCCTCTTGGCCTTCTGTGACCTACAGCTTGGCCCCAAAGCACGACACCTAAATGAATGCCAAGTCACTGTGTAAAATGGCACAGGTCCACTTGGGGATTGGCACGGGGCAATTGCAGGAAAACGAGGCTAGGTGTATACTTTCTTTTGTGTTCTTCTGCCTGCCTCCCACTCAGCCAGGCGTTCCCAGGAACTCCCAGTACTTTCCTTGGAGCCAACCTGAGTCTTTGTTCATATTTAAATACAAGTTCTTACAGGACTGCATGGCCATTAATGTTTTATATGCCTGTTTACTGTCCTCACCCCACACCCTGCTAATTTCTGAATTCATAGGCACTGAGATTCGACTCTAAATTATTCATTTCTGAACTCAACAGCCCCTATGACAAATTCTGCTTCAAAGAAGGTATTAATTCATGTTTGGACGGCCATGAATGGATTCATGTTGATCTGTTCTTCCTTCTTTATCTCTAACGAGGGGATTTTGTAATGCAAAGTCAAGTGTAAGAAATGTCAAGTACTTTGAACATGGGCTGCTAGGATGCAAGGTGGCTGTTAGAAGAGAAAGGACTTTGCAGCAGAACACTGAAATGCTGACGTCGATTTAAGTAGAAGAGAAGCTGACTTCTTTAGGAAAGAGCAATCATGACTTGAGAGACTTAGCTTTATGGTGGGGAGCAGAGTAGGCATGGAGGTGGAGGTGGTGAAAAAGGGTGGGGACTGTAGAAGAGAGTGAATCCTGGGTATTCATCAAAGGGCTAGATCACTGGACAAAAAATATTCCCATCTGGACATTGATGTGTTGGGACTAGTTACCAGTGGGATTGCTTTTTCTTGATAATGAACTCATACATGCCTCTTTCACAGTTTTCAGGGTCCAAGAGAGAATTGTTCTTTATTGCTCTAGAAACATCGATGGTCAGTCAGGAGCTGTCTTCAGCTGGTCATGTGGCTTCGCAGAAACACAGCATCTCTCTTCTGCTTATTGGTTCAGACCCCTGGGAAGTGCTTTCCTTCCTGGGGAGTCTTGTTGCAAACAAGAATACATTCTTTGAACAGACAGCCCTTCACCTGGCTCTTCCAGAAACACAGCCCTGAGGTCAACTCCTGAAAGTAGGAGTGAAAAGCCAAGTCACTCACAATCGTTATTTTTAGACAACAATAGAGGCTGGATGACGTGAATCGAGTAAATGGCTTCTAACATGGGAGCTTGGCACTACTTAGAAGTAGTGCAGGGCCCGGAGAGATAGCACAGCGGTGTTTGCCTTGCAAGCAGCCTATCCAGGACCAAAGGTGGTTGGTTCAAATCCTGGTGTCCCATATGGTCCCCCGTGCCTGCCAGGAGCTATTTCTGAGCAGACAGCAAGGAGTAACCCCTGAGCACTGCCAGATGTGACCCAAAAATCAAAAAAAAAAAAAAAAAAAAAAAAAAGAAGTAGTGCAAACCTTGGAACTATTCACTAGGAGTAGGTGACACCAAGGGCAGCTTCTAGCAGACTTGTGAGGGAGACCAAGGAGGCAAAATCAGTAGTGATGAGAGAGAGGAAGTGGAGGAGGAAGAGAGAGGAAGTGGAGGAGAGAGAGAGAAGTGGAGAGAGAGAGAGGAGGGGGAATGTAAGGGAGTGGAGTGAGAGGGGAGACGGCAATGGAAGGGAGGGAGGAGGAGAGAGAAAGGAGAGGGGAGGAGTAGGGGATTAGAGGAGACAAGTGAAGGGCAAACCTTTCTTCCAGGTTCCTAATTAGAACTCAGATTGCTCTGAGGGGAAAAGAAGGGAAAGGGAAAAACACTGCCTGGAGTTGGAGAACATTCAGCAGACACCCTGAAAATGTTTGTCTTTGATGGCAAATTTCTTCCTGGTCACTTTTCTCCCAAAGGCACTTAATTTTGTGCAATTGAAATCTTTCTAAGAAAATAATACTGCCCTCAAGTGTTTGATCTGCTCTGGGGATCTGAAGCTTAGGTTTGTGGACAAGAAAGTAAATGGTACACACACACACACACACACACACACACACACACACACACACACACACACAAGTCCTCCCCAATATGCCAACTTAAAATGATTTCCAGTGAATACAGACAATGCAGGTAAGATGGTACCCTTCTGTTTGTTTGTTTTTGTTTTTTGGGGGCCACACCCATTTGATGCTCAGGGGTTACTCCTGACTAAGCGCCCAGAAATTGCCCCTGGTTTTGGGGGACCATATGGGAAGCCGGGGATCGAATCTTGGTCCTTCCTTGGCTAGCGCTTGCAAGGCAGACACCTTACCTCTAGCACCACCTCTCCGGCCCCTTGTTCGTTTGTTTTTAAAGCATGCCCAAAACATAACATGGATGGACAATTTAGCTTCCAGGGCTAAATAGCAGAAAGACATGATTATTTTCACTTAGAGTTTAAAAAAGCAAAAACATTTCCCCCCTCCCCAGAAACCCAAGGAAAAAACCCACAAATTTAAACAGTTTCAGAAATCATCAGAAAAGCAAGAAAAGGGCCTTTCATGTGGCTATACAAAAAGATCTGTTGAAGAAAATTAGCTCCTACAGGAATAGGATTGAGAATGTGACAGATACTCACTTGGATCTAAATTTAACATCTTTCCACCTTGTCAACGTTTTAATGCCCTTCCTAGTTACTATAGTGACTGTACCTTGCAATTCCATATTTAATTTCTAGGTAACAGGCGACACTCGTGGAGACCAGCGTGTGGGCATAGGTTAAAAAAATCTGTTTGTTAAACGTCATTTGGAATTAAGTGCTTGAAAAGAGCATAATTGAGAATTAACTGCTTGAGCACTGTCTCTGTCTTTGCAATCTCTCTTGCTCACTCTCTCTTACTCTCTCATCTTTCCTCACTCTTTCTCTCACATACACATATCTTGCTTTATCTCACAAGAACTTTGAAACACCTTCCGATATAAGTTATACAAGATGAATCAGGAAGCATGATTGAATCCTAATTTTGAGAGTAAAATCTTTGACACGATTCCCTTGCATTACTAGGAAAACAAAAAGCAAACCAAAAAGGAAGGTTCTAAAATAAGTCCTTTTTAGCCTGTCACTCTTGATGTTTGATGAAGCTGCGAACAAAAGAACAGCCTCAATCGTCCAGGAACTGTTCCAGGGATGTAACAATTACAATATTATTCTGCTAAAAAGGACAGTTACATAGGTGGGAGTTGTTGGTATTTTTTTTCTCTCACATCAAACAGCATAACTTGCTTTAAAAAATTCCAGATAAATGTGGAATTTTCTGCCCACTGAAAAGATAAAGAGTATAATTGCTCTTCACATTTGAAAAGCACTTTATGAGGAGTGTATTTCAATCTCCTAAACTAAGTTGTCAAAGGATTCCTACCAGACAGTACAGAGCTGTTCCTCTTCTTATACTTACAGGTATTGGCTCTATGGGAAGGCTCTCTGGAGTAGACAAATAAGTCAAATGAAATGCTGGTTTCCAAATCAAGCACCAGCATTTTAGAAGCTACCATTTCTGAATCAAGCAGCATGCAAAAACAAGGTCATATTCTACAGGAGTGCTTTTCAGCTCCTGAAAATACATGTTCAAGACACAGCCCAAAGTAGGGTCCATCCTAAGGTACTGAAACAAAACAAAAAGACACTAGAAAAGTGGGGAGTAGTAGGACTAGGGAGTTAGCTCAAAGGGATGGATTGCATGCAAGAGGCCCTGACTTTGATCCCAGACTCCCAAACTCCCAGTGCCCAATGCCCCTCACCTAACTTACAATTTATAGTCCTGAGGACCCTAATGACTCCCACTGGGTCCCCAGTACTAGTCAGGTCAGCACGATGAGGCTAAGTGCTATCAAGAACAGCTTTTGGGGGCTTCTGTACTGCTAGGAAAGCCCCTATTAAAAAACAATAAAACAAAACCAACCAGAGCCAGGGTTTATAGTGATACTGAGGCAAGTAAGGCATTTGGTGCATGTAGCTGATTGCGTTTCTATCCCGTGTATCCCATCTGACACCCCTAAGACCTTCTGAGCACAGAGCCATGAAAAGTCTCTGAGCACAGTCAGTTGTGGCCCACAAATGAACAAATAAATAAATACAAGACCAAAGAGATCTCTCAAGGAGCTGGAGCTCTGCCAGGAGACAAAGTAACCCTGAGAATGCCAGGTGGGGCTCCCAAAACAACAACAATAACCACAACCACAACAACAACAACAACAACAAAGCAAAGGAAAAGGGCAATGGAAAAGGAGAAGAGGGAATATTCAGAAAACCCAAACTCTGGAATATGTTCAGAAATATATCCTAAGACTCAAAATCTCTTTCTCTGTTCCTGGCCCCAATCTAGTCATTCTTTTTTTTTTTTATTAAATAAATTTTTTATTTAAGTAACATGATCATATTTGGGTTACACTCATAACCAGAACACCCCCCTTCACCAGTGCAACATTACCCCCTCCCCGCTTCCCATCCCCTGCCTGTATTCTAGACAGGCATTCTACTACAGTAATTTGTTCAGTAAGTTGTATTTTTTTCCTTAAAGATAAGGGTAAAAAAGTATAGTAAAGGTGTGATAGTGGCAATTGCCAATGTTTGCATAGGTCCAGAAAAATGGAGAACATGGAAAAAAAATCCTTGACCTGATTATAAAAAGGCCTCACCCCAGAAGTTTATTGGCATAAGACAGACTCTGGGATCCAGGCATACCAGTCTATCCAACTCCAGAAACTTTTTCACACTTTAGCTATAGTTGGTATCAGACTTTTATATTTAAAGACTCTGGATTCTATGCATTTCTTTCATCGATGTCAGGCTGATGTGGAGCATCCTCTAGTTTCAGCATATCATTAAATGCAGAGCGATCTGCCCTGCATGCAGCCTGTTGCTGAGTCGCCTGGGTGTTGGGAGTACTCTTTGGAGTAAGTCAATGCCAAAGCAGTGGTAGGTCTTCTCTGGTAGAGGCTTGGATCCTGGGAATGTTAAAGACAATTGTGGTTGTTTCCACAGTTCCGGTGTGTGTGGGCGATGCCCATTCTTCTGAGGCCTGAGCCAAATCATTATGCCAATGTTCAGGGTTAAAGGCCTAATTACATTACCAAATGTGTGTTCCCATCTCTATTAGATTGGGTAGACACCAAGACTGACCTTCTGCCCCAACACCACCATCCAGCTCCTAATTGAATGACACCCTCTCGGTCCCCAGCTCATGCCTATACAAACAACACGCCTGTGCACGACGCCTGTTGACCCATGCTTGGTGGCTTCTCATGCCCCCATCAAACTATGGACTGTTGCATGATACCGGAATCAGCTTCAGCATAACCCCTAGTTCAAGGTCAATATAGGGTTCTGTAATGCCGCAAAACATGTCTCAAACTCAACTATCACCTGTTGTCTTCAAATACCCTTTTCTTTTTTTTTTTCTCTTTAAAACATAAAAGGGTCACATGTATCTCTTTTGTATATCTCAGATGTATTCCCTTAACATCTATAACTCTTTTCAAATATCCTCATTTAGTGACAATTTTGCCCACTATATTAGTTATTTGATTGTTTGATTTTTCCCCCAGTGAGATCTGTTCTATAAGCAATACTGGTAGAAGAGTAACTCTGTATAGATTTCACGTTTGTACCAAGTTACGGGAAATGTTGGACTTTATTCGTTGGCCCCCAGATGCACCTACAATATATTGTGGCATTGCTTCTCTTTTGCATAGGCACATTAAAATGGGAAAATAATACATATGCAAACAAGTTCTTATCTAATAGAGATGGGAACACAAATTTGGTAATGTAATTAGTCGTTTTTTTTTGTTTTTGTTTTTGTTTTTGGGTCACACTCGGCTGTGCTCAGGGGTTACTCCTGGCTCTATGATCAGAAATCACTCTTGGCAGGCTCAGGGGACCATGTGGGATGCTGGGACTCGAACCAATGACCTTTTGAATGAAAGGCAAACACACTACCTCCATGTTATCTCTCGGGCCCCAATCTAGTCATTCTTGACCTCACTCATCAAGTGTGCTACACGGGTCTCAATAGTTACCTCACCATGCTTCAGGGATTCCCAGAAGTGTTGTGGAACACCATTCAGTGCAGGGCAGGGGTCTCAAACTCGCGGCCCGAGGGCCGTTTGCAGCCCTCCGTACAACATTTTGTGGCCAGAGGCCGGCCTTCAAATATCGCAGTATTCGTGATTCGCTTACCGAATAATCGCAATAAAAATCGCATTAGTAAGAAAAAAATCGCATTAAACATTCGCATACCCCGAGCAGTTCTGTTTGGGGTATGCAAATGTTTAATGCGATATTTTGCGATTTTTTTCTTACTAATGCAATTTTTTATTGCGAATATTCGGTAAGCAAAATCCCTTATGCGGCCCTGCCTCACCCCGACTTTGCCTCCTGCGGCCCCCATATAAATTGAGTTTGAGAACCCTGGTGCAGGGGATTAGGTAGTGCTGGTTGAACCGTGTCCTGGGGACCCAACCTGGGGACTCAACATGCAAGGCACATGCTCCACCGTTGAGTTATCTCCCTGACCCATTTATCAGTAAGGAATCTACACGGAGAAGTCTTAGAATCAGATGTTCCAAGGATTCATTCCAGATAGGTGAGAAAGCAGTGGGACCTGTATATATAAAAAAACAAACAAGTCCCAAGCTGTCCAGAGGAGGAGTGAGGAATAGTTTACTTGTACACATGCTCAAACAGCATCTAAGGCAGGTTTCTCAGCTGGAGGCCAGAAAGCATGCAGGAAATTTTAGGGGGCCAAGATGAAAATGTAAACCAGGGGTGGTGGTGATTTTGATTGATGTGAGATTAGGGGTCAATCCAAAGACAGAGAGGCCTCAGAAGGTCAGAAGGGGCCATAGCAGGCAAAAATGATGGAGAAATTCTGATCGAAAAGAATCCACAGGCTTTATCTCAGTACGAATCAGGGAATTTGCGGCCATATTGCCAGACCACAGACCAAAGTGCAACTCTATGACAGGCAACCGTAAATTAGAATGTAGATTTGACTTTTATTCTTTTCTTTTTTTAATTTTTTTTCTGTAGAATTGTCACATGCCCTCTGAGGACTGAAAATAGTGATATATTACTGTTCTTGGGCACTTAGGGTACAAGCATTTTATTCATTATTGCTCCATATGAATTATTTTACAAGTGTTCACTCTTTGAAGGGTTACATCAAACAAGCCCGTCCCTACCAATGTCTCAGTAGGAAAAGAACAGTAATGAAAAGGAACCACAAGAGGGCGTGCTAATACTTTGTTTGAATAGAGACAACTCAGCAGGATCTAAGCACAAATTCAGGTACAGAATTTAGGTATAAACTAATTCTTTTGCTGCAGTTAATAAATATCAAATATGAAAAGTTTTACTTAATAAGTTTTGTAGGGGGAGGAGATAAAGTACCATAGGCAGGGCGCTTGCCTTGCACACAGCTGACTCAGATTGAAGACTCAATATCCAGTAGGTTTCCCAGAACTCTGCCAGGAGAGATTCGGGAATGCAGAACCAGGAGTAAGCCCTGAGCACTGAAGGGTGTGGTCCATTCCAAATAATAAGTTTCAAAAAATTTAGGATGAGTAATGAGATTTAAAAGGAGCATTGATTTATTTTATTTTGAAAAATTCTTTTTTAGTCACTGTGAATTGCAAACTTTTTCATGATTGTGTTTCAGGCATAAAATGTTCTGACATTAATCCTTTCACTAGTGTCCACTTCCCTCCACCAATGTCTCCAGGTTCTTTCCCACACACAGTCTGTCTCTGAAACACTTAAAAAATATTTGTAGACACTGTGGTTTACAGCACTGCTACTGATCAGGTTTCACAAGGTACTTTCCACCTTTCAGGACTCCTCTTTTCACATCCCCATCTGCAGCTCCCACTGGCAAGTTTTTTACTGAACACCAGTTCTCATGTCCCTTTTTCCTGTCTCTTAGAAATAAATGATACGTTTTATTCTTAAAACTTTATTCTCCTGGATTTCTACATTACTCATCATTTCTACCATCACAAGTTATAAAGATGGTTTTCAGAAACATAAGCATTGTTGCCTTTTGTTATTGTTTACCAAATCTATAACAATTTGGTAAATTTATTGTTCATTTTAGCAGATAGGAGAATGATTAAAAAGAATGATGACAAATTTTTAGAGGTTAAACTATTTTTTCCTACAAAACTGCCCTTGTGCTTTCAATATATATATATATATATTAATAATGATTTTTATTGAGACTATTTTCTGTCAGTTTTAGGCCCTAATATTTCTCTTTAGTCATAAGTAAAATCTAAACTTGGGTTTGGAAAAATAATTTGTATGATGTACACCTTTTTTGTTTTGTTTTGTTTGTTTTTGGGCTACACTGGACAGCTCTTTGGGTCACTCATGGCTCTGTGCTCAGAAATTGCTCCTGGAGGCTCAAGGGACCATATAGGATGCTGGGGATTGAACCCAAGTCCATCCTGGGTTGGTCATATGCAAAGCAAATGCACTACCATTGTGCTATCGATCCGGCAATACCTATATGCTGTATACCTTAAGGCATGGAATTAAAAGTAAAGATTAAGAAGCAAGTGACAAAAAACTTAGAGTATATGAGGTTTGGATAATGTTGAAAGTAAATGTGGATTTTCACTTATGAATGAAAAGTTATGACTGTTTTTATGGATCGTTTTCCTTTCATCTGAGGATGAAGAAGTATTTTTTTCTGAAGGGTGTGATATTTTAAATTTACAGTCACTTGTTCTCTGTGTAGCTCTGATCTCTTCCTATATAAAGACTAAATATGCCTTGTATGCAGCTGAGCTTGCTCTCTTTGATCTTTGGTAGTTCCCGAGCACTGCCAGGTCCTAAGCCCAGGACCATCAGCATGCCCTGAGCACCACTAAGTGTGACTTCCAAACCCTAAAAGAAATTTCCCTCAAAAAAAAAAAAATCCCTCCAAAACAACAACAATAACAAGAAAAAAAACAAGAAAAACATTGTTCCTGTTGCACGAAAACAACTAACAGCCAGCACATGGACAGGCCTGTTCATGTTCCAATAGATTGCTATTTATGCAAACAGATGCCAGATAAAAACTGGATCCTAGATTGAAGTTTTCTAAACCCTGATTTAGCTAGCTATGGCAGGCTGGGAGCTGGTAGACAGCAGTTGTATTACCCGGGTCACCAGACTCAGGTTCAATTTCTGACACCATGTGGTCTTTAGAGCATCACTGGGTGCAGCCTAGGTGGCCCCATAAATCTCTAGGGTGGCTGGACTAATCTGGGCATTTGCAGGGCCATTTTTCATTCTCAAGCCCGTGCATAGAATCACTGGCCTGAGGTGAACAGTGGGGCCCCTGGACCTCCCAAGCATTGCTCAGGAGACCTTCAAATATAACTGTACAAAAGAATGCCAAGTAATATGCAAAATACAAAATACTATGATATATTATTACAAATGCAATAAATGCAGTTTGATACAATTTTAAGTTGAAAAGGTTATATTTGATTTGCATCCTGCCTACCTAGGTTTGACTCACCACCAATACATATGGGCCCTTGAACACCCCCAGGGGTCACTGGGGAGTGTAAAGCCAGGAAGATCCCCTGAGCACCACAGGTAAGGCAGAAATGAAAATAAAATATCTAGCTCTGAACCTCTTTATGGAATTAAGAATCCCAAGAAGTAAACTTTAGAGACATGCACAGAGGGGCACTTAAAGCACCTTTGATGAGAGAGCAGGAAGTCATAAAAAAAAAAAAGCCTCTTTGCAGGCCCTGAAAAATGTTCCGCAAAGTCCTTAGCAAGAAGCCAAAATAAAAACTGTCTTAGGAAAAGGCGTCATTTTGAAAATGGATTGAAACAGGTGCGTAGCTCGCTAAAATAAGTACACCCTCCTCACCCCAGAGTAAAAAGAAACTGTCTTAAAAGGAAGAACTGTGTTTGATGTATTTGCAATTGGACTTGGACAAGCTCCTTGGATACATCCACTGTAATGACAGCTGGACCTGGATACGCCCGGGACACGCCCCTGGACGCGCCCCCTGTCACCCAGGGTATAAAAGGAAAAAAAACCTGGAGAGTTGGAGGAGGGCCCAGCAGGGTAGTGACCAGATCAGCAAGGGCTGGCTTAAGGGAGGTGAGGGAGGCAGTAAAGCATCCCTAAGATGCTCTTTATCTACCCTTCCTTTTCTATTCTCTCTGGAACCCAGATCTACAGACCTCCCCCCAATCCCCTTTGGCCTGTGAATTTTTCTCTCTGTCTTTCTCTGTCTCTCTCTGCCTCTGTGTCTCTCTCTGTCTCTCTCTTCCTCTGTCTCTGTCTCCCTCTCCTTCTGACTCTCTCTGTCTCTCTCTTCCTCTGTCTCTGTCTCCCTCTCCCTCTGATTCTGTCTCTCTGTCTCTGTCTGTCTCTCTCTGTCTCTCTCTTTAACCCTCTATCTGTCTCTGACTCTCTCTGTCTCTCTCTTTGTCTCTCTCTGTCTCTCTGTCTCTGTCTCTCTGTCTCTGTCTGTCTGTCTGTCTGTCTGTCTGTCTGTCTGTCTGTCTGTCTCTTTCTCTCTCTCACTCAGAAGCCCCCAGGGCAGTGGCAGGCTTTAGACTTCAGGCGGAATAAAAAGACACTTGATTTCTTCTTTATCTGCCCTTGTGAGCCTTGTAGCACCTGGACCCTGTAGCTTTGGGCCCTTGCAGCCCAGCAGCAGCCTGGAAACAGGCAGCCTTGCAACTCTGCAGCTAATTACAGACTTGCAGATAACTGCTGTAATTTGCAGATAATTGAGCACCTTGCAGATAACTGCAGTAATCTATAGATAACCCTGGGATTCTGCAGAGTTGAGTCTGAGTGCCAGAGACCCTGAGACAGAAGTGACAGAAAAAATCTGGAACCCTGCAGGAAGTGATAATTTTGTAGCAAGACAATAAGGTTGATATTTAGTGGCAAGTCTGTGCCCTCATTATCTGGATACAAGGACATTTACTGTTCTTACAACAGTTTCCCTTTGGAGGTAAGGTGGTTTGCATGCTAAATTACCACACCTCACCACTTCCTGAGTGCTAATGACCTCTCTCTCTTATGCCATGTCCTTTCTGGACTACCTACTTCTCCCTGTTCCTCATATCTCTTTGGTCTCCACCCCTAGTTAGTGATTTCAGTTCTGTTCACAGGAGTCAGAGGGTTTGATTCAAGGACATTTTCATAAGAAGACCTGGGACCTTGAATATTTTTTAAATTACTGAAGAGATAGAATAGTGGACAGCGTGCTTGCCTTGCACAAGGACAACCTGGGTGTGATCCCCAACATCCCATGTGGTCCCCTGAGCCGCTCCAGGGGTGATCCCTGAGGGCAGAGCCAGGAGAAAGTTCTGAACACCACCAAGTGTGGTCTGAAAAACCCATGTACTTTCTCTCTGGCCCCTTAAAAAAGTTATGTAAAGTTTTTGTTTGTTTTTAGCAACATCAGATGAATTCCTTAAAAGTTTCATGTGCTATCCGGGAAGAATAAGTTTCCCATAAAATCAGGACTAGAAAATAATGCCTGAAAGAAGTTTGTTTGGGCGTGGGGGAGGCTTTCCCAAGTGCTGTTCAGGAGACTGGGGGCTCTTCTCAGTGAATCTCAGTAGTTCAATGTGAGGTTTTGAGGATGAGATACTGCTTGGGCCTTGAACTTCTGAGAGCTATCGGGGCCACCCTGAATCCCTCTATTATCTCTTCAGTCCATTTTGCCGGGAGTGGGGTGGGGAGGGGGTACATTTGGTGATTATCAGGGTTTACTCCTGATCCTTCACTCAGGAATGGTGGGCTTAGAGGTCAGGGATCAAATCTGCAAATCAAATCACATGCAAGTCAAATTCCCTACCCACTGTACTATCTCTCTGGACCCAGAAAAATTTTAACACGGGGCCGGAGAGATAGCATGGAGGTAGGCGTTTGGCTTGCATGCAGAAGGATGATGGTTCAAATCCTGGCATCCCATGTGGTCCCCCAAGCCTGCCAGGAGCAATTTCTGAGTGTAGAGCTAGGAGTAACCCCTGAGTGCTGCCTGGTGTGACCCAAAAACCAAAAACCAAAAAGAAAGAAAAAAAAAAGAAAAATTTCAACACAATACTTTCAAAGAAAGATAACTGCAGAAAAAAATAAAGTTTAAAATCAACAAACAAATAGACTTCCCATACTCATTTTACAACTAATTGTTGTTGTTGGTGGTCTTTTTTGTTTGCTTATTTGTTTGTTTGTTTTTTTGGGTCACACCCAGTGATGTTCAGGGGTTACTCTGGGCTACACGCTCAGAAATTGTCTTGGGCTTTGGGGACCATAAGATCAAACTGCCGTCCATCCTAGGCTAGCACTGGCAAGGCAGACGCCTTACAGCTCCACGCTACCATTCCGGCCCCTGATTTAAGAACTATTTGGTTTGATTTCCAAGAGCCTAGATCCCAGACATTTTGATAACTCTGCCCAGCTGGGTCTCAAGAACTGCCAGGCTAACACTGGTGGTTTGGAAAACATTACATAGACTAACCATCCCCAGGTTTGAAACTTGGCTGTTCTAGGTTCCATTTCTGGCTCCACCTTATGTTAGTTGTCCTTGAGTAACATTTCCAAGCTCAGTTCCACTGCTGGCCATTCAAAATTAGTATTTTGGAAGATGTGATGCTATGACTATTCCTGGTTCTGTACTCAGGCCTGAACCCTGGGGGTACTCAGGGACCACATGTGTGTTGAGAAATTTCAATCAGGGTTAGCTATATGCAAGGAAGTGCCTTTCCTCCTTTCTTGTCTTTTTGGCTTACAGTGTCAACTTTTGCCCCCAAATAAGGATTGAACATCTGCTATGGAGTTAGTGGCTTTATAGTTAGGTTATAGGCTACATACTCTGTCCCTGGTCATTGTTGGGGGACAGTATAGCTGGATGTGCTTCACTCAACAGTGTGATTCATCAGGGCAATGCGGGGTACCTGGTGTTTGGAGCTGAGGAAATGGGACATTCAATCTGTGCATGGCCTACACTACTGACTAAGAGTCACAGAGCCTGGATTACTGACTAGTGGTCCAAAACCAAGTTTATTGTGTGAATTTAGGTTTTTATAGTGCATTGGCCAGGGCCTATATGATCAGGCCCCTGTAGCTTGGTTTACAGAAGTTCATCAAAAGGGAAATTACACATGAAGTCAGAAAGGAGTAAACCACAAGGGCTTAAGGGAAGCAGAAAGACATAGATGCCTATCTCAAGGTGGTGAAAAGAAAATAGGGATGCCTGCACTAAGAGATGGCCAGATATGGAGATATTTTTGTGAGGCACAATGTCTGCTGGTTTTCTAGAGAGGAGTCAGATCTATGCCGAGCTAGGTTCCAGTCATATCTGGAATGTTGTTCCTAGGCCTTTGCCCTAGACCTGGAGCATTCTCCAAAGGAAGCTACTTCACCATTGCTGAGTCTGATCACAAGTAAACTAAAAAAAACCCCAAACAAACAAATAAACAATAAAAAACAAAAAAAAAAACAAAAAACAAAGACAAAAACTCAACAATTTAGTGGACTCCAATAGGCAGCACACAGAGTTATATCAATAGTGAGAGCATTTTACTGTTGGTTAGGGGCCAACCCAACAGCACCCAGGACTTACCTCTGACTGCACTCAGAGATCACTCCTTATAGTGCTTGGGGACCCTATGTGTTACTGGGAATCGAATCCATACTATCTCTGTAGAATCTCTCCAGCCCCAAAGTTTAAGCATTTTTTTTTACTCCCCCTATTGCTAAATTATCTTTATTTAAACACTGTGATTACAAATATGATTGTAGTTGTATGATTACAGTCATGTAAAGAACGCCCCCTTGACCGGAGAGATAGCATGGAGGTAAGGCGTTTGTCTTTCATGCAGAAGGTCATTGGTTCAAATCCCGGCATCCCATAGGGTTCCCCGTGCCTGCCAAGAGTGATTTCTGAGCGTGGAGCCAGGAGTAATACCTGAGCACTGCTGGGTGTGACCCCAAAACAAAAAACAAACAAACAAACAAACAAAAAAGAACACTTCCCCTTCATCAGTGCAAGATTCCCACCACCAATTTCCCAGATCTCCCTCCTCCCCACCCCACTCACCCCTGTACTCGAGACAGGCTTTCTACTTCCCTCATTCATTCACATTGTTATGATAGTTCTCGGTGTAGTTATTTCTCTAACTGCACTCATCACTCTATGTGGTGAGCTTCATGTCATGAGTTGCACCTACCAGCCCTCATCTCTCTTGTCTCTGAGATACTGCTAAAAATGTCTTTCATTTTTCTTAAAACCCATAGAGGAGTGAAACTATTCTGTGTCTTTCTCTATCCCTCTGACTTATTTCACTCAGCACAATAGATTCCATGTACATCCATGTAGTTTAAGCATTTTTAGTTTTAGGGCCACACCCGGCAGTGCTCAGGGGCTACTCCTGGTTATCTGCTCAGACATAGCTCCTGGCAGGCACGGGGGACCATATGGGATGCCGGGATTCGAACCAACCACCTTAGGTCCTGGATCGGTTGTTTGCAAGGCAAACGCCGCTGTGCTATCTCTCCGGTCCCAGTTTAAGCATTTTTAAAGAAGATATAAATGTTTTGTTTTGCTCTGAAAGAGACATCTCTTCTTGGGGTTTGAAGGCATAATACAGGGCTAAGAATCTCACCCTGGTCCCCCCAAGCCAGGGGCGATTTCTGAGCGCATAGCCAGGAGTAACCCCTGAGCATCAAACGGGTGTGGCCCAAAAACCAAAAAAAAAAAAGAATCTCACCCTGTAACTCCTGCACTTGATGTGGTTCTCTGAACTCTAGCTGTCATGATCCCTGTGCACAGAGGCAGGAACAAGCCCTAAACAATGTTGGGTTTGGTCCAAATGCACCATCCTCCAAAAATAAGCACCTTTTCTTGAATTTCCTGACAATTCAAGTGACTTCCTCTCTCTTATACCTCAACTGGGTGAAAAACCAAGGGAAAAGAATGTCAGTCTTCACGTTTTCCTGTCAAGTCCTGACCTGTGCTCACTTTCTTTGCATCTTGGCTTGGAGCAATATTACACTCAGGCTTGATCCAGTAGCCTGAGCTCCAATTTCTGTTGTGGTAAGTTTTGTTCCTACACGTAGGTTTAGGGATTCCTGTTGCTGGGGAACCAGGCCAAAAGGGAAAGAATTAGGCCACACCTGCTACTTCTTTGCTATTCATATTTTCTTTGTCTTTTCTCTAGTTTATCTGAGCAGAGAAGAAATCTCCCTCTGATATGGGGTGTGGAAAATCACAGGCGGGTCTCCTCATTGTTGCTTGGCAGAGATCTGATACCCAGAAGGGAGTTGGCAACTCCCTTCCTCTGGTCAGGACCTTTCTTCTTGCTGGGAAACACTTATTCATCTGCTCTTTAGGTTCTCCTGAACACACAAAACCAATATGAACATTAAGGAGGAAAATCATTTCACAAGTTCCCTCACAATCACAAAATCACCACGGAAGGAGAGTAGAGCTTGGCAATTATTCTATTGTTCTGTGGAAAGCTTCAATCCAGGAAAAAGAAAGTTCTGGTTCCAGGAAGAAGTGCTTTCATGTGCCTGGCGGGGTGGTCTGTCTCTTGGAAGCTTTGTGGCTGCTGTGTGCAGGAAGGTCAAATGGGCATGTGAGGAGTTTTGTGGATTTGGGCATTTGGTCAATTTTCTTTCCAAGTGAATCCAATGGGTTTTGCTATAGTCTCTTAGAGCTGGGCATTAAAAAAATTAGAAATGAAGAATTTCCACGTTAGGGATTTCTTGATGGTTTCGATGTTAATAGTTTTGAACTAGAGGAAAGGTGGAAACAATGGAATTGTTCAAGGAATCTGGGTAGGCTATTTGGATATCACTTGGATAGTTGAGTGTGTCTGATTTGTTTTCAGGGAAAGAGCTTCATTAGTTGAATGACATCTCTCAAATTCAAGGTCAGTCTTTTTTTTTTTTTTCTTTTGGTTTTTGGGCCACACCGGCAATACTCAGGGGTTACTCCTGGCTATCCATTCAGAAATTGCTCCTGAATTGGGGGACCATATGGGAGACCGGGGATTGAACCACGGTCTGTCCTAGGTCAGCGAGTGCAAGGCAAACACCCTAACGCTTGCACCACTGCTCCGGCCCCTCAAGGTCAGTCTTAATTTTAATTTGTTCCCTTAAATCTGTGCATATCTCTCAGAATCTTGGGAGAAATCAGAAATATAGAGTATGAAAACAAAATGGAATTTGGCATTATTCTTACTACCCCCTCCCCATCTTCTCTAAGCCAAATACTAAATCAAGGCATAGCTGATCAAATTAATCATAAGGAAATTGTTAAATGAATCTGAAATGCTCATGTGACCAAAACAAAACAATAGAAGGTGAGTGGCTCCCATTCTTATATTTTATTTTTAATTTTCAAGTTTCCAGTCTTGAATATACAAAGAATCTCATCCCTATGATTAGCTAACAGGACTTTTTATTTTTCTAAAGTTTCATTTCAAGAGATTGCTTTGGGTCAGAATAATAGCCTTATTTTTGGTGGTTGAAATGTATGATTGCTTCATACATTTCCAGGAAATTTGGGTATTTGTGGTGGAGAAAATTAGTTCAAGCAGGGAGAAAGGGCTTTCAATGCTGTGTTACTTACAGGATTTTCTTTATAAATGGGCTGTGACATTTTGTGCATAATTTCATAATGGTGCTTCTCTAGGCAATGAAAACTTCGAGAAAATAACAAATAGGTAATAAGCAATACAAAAGTAAATAGGGAGTAGGACTGAAGTGTAGTGGCTAGGACACTTGCCAGGCATACAGCTGACCTATGTTCCATCATCAGCGTTATATATGTTTTTCCGAGTACCACCAGGAGTGAACCCTGAGCACAGAGCCCTGAGCACCACTGGAGGTGGCACCAAATATCTCTCCTGTCCGTGACCCCAGCAAATAGCCAATCAAGCAAAGACATGAATATTTGCCTATCAGGTAGAAATCCAGATGCCAGCTTTGCTTCTGCATTCTCTACCTCACATATAAGATTCAAATGAGTTCTCTAAGGTCTCTTCTGCACATTCTTTTTATTTTTTAATTTTTATTGAGATCAATGTGAATTACAACTCTTTCAGAGTTACATTTAAGTACATAGTGACAATGAATTCGGGCAATTCCTACCACCAGTGCTGACCTCTCTCTGCCCCTGTTCCCAGCACGCATCCCATATTTCCACCCTTAGCCCACTGGACTATTAGTGTAACAGGTCCCTTTTGTGTATAGCTTGTTGTAGTCTGGGTCTCTTGATTCAACTGTCATTGACTTTGGATTGGGTATTTAGGGTTATTCACTTTTATTTCCATTCAATGTTTGGAGACTGCTTGCCCCCATTACTATCCACTTTTTTCCCTCAATATATGAGACAATCCAATCTTCTGCACATTCTTGGTTAATCTGTGTGCAAATCTTCTCTGCTGGGGAGAAGCTCCCTGACCCCTGAACCTTTCTGCCCACCTTAAGCAACTACAAGAGCCTTTGGAATATTTGCCTGCATGGCTCTTTATTTACTGCAATCTCATCTCTTGAGAAACAGAACAGATTATTTTATCCTCCAGCTGAAACCATCCCTCGCCCTACTCTGACAATTTGGGGGTTGCAGGTAGGAAGTTCTGGAGTCAGAACTTCCTATCCAGTGCAGTTTTCCAGAGAAGGGCATGTTAGATTATTAGGCCTCAGGAGAGGTTATCTATCTAGCCTCAGCTAAATAACATGTTCTTCCAGATGTCAGAAGTCAGGTGGAGACATGCCAGATGGTAAAGACTTCCAGAGAAAAGTCAAGAGCTCAGCCAGCCAGGTTGGGGACAAGGAGAGGATGATGAAAGCAAGCTGTGGTCATGTGGACCCTGACAGACACACCAGGCAATTGACCTGGAGTCTACTCCGAGGGCCAAAGAATCATAGATCTGCTTCCTGCATTGTGTAGGAACTAACTCTCCAAGCCCGAACAAAACAATTTAAAAATGTATTCATGTTTGTAACCATGGTGCCTAAATAAAGATATAGATAAATAATGTATTCTTTTTTTTACACTTTTTATTTATTTAAACATCTTGATTACAAATATGATTGTGATTAGATTTCAGTCACGTAAAGTAATGTATTCTTCTGTTCACCAAAAATTATTCACTTTTTCCTAGACTGCGTGATTTATTAAGTAAAAATAATTTCCTAGTCATTGAGAGATGGGATGGAAAACTCCTCCCCTCTCCATTCATTAACAAGCTACAGAGGCAAGAGCTGGGCTTGGAGACCACACATGCCAGGAGTTTGCCCCTTGCACTGGTATGTGGTGGGCACTGGGCTGGACAGCTAGCCAAAGAACCCCCGGACTGCCAGTTAGTCTGGGAGCCCAGATTCCCCCACGCCAGAATGGTCTTCATGGCCACATCTCGTAACCTGGGCCTTGGGGGATAGGATGGGGTGGAGGAAAACTCCTCCCCTCTCCATTCATTCACAAGCTGCAGAGGCGAGAGCTGGGCTTGGAGACCACACATGCCAGGACAGCTAGCCAAAGCAGATTTATCTCAACCATAGCAGCCCCTCTACAGGGGTGTCCTTTTTTTTTCTTTTTTCTTTCTTTATTTTCTTTTTTTTTCTTTTTTTTTTTTACCGTTAACCATTTTTTTAACATCAATCAAAAATATTCCAATTCTTGATTATTTATAGAAAAGGAAATGGAATATCCTATATATGGAGGATAGCACTCAAATTGATCTCTGAAGTCAGTGTCTAAGAGAATGTTACTTTCCATACAGTTGTCTTCTCTGACCGCCGAACCTTATCCTTAAATATTTCATCTATACAATGTGTATAGCCCCTCTTCTATATTGCCTTTCCACACCCAGAGACCTTTCTACTCCCCCCATATCCCAACCCAGATTTGTTATCTCCCCCTTATTTAACCCTCTTTACCCTCAGTTTTTAACCTGTTAGGCACCAAGACTGACTTCCTTCCCAACAGACACCATCCAGCTGCTCAATGAAAACACCCTCTCGAATCCTCATCTTGTGTCTCAGCAAAAAACCACAACCAATAAGCCTCCTGACTCAAACTTGTGACCCCTTTTACCCCCATCAAATCGTGGATGGTTGCATGATACCGGTTTCAGCTGCAGCAAAACCCCCTATTCAAGGACATTACAGGACTCTGAAATGCCGCAAATCATATCTTAAACTCTAGACCAAAGTCTGTGATATGAAAAAGTACCTTGGCTTTCACTCCCCACAAGAATATCTCAGAAGACCTAATTGGGAAGCCTATATTGTCTATGCAAGCTTAATACCTTTATAATAATGTATCTTAAGATATGTATTCCTAAACATACAGATAGTTTCCCCCATTACTTTCTTCAAATACTTTTTTCCCTATTTTTCTCAATTTCCTTTTTTTTTAATCTCAATTTCATCTATATATTCTATTTTTGTATATACATATTTTCTCTACCCTTACCAGTTTTGGTGCTGCTTAGTACAAAATCTAAGAAAATGTCTTGCCTGGGACAAAAGCTCAGACCACACCACAGATACTGTACATGTAGCATGTCATCCTTACCCGGAATAGCACCAGCAATACAAAAGGACACCATATGTTTTTGTATAGGCACAGTAAATAAGGGAAATCATGGACTCAGACACAAGATCTTATCTTCTAAGGATAAGAACTCACACTATTTACACAAGGGTGCCTCCCATCCTGGACATATGTCACGTGGATACAACTCAGTCTCCACGAGATTGGACAGTGTTAGTTCATTCTCAAATCCCAGATCCCAGACGTAGAACTGAAACAACCCCCCTCAACAACAATAGGAACTAAGCTCCATTGGGAGATATACTTGTGTCAGTGTTAATATGACAACAGGACAGCGAGGAAATGACAACTTGACCTAAGACCAGGAGGTCCTATCACATCACCTAACACTAAGTGAAAATCAGAAGATGTATCATCCTTTGAACTATGAAAAATAAGAGCGCTAACTACAGAAAACTGACTTTGACAACGGTGACTGGGCAGAACGTACCTTGAGACCATTAAGGAAAACTCTACCCTAGGCTATAGCCCAGGTCTCCTACAAAAATCAAGATTTCTTAGTGCAGAGGCCCAATTCTGACAACAAAGACTGAGCAGAACCTTTGGAACCATAATTTCCGAGACTCCGGCTTAGGGAACAAGCAAAAACATGGAGCACATGATACAAAATACTGAACACACCAACAATGTTGGAACAGTACCTCTAGAACCTTAAAGACTCTATTCTAGGCCTTGTCCTAGGACCTGCGCAAATAACAAGATTGCTTGCTACAATGGCCTTATTTTCTCATCCACAACTGAGAGGAAAGGTTCCTGACACCACACAAAAACAAAACAAAGCAAAGCAAAACAAAAACAAACAAAAAAACCCCCTGGGTTATGGCAATGAGAAGGTATGGAGCCAGTGGTTGTTCCCACGACAATATGCTTCAAGAGTGGAAAAACCCTGAATCTCTTAGGCCATGGGAATTTCCTTCTTTCCCCAATACTTACTGTGCCTATACAAAAAAAAAAAAGGGGGGGGGGTAACACCAAGCCCTGCCACTGCATCACTTTTTCTGGTTTTGTTTTGCTTTTTTTTTTTGTTTTTTTTTTTTTTTGATATTATTTCACTTCTCTTTTTTCTTCCACTTTTTTCTTTCTTTTTCACTTTTGTGGATATTATTCGGTGATTTTTTTCTTTCTATTTTAGTAGTTGATACCAAGTTTTTTCTTCTCTTTTCCTTAACCTTTTTATCTCCAACCAAATAGCATAAGTTGAATCATTCAGCCTCATAAATTGAGGTGGGGAAAGAATGATACTAGGACCAGTCATATGAACATGTAGTGTAAATAAAAAATGACCAGACTGGAACACCAAACAGAATAGATACCCAACCTATAACAAGCTGTAAGGTGGAGACCAGTTACACTAGGATTCTGGGGGGTAAAGGAGGGATATGTGGGAGACAAGCTGGGAACAGGAGTGAAGGGAGGAAAACATTGGTGGTGGGAAAGCCCTTCATTCATTGTCACCATGTACTGTAAATAATTTTGTGTAATGAACTTCAGTCACAATAAAAAAAAAGTAAAAAAACAAACAAACAAAAAAAAGAAATTACACTCTATAAAAAGATCAAAAAATCTTTAAAAAATTTAATTCAAGAACTGTGGTTATTTATACCAAGTTATTAATAGTTGAGTTTTGGGCATATACTATTTTAAAAGCAATCTCCTGATGGCTGCATAGTATTCCATTGTATATATGTACCACAGTTTCTTTAGCCATTCATCTGTTGAAGGGCATCTTGGTTGTTTCCAGAGTCTGACTATTGTAAATAGCTCTGCAATGAATATAGGAGTAAAAAAGGGATTTTTGTATTGTATTTTTGTGTTCCTTGGGTATATTCCTAGGAGTAGTATAGCTGGATCATATGGTTGCTCAATTTCCAGTTTGTGAAGGAAACTTCATATCGCTTTCCATAAAGGTTGTACTAGATGGCATTCCCACCAGCAGTGAAAAAGAGTTCCTTTCTCTCCACATACCCGCCAGCACTGCTTGTTTTCCTTTTTTGTGATGTGTGCCAATCTCAGTGGTGTGAGGTGGTACCTCACAGTAGTTTTGATTTGCATCTCCCTGACGATTAGTGATATTGAGCATCTTTTCATGTGCCTTTTAGCCATTTGCCTTTCTTCTTTTTAAAAGTGTCTGTTCATTTTTTCTCCCCATTTTTTGATGGGGTTAGTTGTTTTTTTCTTGTATAGTTCTGTCAGTACCTTGTAAATTTTGGATATTAGCTCTTTATCTGATGAGTATTGGGTGAATAATTTCTCCCACTTAGTGGGTGGCCTTTGTATTCTGGGCACTATTTCCTTTGAGATGCAGAAGCTTCTCAGCTTAGTATAATCCCATCTGTTTATCTCTGCTTCCACTTGTTTGGAAAGTGCTGTCTCCTCCTTAAAGATGCCTTTAGTCTCAATGTCCTGGAGTGTTTCACCTACATGTTGTTCTATATACCTTATAGTTTCAGATCTGATATCAAGGTCTTTAATCCATTTGGATTTTACCTTTGTACATGGTGTTAGCTGGGGGTCTGAGTTCTCTTTTTTGCAAGTGGCTAGCCAGTTGTGCCAACACCACTTGTTGAATAGGCTTTCCTTGCTCCATTTAGGATTTCTTGCTCCTTTATCAAAAATTAGGTGGTTATATGTCTGAGTACATATGAGTTATATGTCTGTGGTACATATACACAATGGAATACTATGCAGCTGTCAGGAGAGATGAAGTCATGAAATTTTCCTATACATGGATGTACATGGAATCTATTATGCTGAGTGAAGTAAATCAGAGGGAGAAAGAAAAACACAGAATGGTTTCACTCCTCTATGGGCTTTAAGAAAAATGAAAGACATTTTTAACAGTATCTCAGAGACAAGAGAGATGAGGGCTGGTAGGGGCAGCTCATGACATGAAGCTCATCACATAGAGTGATGAGTGCAGTTGGAGAGATGACTACACTGAAAACTATCATAACAATGTGAATGAATGAGGGAAGTAGAAAGCCTGTCTCGAGTACAGGTGTGGGGGAGTGGGGAGGAGGGAGATCTGGGAAATTGGTGGTGGAATGTTGCACTGGTGAAGGGGGGTGTTCTTTACATGACTGTAATCATACAACTATAATCATGTTTGTAATCATGGTGTTTAAATAAAGATAATTATAAAAAATAAAAAAAAAGCAATCTCACCACCAGTGTCAATTCCCATCACTCATGCTTCCATATTCCATCCACCCATCCCCAACCAGCCTCCCCAAATCCCATCTGCCATCCTTGGCACGTACATCAATTAAAGTTCTGTGGTTTCAGCTTAGATATCATGTTTTCAGTGTGTTAAGTCTGAGCTTTGCACATAGAGCTATACCACTCTTCCACAGCCAAAATATCCCCCATTACTACCCTTTCTCATCTTCTTCCTTCCTCCCTTGATTTCTTTTCTTCACTGTCCTTTTCTTTTCCTAGGCTCTGAGGTCAAAGGTGATCTGGGTATGCCATAAGCTGAACAATTTTAGATCTTAGTAATGCCAGTAGAATAAAACTAAGAAGGTCTTATTTCAACATACTCAGTTCCCAGGTGAAAATTATTATCTAAGTTACTTGGGAAGACCTGAGGAAACCAGCACAACTGGTCTGAATCAAATTTTCCAGGTCTGACAAACATATATATTGGAGGGAGTGGGGTAGGTAGATTTCTTGAGCTCACCTAGCAGTGCTTTAGGCTTACTTCTGGCTCCATGTTCATGAATCACTCTTGGAACTCAGGGGATCAAGTACAGTGCCAGGGATTAAACCCTGTGTTGCCTGCATGCAAGGCAAGTGCCCTACCTACTGTACTATTGCTTGGGTCTTCCTAAGAATATATGTTTTTAAACAAGTTTTCTAGGCAATTCTTAGAAAGTTTAGCTGATGTATTACAAGGGAAATAATAAAAATTCTTTATTGAGAGCCATGCTTCCCCTTCCTTAATTTTTTGCCATTAACTTTGTGGTCCCTTCATTCTTTTTTTTTTTTTTTTTGTGGTTTTTGGGTCACACCCGGCAGTGCTCAGGGGTTATTCCTGGCTCCAGGCTCAGAAATTGCTCCTGGCAGGCACGGGGGATCATAAGGGACACCGGGATTCGAACTGATGACCTCCTGCATGAAAGGCAAACACCTTAACTCCATGCTATCTCTCCAGCCCCTGGTCCCTTCATTCTTATTCTCTAGTGCCTTTGCTCACCTTCCAGTGCCCCAATCTACTTTCTGAATGCTATACTCTGTCTTCTTGGGTTGGCAAAATTCTGTTACATCAACATTGAACAAACTAATAATGGATTGTGAACTTTTCCCTGGACACCAGAATGCATTGAGAGGATAAATGGCTTATTTTATCCTTCCGAGAGAATACTATTGGTAAATATTTATCATGTTAAGTTTATAGTTACAGGTTATAATATCCTAAATCACAAAGTAGGACACATGATCCAATCAGAATTGTCTCAGATAATATAATATGTTGATGACTACACTTAATGTTGTATATCAGTTTTCTCTGAATGAGTTCTTCTATGAATTCTTTCTTTTATAAAGGAGCTATCCCTCATAGCTCTTTATATAGGTCTACTATGTAGGATCTCTAACAGAAGGTCTTCATGCTCTGTCATATATCAGTAAAGTTATCTACATATAAATACATTATAGGTATGTCAAGTTTAAGAATTAAGTCTTTTGGTTCACTGAGATGACATATATTCTAGTTCTTTAATTTTTTTATTTTGCATTTGAGGCATCATGTTTTACAAAATATTTCTTACAGTTTCATGCATATAATATTCTAACACCAAATTCACCACTGGAGTGTCTGCTTGCCTCTACTATTGCTTCAGAAAATTTGTTTCTTTTTATTTTATTTATTTATTTATTTATTTATTTTTGTTTTTTGGCCACACCCATTGGATGCTCAGGCGTTACTCCTGGCTAAGCACTCAGAAGTTGCCCCTGGCTTGGGGGGACCATATGGGACACCAGGGGATTAACTGTGGTCCTTCCTTGGCTAGCGCTTACAAGGCAGACACCTTACCTCTAGCGCCACCTCACCGGCCCCAGAGAATTTATTTCTAATTGAGATAATTTTGATTTATAAATCTATATGTTATAGAGGTACAATGTCACATCTTTTCAAAACAAATGACTACTTCACATCTATCACCAAGGTATCAATACCCTTCATCTCAGTATATTGGAGCCATCCCCCTTCATTATTCTCTACCTCTCTGCTTTGATAAACTCAGGTCTACTTTTAGAGTCCAAGTCTTTATTTTTACTTGACTTTGTATGTTCCTTTACTTGTATATCCCACATACAAATGAAGTCACTTAGAATTAGTCTTATTACTTCTTACTTATTTCACTTAGCATGGCCTCTTCCACTTTTTCCATGTTATTGAAAAGGCAAGATTTTATCATTTCATCTAGCTGAGTAGTAGTTCATTGTGAATATATATCATAAATTCTTTTTTGTTTGTTTGTTTGTTTGTTTGTTTTTTGATTCTTGGCCACACTTGGAGGTGCTCAAGAGTTACTACTGGCTCTGTGCTCAGAAATCACTTCTGATAGGCTTGGAGGACCACTAGGGACGCTGTGTTTACCCTGTTTGGCCATATGCAAAGCAAACACCCTACCCTCCTTGCTATCGCTCTGGCCCCAAACCATAACTATTTTATTCACTCATTTGTTCTTGGAAACTTGAGTTGTTTTCATTTCTCATCGATTGCAAATTAACACTACAACCAACACAGGGTGGGTACATATCTTTTAAAATCAATGTTTTCCTCATCTTTGGATAGTAATCCAGAAGTAGAATTGCTAGATAAGATGTCTAGAATCACCAAGAAAATGGTATTTTTTCAGACAGCCTTCTCTATGGAGAAAGGATATATATTTTGTTTGTTTTAGTTCTAAGACCAGATATGAAGAAGGTGAAGACATCCTCATAACCAAGCTAGAAGATAATGGAAGAATTCATGACATGCCAGAGATAGAATTGGAGTTGATTACACAAGATACAAACAAAATTCCAGATCTTATAAAATTTCAATTGGATAGAGATATGTCCAATAACAAGTTAAACAAATACAGAATTTTCTAAAGGATATTTACTTCCTCTAGTAAATCTAGTTAAGAAACAGAAAACTTGGGTGATTCATATACTCATCAGTTCCTTAAAGTCACTGTCACTATGTACTTTAAGTATAACTGTGAAATACTTATAATTCACATTGGTCACAATAAAAATTATAAAAATAAAGAAAAAAAGAAAAGATATTATTGTAATAATGCTCAGAGACAACAGAGATGGGGACCAGGAGGACGGGCTCATGATATGAAGCTCACCACAAAGAGTGGTGAATGCAGTTATAAAAATAACTACACTAACAAATATCATAACAATGTTAATAAATGAGTGAAGTAGAATGCCTGTCTCGAATACAGGCAGGGGGTAGGGGAGGAGGAAGATGAGGGGCATTGGTGGTGGGATTGTTGCACTGGTAAAGGTAGGTTTTCTTTTTATGATTGAAACCCAACTACAATCATGTTTGTAATCATGGCGATTAAATAAATTATTTAAAGAAAAAAATAAAAGAAAATAAGAGGAATGCTTGTAGGGTGTATATTAATATTGAGGGTAGTGGGGTTGCTTACGGTCTCTTAGAAGTCACTTTTGTCTTGTGAAGTGGATACAAAAATAGAACCAGCTCTGACAGGAAACCTTTCTAGGAAGAGGAAACCTCAAGAGGCACAGCCTGGAGATACAAATAAGTATTAGTTTGTTTTTGAGGAAGAACTGAAGGGCAGACACTACGCATGGTTCAGTAACAGAGGGTGCAAGCTTAGGGGATGAGAGTGGAGGAAGAGGGAGGCAGGGTTTGTGGTTTTTTGGAATTTATTTTATGCCAAGTGCAATGGTAAGCCAGTGGAAAAATCTAAACAGAAAATGACAACAAGGTTTTGTCATCCGATCTACAATTTTGAGAACTATTTAAAGAGATATAACTAGCAGAGTTAGGAAGTTTCTAAAACACATTAAAAGGAGACAGTAAAGTGAGGGCATTGAAAGATTTCCAGGTGATACACAGGCTTTTGGTTTGGCTATTGTAAGTTGACATGAAATATTGCAGACACACTGAATCAGAGGTTCTCATGGGTCCTCCAGGTAGAAATGTTGCCTAAGACCCCTTATCTTCATATAGACATGAACCTAAGAGTAGCTAAAATCACAGAGAATGGAAGAGACATAGACCGGTCTGTGGGAACCCTATACTATTTTCAAAAATAGACAAAATCTCAACACAAGATAGACAAAAATATCAGGATCCATTTACAATAAAGACTTATGTGTTCAATAGATAGATCACTGGTGTTCTTGGGGAGATAAATGGGAATATGACGTGAATATGATGTTTTTTTGAAAAATGTTGCACAGAACTGAAGAAGACAATCAGAAGGATCAGTACAAGATTATTGGAATTTTCAGTGGGGCCATCTAGAAGCAGGTAAAAAAGGGTGGGGGCGGGAATCAGAGAATTAAAAATTAAAAGAATAGGGAGAGTTAGGAAAGAGTAAAGAAAGAGTAACTTTAAGGGGGAAGGTCACCTTCTTATATGAATGAGGTAGGAAAAACGTGGTGCCTGTACACTTTTGAATGAAAATGAATAGATGGGATTTATTTAATAAAAGCAATAGAATAGGAGATTCTAGAACCAAGAACTCTTTGTTTTTACTTATTCTTAATTGAGGTGAAGTTCATATAACAGAATTACTTTTTCATCTTTTATCCCTCCCTTCCTCCCTTCCTCCCTTCCTCTCTCTCTCTTTTCTCTCTCTCTTTCTTTCTTTCTTTCTTTCTTTCTTTCTTTCTTTCTTTCTTTCTTTCTTTCTTTCTTTCTTTCTTTCTTTCTTTCTTTCTTTCTTTCTTTCTTTCTTTCTTTCTTTCTTTCTTTCTTTCTTTCTTTCTTCTTTCTTTCTTTCTTTCTTTCTCTCTCTTTCTTCTTTCTTTCTTTCTTTCTTTCTTTCTTCTTCTTTCTTTCTTTCTTTCTTTCTTTCTTTCTTTCTTTCTTTCTTTCTTTCTTTCTTTCTTTCTTTCTTTCTTTCTTTCTTTCTTTCTTTCTTTCTTTCTTTCTTTCTTTCTTTCTTTCTTTCTTTCTTTCTTTCTTTCTTTCTTTCTTTCTTTCTTTCTTTCTTTCTTTCTTTCTTCTTTCTTTCTTTCTTTCTTTCTTTCTTTCTTTCTTTCTTTCTTTCTTTCTTTCTTTCTTTCTTTCTTTCTTTCTTTCTTTCTTTCTTTCTTTCTTTCTTTCTTTCTTCCTTCCTTCCTTCCTTCCTTCCTTCCTTCCTTCCTTCCTTCCTTCCTTCCTTCCTTCCTTCCTTCCTTCCTTCCTTCCTTCCTTCCTTCCTTCCTTCCTTCCTTCCTTCCTTCCTTCCTTCCTTCCTTCCTTCCTTCCTTTCTTTCTTTCTTTCTTTCTTTCTTTCTATCTTTCTTTCTTTCTTTCTTTTTCTTTCTTTTCTTTCTCCCTCCTATGGTGCTTAGTGCTTACTCCTGATTCTGCACTTAAGGATGACTCCTAGCTGTACAGGGATAGATTCTGTGTTGGCCCATGCAAGCTAAGCATCCTCCTTACTATACAATTTCTGTGCTCTTCACATTTTCTTAATTCATTCCCTGATAGGCATTTAGATTGTTCTCATTTCTTGACTATTGTGTTTAATACTGCAACAAACATAAGTATGCAAGACCTTTTTGAGATCCTGTTTGTAAATTTCCTTTACCTATGTAGCAAAAAGTTATGGTTAGTGTATCATATAGTAACTTTATTAAATATTTTAGAAGCTAAATAGTCCCAAATTCTACATACTATTTTCTTAGTAGTTTGCATCAAGTTGCACATCTATTATAGTACATAGAGTTTCTATTTCTTTTCACACATTCACCATTACTTGTTCTGTTCTCTCTCTTGCTTTTTTTCCTGCATATCCTCTCCCTCTTTTCCCTCTATTTTTCTTCCTCACTGGCCTCCTTTTTTTTTTAAAATGATATCGGTCATTCTGATGGATATAAGGTGACAAGTCATATGGTTTTGATTTGCATTTCTCTGATAATTAGTGATATTGAGAATATTTTTCTCTTCTACAGCTTATATTTTTTGATAAATATTTGAGTCGTTTGCTTATTTTCTAATTTATTTTTATTATTGTTAAAAAGTTGGAATTTTTTAAATATACTATAGGCCTAATGGCTTTATGGTGTGAAATTATTTTCTTTCATTCCATAGGCTCTTTTACTCTGTTGGCTGTTTCTATTGATTATTTTCTTTGATTTTCACCTTTTAAGTTTGATGTATTCCCATTTTTCTAATTTTGTAGTTGTTTGCTATGCGTTTGTGTCATATCCAATATATACTTATCCATTACAATCTGATGAAGATATTTCTTTTAGTACTTTTATAATTTCAGATCATATATGTAGGTCTATAGATCAATTCACATTTATTTGATTATAAGGTATTTTATTATTCTAGCATCATTCCTTTTTGAAGATAAACGTTTATTTAGTTTTCTTCTTTCTATGTAATAAAAAATATTATCCTTTTCCTATTGTGTAAATATGGTGTCAAAGGTCATTTGACTCTGAGAATCATTACACAAATGTTTTTCATTTTTCTCAAAACCCATAGATGAGGGAGACTATTCTATGTTTATCTCTCTCCCTTTGACATATTTCACTCAGCATAATAGATTCCATATACATCCATGTATAGGAAAATTTCATGACGTCATCTCTTCTGATGGCTGCATAATATTCCATTGTGTTTATGTACCATAGTTTCTTTAAACTTTCATCTATTGAGGGGCATCTAGGCTGTTTCCAGAGTCTGGCTATTGTAAATAATGCTGCAATGAATATAGGTGTGAGAAAGGGATTTTTGTATTGTATTTTTGTGTTCCTAGGATATATCCCTATAAGTGGTATAGCTGGATCATATGGGAGCTCAACTTTCAGCCTTTGGAGAAATCTCCACATCGCTTTCCACAAAGATTGGACCAGATTACTATTCCACCAGCAGTGAATAAGAGTTCTTTTCTCTCCACATCCCCACCAGCACTGCTTGTTCTCATTCTTTCTGATGTGTGCCAATCTCTGTGGCATAAGATGGTACCTCGTAGTTGTTTTGATTTGCATCTCCTCCCTGATGATTAGTGATGTGGAGCATTTTTCATGTGCCTTTTAGTTATTTGTTGTTTTTTTTTTTTTTTTTTTTTTTGGTCAAAGTGTCTGTTCATTTCTTCTATCCATTTTTTGATGGGGTTAGATGTTTTTTTCTTGTAAAGTTCTGTCAGTGCCTTGTATATTTTGGATATTAACCCCTTATCTGATGAGTATTGGGTGAATAATTTCTCCCACTCATTGGGTGGCTCTTGTATTCTGGGCACTATTTCCTTTGAGGTGCAGAAGTTTTTCAGCTTAATATAGTCCCATTTATTTATTTCTGCTTTCACTTGTTTGGAGAGAACTGTTTCCTCTTTAAAGATATCTTTAGTCTCAATGTCTTGGAGTGTTTGACCTACATGTTGTTCTATATACTTTATGGTTTCAGGTCTGATATCTAGGTCTTTAATCCATTTGGATTTTACCTTTGTACATGATGTTAACAGGAGGTCTAAATTCACTTTTTTACAAGTGGCTAGCTAGTTGTACCAACACCACTTATTGAAGAGGCCTTCCCTGTTCCATTTAGGATTTCTTGCACCTTTATCAAAAATTAGGTGACGGTATATCTGGGGAACATTCTCTGAGTTCTCAAGCCTGTTCCACTGATCTGAATGTCTGTCTTTATTCCAATACCATAACTGTTTTAATAACTATTGCTTGTAATACAGTTTAAAGTTGGGGTAGGTAATACCTCCCATATTCCTTTTCCCAAGTATTGCTTTAGCTATTAATGGTTGTTCCAAATGAATTTCAGAAGTGTTTGATCTATTCTTTGAAAAATGTCATGGGTATCTTTAGAGCAGGGGTCTCAAACTCACGGCCTGTGGGCCATTTGCGGCCCTCTGTACAACATTTTGTGGCTCGTGGCTTTCAAATATCGCAGTATTCGAGATTATTCGCTTACCGAATAATTGCATTAAAAATCGCATTAGTAAGAAAAAAATCGCATTAAACATTCGCATACCCCGAGCAGTCCGTTCGGAATATGCAAATGTTTAATGCAATTTTTTGCGATTTTTTTTCTTACTAATGCGATTTTTTATTGTGAATATTCGGTAAGCGAATAATCGCAAATACTTTGCGCCTAGCACAGATGTCATTTCCGCTGCTCCTGCCCGCTGTTTCTTGCATTATCGGAGGCCTAAGGGAGAGAAGAGAGAGAAGTTTATTACAGAACTAGATTTTGTCATACCTTCTTCATGACTTCATCAAAGCCTGCAGTGAAGAGAAAGACTGATGACGAGTACAGACAATTTCAGGAAAAGTAGGAGACGCAGTATTTCTTTGTTGAGCACAGGGGCATCCCCACCTGTCTTATTTGCTCAGAGAAAGTTGCAGTGCACAAGGAATACAACTTGAAACTCCATTATTCAACTAAACATGCTGAGGAATGTGCAAAATATCAAGGAAATGAGAGAGCCAAGCGGTTGCCAGTCGTAAAGCATGTCTAATGAGGCAACAAAGATTTCTTCAAGAAAGCAACCAAAGAAAATGTTGCATCAGTCGAAGCTAGTTAAATGGTTAGTGAGATGATTGCTAAGGCAGGGAAACCATTCACAGAAGGAGAGTTTGTTAAAAAAAAATGCATGTTACAGGCTGCAACTATTATCTGTCCCGGAAAAGAATGGTCAATTTAGCAAAATCAGCCTTTCTGCCAACACTGTGGCAGAGCGCATTTGTGACATGTCAAGTGACATTTATCATCAACTGTGTGAGAAAGCCAGATGTTTTGATTCATACTCAGTTGCTCTTAATGAGGGCACATATAAAACAGACACTGCGCAGCTCACAATTTATGTCCGTGGTGTTGATTGCAATTTTGAATTGACAGAGGAGCTGCTCACAATAATTCCAATGCATGGCCAGACCACTGCTAATGAGATATTTCGGCATCTGTGTGATGCCATTGAGAATGCAGGTTTGCCATGGAAGAGGTTTGTTAGAATAATAATCGATGGAGCGCCATCGATGACAAGGAGGAAAAATATACTGGTGGCACTTGTTCAAAACAAACTTGAAGAAGAGGGTGTAGAGAAGGCCATTGCTCTTCACTACATTATCTATCAGCAGGCCCTTTGCAGTAAATGCTTGCCATGTGACTGAGGATCTCAACTGCTTCTTCTCTAAAGCCAAAGGTGGTTCAGATTTGTGAGAAGAAGCGCTGTCAAGTCTCTGGCAGCAAGAAATAAGCAAAAGATACCATGTTCAGAAGAACTGTTCATGATCTTCACTCAATGTTCTATTCATGTTCAGAAGAAATAATTACAATTGTTAATGACGTTTGAGGACTTTTTTTTTTTTTTGGTGAAATCCCTTATGCGGCCCTGTGTCACCCCAACTTTGCTTCCTGCAGCCTCCAGGTAAATTGAGTTTGAGACCCTTGCTTTAGAGGGATTGCATTAAATCTGTACAAAGCTTTGGGAAGTATTGTCATTTTAATGATATTAATCCTGCCAATCCATGATCAAGGTATGGATATCCATTTCTGTGTGTCTTCTCTTATTTCTTGTAGCAGGGTTTTATAGTTTTCTTTGTATAGGTCCTTCATATCTTTAGTCAAGTAGACTCCAAGGTATTTGAGTTTTGTGAGACTAATGTGAATGGGGTTTTCTTAATATCCATTTCTTCCCTATCATTATTGGTGTATAAAAAGGCCATGATTTCTCTGTGTTAATTTTATAGCCTGCTACGATGCTATATGCATCTATTGTTTCTAAAAGTTTTTTTTTTGATAGAATCTTTAGGCTTTTCTAAGTATAGTATCATGTCATCTGTGAACAGTGAGAGCTTGACTTCTTCCTTTCCTATCTGGATTCCCTTGATATATATATATATATATATATATATATATATATATATATATATATATATATATATATATATTTTTTTTTTGCCTAATCGCTATAGCAAGTACTTCCAGTACTGTTAAATAGGAGTGGTGAAAAGGGGCAACCTTGTCTTGTACCAGAGTTTAGAGGGAAAGCTTTCAGTTTCTCTCCACTGAGGATAATATTTGCCATTAGCTTGTGATAAATGGCTTTGACTAGATTGAGAAAGGTTCCTTTCATTCCCATCTTGCTGAGAGTTTTTATCAAGAATGGGTGTTGAATCTTATCGAATGCTTTCTCTGTGTCTGTTGATATGATCATGTGATTTTATTTTTCTTCTTGTTTATATTGTGTATTATATTGATGGATTTATGAATGTTAAACCATGCTTGCATTTCTAGGATGAAACCTACTTGATCATAGAGGAGGGCTGGAGGGTCCAGCTCCTGACATGAAGCTCACCACAGGGATCGTTTAGTGCAGTAACAGAAATAATTACACTGACGACTATAATAACAAAATGTGGCTGAATGAGGGAAGTAGAAAGCCTGTCTGGAGTACAGGCCGGTGTGGGGTGGGGAGGAAGGATACTTGGGATATTGGTCATGGGAATGCTGCACTGGTGAATAATTTTATATATATATATATATATATATATATATATATATATATATATATATATTTAAAAAATCAAAGAAAAAGAAAAGAAAAGAAAAAATAAGGCCTCCCAATTTTTACCACAGGCTGTGTTCTTTACACTGATTGTATAGAAAGAGGCAGTACAGTAAATTCACCCCATGTACACCTCAACACAGGCCCTTTGCCTGGTTTGTATTGTAAATTGGTGGACAAAAAAAAAAAGAGAGAAAAAAGTGTCATTTGACCATACATGAATATTTTTATTTCTGTACCTTCTATTCTGTTTATTGGTGTATATATCTCTAAATTAATATTATTTCTTTTTTTTATTAGGATAGCTTTAGAATATATTTTGAAATTAGTTTTACTTTTTTGTTCAGAATTGCTTTGGCTCTTTGTAGTCCCTTGAGTTTCCATATAAATTTTAGGAATTATTTTCACATTTCTTAAAAAAGCTATTGAAAATTTAATAGATATATTGAATTTGTAGATAATCTTGGATATTATATATGTTACAAAATTAATTTTTTAAACCATGAATACAAAATATCTATGCCACATAATGCTCATGAGTTATTCTTAGCTTTTAGTTGAAGAGTGACCATGGCAGAATTTTATATAGATTTCATTGGTAAATTCTAATTGGATTTAACCACAGCAAAGAAAGTACCTTATGTCCTTTACTATCTCTTCAGCCTGGGAAATTCTTCTATTTAATTGTGTACTAAGTCTTTTATATCCTAAATTAAGTTACTCTTAAGTATTTTATTATTTTTCATGCTATTGTAAAAGGGGCTATTTTTTTAATTTCATATTTAGACATTCTATTACTAATGTGTAGAAACACAATTGACTTTTGTTTAGTGATTTTGTATCTCAGATAACTTTTTAATTTATTGATTAATTTGAATAACTATTTATAAAATTTTCATTTTATCTTATTGAAAACATTGTGTTTTGCAAAATCCTTTATAGTTGGGTTTCAGACAATGAATCAGGGCCAATTTTACTACCATAATCAAACAACTATTTTTGTGCAATTTGTAGATACTATCCCTCCCCTAAATCTTCACATTTACTATGTAGATAGGTGTGGGAAGATACCTATGACCATTTGCTTTGGCTATACTTCTGTTAATTTCATATTCAAAATTAGACAACGATTCATATCCTTTTCTCTATACAGATTAAATAAACTGAGGGGCTGCAACTGGGCAGTTTTCAAAGACAGCATCAGTGCTCCTGACTAAAGAAACTCTAGCCACTTGATCTTCTTCCAAGAAAAGATTTAGATTATCTCAAAACTGAGATTAATGTCCTTCAACCATTGTACAAGTATGAGCCTGTTTGAAGTGCTCATGCCCACTTCTCTCCCACTGCAAAGCTAGAGACAAGAATACTGGCCTTGCACCTTCAGGCACTTATAAAGAAGACAAGAAGGAAGATAAGAGTGCAATTGCCAGAGTTGGCTTCCAATGCTCCAAATTCTCACCCTGCCCTTAATTAACTTGACAACACAGAGCACTTCTTATCAGAAGAGAGATCCAAACCTTATTTATCCATCTTCTCTGTGAACTTCATGGCTGATTAGTCTTCCTTAGTGAACTTGCCTGAGCCATCTCATACCTAACATGAGTTCAGCAACAAGCTCTAGGTACTGTTTCACTGTTCTGGAAAAAGTAAGGCAGGAATAGTATCCAGTCTGTATTCCAGACAAATGGGCGGCAGTTATTTTTCTAGCTATTGAAATCAGTCTGTCCCCAAACCATGGGTCACGTGGATAGTGGCACAAAATTTACATCTACTGAAACTCTTTGTACTATCTTTAATTTCTTATTTTTGTTATATTCTCTTAGAAATATTCATCTGCTGTTGTTTTTACTAAAGGGAAATGAAAAAAATTAGGATCTTGGTTCATGCTGAGACCTGTAGATCATTGTAGTACAGTGGTTGAGTTGATAGTTAAAGTAGACCAGGAGGGAATCAAGAATTCAGCAGAACAGAGAGGTTTGGCTAGCATTTTTTTTTCCTTTATCCCTGATTTCTTTAAGCTGTCTAGTTGCACAGGTCCATTTCTATTTCTTTCTTTCTTTCTTTCTTTCTTTCTTTCTTTCTTTCTTTCTTTCTTTCTTTCTTTCTTTCTTTCTTTCTTTCTTTCTTTCTTTCTTTCTTTCTTTCTTTCTTTCTTTCTTTCCTTTCTTTCTTTCTTTCTTTTCTTTCTTTCTTTCTTTTCTTTCTTTCTTTCTTTCTTTCTTTCTTTCTTTCTTTCTTCGTTCCTTCCTTTTCTTCCTTTCTTCTTCCTTCCTTCCTTCCTTCCTTCCCTTCCTCCTTCCTTTCTTCCTTCCTTCCTTCCTTCCTTCCTTCCTACCTTCCTTCCTTCCTTCCTTCCTTCCTTCCTTCTTTCTTTCTTTCTTTCTTTTTTTCTTTTCTTTTTTTTTTTTTTTGGTTTTTCGGGCCACACCCGTTTGATGCTCAGGGGTTACTCCTGGCTAAGCATTCAGAAATTGCCCCTGGCTTGGGGGGACCATACGGAACGCCGGGGGATCGAACCGTGGTCCTTCCTTGGCTAGCGCTTGCAAGGCAGAAACCTTACCTCCAGCGCCACCTCGCCGGCCCCAACCATCATATATTTTTATGGTAGAGTTTCCAACTCTAAATGATTATATTGAATACAAATTCCTGAAGCACAAATTATCTAAAATCGCATCTGTATGAGAATATATTTATTCATTATTTATTTTTCTGCAGAGATTCACATTCATTTATAATCCTGTTGAAGCCCAATGACTATTTCTGACCACTCCAAGGCAATCTCTTTTAGCTAACTCTAGAAAAGAAAGATCCCCCATGCACCAGAGAAATGAGAAAAAAAGAGCAGTGAACTCTTCACTTCCAGAATGTTCAAATTCCCATTTTTAGTAATTCTGCTCTGGGCCTAGGGCCCAATTATAATGAAGGTTGTGTTGGATGAAAAACTGTTTTGGTGATGAGCCTGTGATAACAATTTGAAACTGGTTAAGTAGACTGGTCTATAGTAAATGATGGTGATCTTTAGAATATTGCAAGGGCTTATAATGATGTTTACATCCCAGGAAAGGCCCAGAGAAGTTATCTCAGCCCTTCTTTAAAAGTGATGACAGGACTAGCTGAAACATCTAGATGACCTCTGGGCAATTATTATATATAGCCTATTATTTGTTTATGTAATAGCATGTCAACTTCAAATAAGAAAAATAGAAGTTGACTACTCTTTAGAATAACATTTATCTTGTTCTCTTCCATATCTTGTTTTAACAGTTTAAAATTTTCTTTAGTGTATTTCTTGTCTCAACTCTAGGATTTCCAAGTGGGGTATTTGAGATTGCATAGATTCTTTTTTTAGATTTTTTTTTTAACAAAGATGAATATCTATACTTCTTAAGACTCAGTAGTTAAGAGGACTACAGTCAAAGATGTTTAACTTAATAATAGAAGTTTTTGGACTGAGTCTTCATTAGGGTAGTTGCTCAATTTCAGACTGGTTATAAAGGTTTCTTCTTATATATTATATAGATAATCCAATATTAGCTTTTTAGCGCAGCCTCCAAAATCTGGGTAACTCAAGATGGCAATTGTTAATTTTCTTCAACACTTTTTCCTTTACTCTTCTCTTGAAATACTGTCCAGATCACAACTCCTTATCATTTCTCAGGGAACTCTCTGATGGTCCTGACTAAACCAAATCCTGTAAACTCTATTGTAAGGTCCCACAGAACTTTGTGTCTCTCCTTTTTTGCTCTTAGTATATCAAGTTCCATGTTTTCCATGGACATATTTAGACCAAGCATTTATCTCCCCCAACTATGCAATAGGCACCACAATGGGGGGACAGATAGGTCCGTATTTGTTTCTGATTAACTTTGAATCCTCAGAGCACAACAAAATGTGGAACTGAGAATAGAGATTAAATATTTGGTGAATGGATGAGTAGAGCATGAAAAATCCCTAATAGTATCCCCCTTAATTAGTAGGATAAAGGAGTGACTTAATCATGTTGCCTTGATGAACATTTAAGCCCTTAGGAAAGATGGCCATAGTTTGTAATTATTTCTATTTCAAATGGCTCCCAATGATGTCAAAAACTTTCATACCTGAATAGCCTGGTGAATCACAGTAACTTAATAAAAAACCTAAAATACTTAAAAATCTCACAGCAAATATCATGGGAAAAAAATTTTTTTTTGGTTTTTCGGGCCACACCCGTTCGATGCTCAGGGGTTACTCCTGGCTAAGCACTCAGAAATCGCCCCTGGCTTGGGGGACCATATGGGACACCGGGGGATCGAACCACGGTCCTGATCCTTGGCTAGCACTTGCAAAGCAGACACCTTACAACTAGCGCCACCTCGCCGGCCCCGGAAAATTTTTTTTTACACATAGTCTGTTAGTTTCTACCTGTCACTGTTCCACTGAGATGGTGATCTAGGGTTAATAAACTCATGTCTTTGTAAGTAACAGAGATTCTCTCTGATTCCTTCAAATAACAGGGACTGATTGTAAGAGAATAAGGAAGATGTAACATCTCTGGCTAAATAGTCCACTCAGAAAACAGAACTCGAAAATGGTGTCCAGGGTTAAATGCTGCTCTCGACAGGACACTTGTTCCCGCATCAACAGTTGATTGCTCTCTGCTGAATGGCTCCACTTCAACTTCTCAGCTACTCTTTGTATCTTCATTGTTGCTTAAAATGCTTTTCAGTTTCTGTTCTTGACACCTCTCACCAGCATCTGCGGCTCATAATTTCCATTACTTCCTCTCTTTATGGTATCACAGAAGTGGCCTTCACTTTTACTCTGGTATCCGCTGCTCAGGCTCCCCATATAGAATTCAAATTTAGCCAGAAAGCATTTGTTTGCTTGCTTTGTTCATTATTATCTTTTGACTATTCTCATGTTAAAATCAGCCTAGAGTTTATAGAACTATATTACATTTATTGTCAGAGAGCTTGGTGTTCTTGTTGTTCCAAGTAATAGTGAGCAGGACACTATTTTCTCCTTTGCAATAGTGCATAAGAGGCTACTCCTACGACTCCTCAGTGGGTTATATTTAGTAGTTTTCTGAGTTAAGCTAAACAAACAAAAATTTGACACCAGATTAAACATGGTAGGGGAATATACACTATGGAAATCAGCAAAATATACTATCAATCTTAAGACCTTTCCCCCCCTTCTTACACACCCAGATAACCAGCTTCTGCTGAATGGAATAAAAAACAAGCTTTATACTCTGAAGGAGTGTTAAGAGCCATTTCTCTTGGCTGTGTGATTGTTATTCTGAAGCTTCCCTGATGGGGCAATGCATCCGACCAAGGCACCGTGTGACTGACTGACTTGATTACGCCCAGTGCTTCCAAGGGATGCTGACTCCTTTTGCTGTTATTGCTGGCCCAGTTGCTGCTACACTGCCATTTTTTTCTTGAGTTTTCTGGGGGTGAGGGGAAATTCTGAAATGAAAATTTGTATGCATAAAATAAGAACTCCTGTTGGATTTAACATTCATGGAGGTGAAGAGGTAAGATTGCAAGAGGGAGGGTTGACCTGCAATTAGTCAGCCAACAGTCATCAGGGGATTTCAGGGCCAGTAATTAAATGGGAGGGAGGTATCCACAGAACAAAGTGACTTGCTGGAATAGGTTGACTCCCAAGGAGATGCCAACTGAGGTCACCAATGCTTCCCAGTAGATGCATACATGGATGTGCTGACCTTAAAAAAAAGTTTGGGTTCATCCACTATATGTAAAAGAAAAAAAGTGGATAAAAGTGTTAGCATTTTCCTAGAACATATTTAAGTTTAATATTGAAGTTTTGCATCAGACATGTCTTATTTTCAACTTCCCACAAAGAGTGACATATTCTTCATAAAAACGACAAGGCTCTATGAGAATTGACACTAAGTTATTTCTTTTTTTAAAACTTTTTATTAAGAAATTTCTTTCTCCTCAGGAAGCTCACCACAAAGAGTGATGAGTTTAGTTAGAGAAACAACTACATTTTGAACTGTCCTAATAACGAGAATGTATGAGGAAAATGGAGAGCCTGTCTAGAGTACAGGCGGGGGTCGGTGGAGAGGAGGGAGACTTGGGACATTGGTGATGGGAATGTTGCACTGGTGATGGGTGGTGTTCTTTACATGACTGAAACCCAAACACAATCATGTATGTAATCAAGGTGTTTAAATAAATTAAAAAAAATTACAGATCCTTGATCCATTTGGACTAATCGTGGAAACTTAATATATTTAACCTAAAATAATAAAAGATAATGTGATTTCAAAAAAAAAAAAAGAAATTTCTTTCTGGGGCTGGAGAGATAGGGCGTTTGCCTTGCATGCAGAAGGACAGTGGTTCGAATCCCAGCATCCCATATGGTCCCCCTAGCCTTCTAGGAGCGATTTCTGTGCGTAGAACCAGGAGTAACCCCTGAGCACAACCAGGTGTGACCCAAAATAAAAACAAAACAAAAAAACAACAACAACAAAAAAGAAATTTCTTTCTGCTCTCTGCCTAGAAATATATTGGGATACATTTACTTAGAATTCAAGACTTTTTCAAGCCAATGGATAACTATGAAGAGTACTTAATATTTCTCTCTGTCCGCACCATCCTTCCTCTGTCCCTTGAATTGTGGGCCTTTTGATAGACCTAGAATCTTTTGGAAAGTAATATGAAAAGGTTAGTATAGATATGCATACACACATACACACACATATATACATATATAATTATCAGTTTGGGGGGTAATTAACCTCCTTCCCAATGGAGTAGAATTTTTAAAAATATTCCATTTATCATTTGGAGGAGTGTGCCTCTCTGGAAGAATAGGGAATTAGAAAAGTCTAGCCTTGCTAAGGAAATATTATTGCCTTATTGCCTGTTTTTTTTTTTTTTTTTTTGTGAGGGGGAGCCACACCCGTTTGATGCTCAGGGGTTACTCCTTGCTAAGCGCTCAGAAATCGCCCCTGGCTTGGGGGGACCATATGGGACGCCGGGGGATCAAACCATGGTCCTTCCTTGGCTAGCGCTTGCAACGCAAACACCTTATCTCTAGCACCAACTCGCCGGCCCCTATTGCCTGTTTTTAATAAAGAAATAATTTAATTGACCATGAGATACACAGTTACAAAGTTGTTCATGATTGAGTTTCAGTCATACAACAAGCAACAGTCATCACCAGTGCACATTTCCAGCCACCAATGCCCCCAGTTTCCCTCCCCCCTGCTCCTACCCTCTCCCCTGCCTCTGGGGTAGACTATTTTCTTCTCTTCCCTTTTTTTTTTTTAATTTTAGACACTGTGGTTTTCAATATTGTTACGGAAGGCGTATCATGCATATCACTTTATCTGCTTTCAGCACCCAGTTCTTATCCAGAGAGATCATTTCCAACTATCATTGTCATAGTGATCACTTCTCTGCCCTAACTGCACTCCCCTTCTATTGTGACAAGTTTCCCACCAGGGAAACTTCCTGCCCTCATATCTTTTGTCTCTGGATATTATTATCATCCTATCTTTTCTTTATAAATATATATCCTACAAATGATTGTGCTCATTTCATATTATCCCTCCCCCTCTGACTCATTTTGCTCAACATAATAATTTCCATATCCATCCATATATAAGCAAATTTCATGACTTCATTTTTTTTTTAAAAGCTGAATAGTATTACATTGTGGAGATGTACCAGCTTTTCTTTATTCACTTGTCTCTTTTGGGTTGTTTCCAGATTCTGGCAATTGTGAATAGTACTGCAATGAACATAGGAGTGGACAGTGCGTTTCTGCATTGTGCTTTTGGAATCTTAGAGTATATTCCCAGGAATGGTATTGCTGGGTCATATGGACACAACACTTCTAGATTTTTGAAGAATATCCAAATTGTTTTTCAAAAAGATTGGACCTATTACCTGATTTCTTACTAATGAGGAGAAAGTGGCTTTTCACATTAACATTTCAATTGTTTCTATAAGGAGAGAGAATAGAATCTTCATTGGAATTAATGCGAAATCAATAGGATGATTGCAATGGAAATACAGAACTCATAGAAAAAATGATTAAGAAGTTATTCCTAAATTGAGTCAGAATACACAAACTTTTTGAATAGTAAATCTTTGTCCCCATGAGCCTAGCCACTGTAAAATCTTGTGTGATCACAGAAACAGTTACTTGGAGAATTCTTTGTAGTTTGCTTCATAATCTTTCAGTCTCTGACCTTGTCTAGTGTATTCTTGGGTAGAAGACTGTTGAAAAGACTAGGATAAGTTCAGAAATATCAATTGTGCTGTGCATAAGACTACCCCCAAACATTCTGTCTTCTGTGCATTATAATTATAGAAGTGAAGAAATATTCTACCTTAAACCTTTTGACTCAGGAGGAAAAGGTGTCAGAGCACTTAAAGGACTGATCTAATATCACATAACTAGCAAGTAAGAATTAGAAAACCAGCATTGGTTTTTAATGGTTTTAATTAACTTAATTATCAAATAAAATTATTAACTTAATTGTTTTAAATTGTGTTGCACTACACCAGCTTCTGTTTTTTGCATACATTGTTTAATTAAATTATGAATTTTTTGGTTTTTTGGGCCACACCCGTTTGATGCTCAGGGGTTACTCCTGGCTAAGCACTCAGAAATTTCCCCAGGCTTGCGGGGACCATATGGGACACCGGGGGATTGAACCGCAGTCGCTATCTTTCCTTGGCTAACGCTTGCAAGGCAGACACCTTACCTCTAGCATCACTTCGCCGGCCCCGAATTATGAATTATTTTGACAGTCAAGAAAGGCTCAGAAAAGTCCAGGAACTCACAGAAGTCACAGAGGACCTCCATCACTTTTCCTCTCTCAGGGACGGAATGGCAGCCGGGAGGCTGTTGGGCTATTCTGGTCTACTGGGGCTCTGTGCCAGGAGTGACCTCTGTTGGTGCAAGGGAGCCATACACAGTGCCAGGTCCCTACCTGTGGGCAGTATGTCATCTCCACAGCTCCTATTTTGTAAGTACAAAATTCCACCAAACACTTAGAGACCTCAATCACATGCCATATACAACAATATTACAGGTTCTGATAATCATAACCATGATTCTGGTCATAAGAGTTTCAGGAAAAAAAAGTTTCAGAAGGTTTTGGTAATAAGACAATATTGATCTTGGTCTTATATAGCTTACTTAAAGAGATGTGGTGAGGTTGAAGAAAAAATTAATACTCTAAGCCCCTTATCTTGCATGTAGCCAACTGTGGCTCAATCCCTGGTACCTCATATGGCCCCTCGAGCACCATCAGAAGTGATTCCCTTAGCAGAGAACCAAGAGTAAGCCCTGAGCAGTGCTGTGTGACCAATAAAGCAAAACATTATACCCTATAATGTAGAAAGGGGTTAATAAATGGACAATCAAATTAAACTCTCCTTAGTTTAGTTGTTTGTTCAATCAGTGCTAAAGTCAGCATAATTTCTTTTAGGATATTTGGGTACCCAGAACATTCTAATAGAAAATGCGTTTTTATTTCTTTTCATTTTCATTAAATTAGGGATTAAAGGTATTGCTTCTTCTTTTGTATTTTATGTTATTCATTTTATTTTGTTTTGTTTTTTATTTTGCCATACCTGACAATGCTCAGGACTTAAAACTTTAGCTGGCTCTGCACTAAGGAATTACTCCTGCCTTGTAGTGCCTAAGTGACCATATGGGATGCCAGTGATCCAACCTGAATTGGCAGCTTGCAAGGCAAGTGCCCTATGTACTATACTACTACTCTGGTCCTATGATTCTACTAATTTGCTGTAAACTTTGCCCTTGTCCTCACAGGCTTTCCAGAAGAAGGAAGGTATGGGGTGGGAGGATGTGTGGCCGTATGCATTCTAAAAAGCCCTAGTGATATCTACTTCCTAGATGGCCAGCTTTCTTTTCTTTCTTTCTTTCTTTCTTTCTTTCTTTCTTTCTTTCTTTCTTTCTTTCTTTCTTTCTTTCTTTCTTTCTTTCTTTCTTTCTTTCTTTCTTTCTTTCTTTCTTTCTTTCTTTCTTTCTTTCTTTCTTTCTTTCTTTCTTTCTTTCTTTCTTCTTCCTTCCTTCCTTCCTTCCTTCCTTCTTCCTTCCTTCCTTCCTCCTTCCTTCCTTCCTTCCTTCCTTCCTTCCTTCCTTCCTTCCTTCCTTCCTTCCTTCCTTCCTTCCTTCCTTCCTTCCTTCCTTCCTTCCTTCCTTCCTTCTTTCTTTTCTTTTCTTTTCTTTTCTTTTCTTTTCTTTTCTTTTCTTTTCTTTTCTTTTCTTTCTTTTTTTTTTTGTCATACCCGGCAGTGCTCAGGGGTTACTCCTGGCTCTATGCTCAGAAATCGCCCCTGGCAATTGCCCCTGGCAGGCACTGGGGACCATATGGGATGCGGGGATTCAAACCACCATTTTTCCTAATGAAAGGCAAACGCCTTACCTCCATGCTATCTCTCCGGCCCCAGATGGCCAGCTTTCTACTACATGGGCTGGTATACCTATGATTTTCACAGTTTGTTTTATATCTTGTTTAAGAAGAGTGAGTCTATGGAGCTGGCCTGATTTGAACATACCTACTATGTTTGTGGGCATGGTTATGGTATATATAATTATATTATATATAAAATTATAATATATCATATATAATTATATATAAATTTTTTTTAAAAGTGGCAAAAAACACTTCTCGCCAGTATATGATAGTGTCATATCTAAATAACATAGAAGTTTCATATAGTCTATCCTTTGTAGCTAATACTTTGGCATTATGTACCTGCTCATTATAGTAAGAAAAGTACTGGAGAGAAGTGATAATATAATTATATATATCATTTTTATATTTATAATTATAATTTGTAATGCAAACATATCACTTGCATTTGGCGAGTCATTCCAGGACCAGGAATCAGAAGCTCTAGAGGTAAATGAGTGCCGTATATACTGGACAATCACTTTTTACAAACTCTTAAGGTCTAAATGATATCTCCTCTTGTAACTGGTTTCTATGAATTTGCTTTCAGTAGATCATTTCTGAAGTTTATAATTAAGTGGGATAAAACATTTTTTTTGTGAGTTTCTTTTTGGGGGGAGAAACCTTTGTTGTGGTATACTAAATTCAAGTAAGATCTACATGTTATGCTACAGGTTTTTAGAGAAAAGATCTCCTAAAGACACAAAATCACTCACTGTGCCAACTTCATTTTTGCTTAAATTGGTATTTGGTTTCAGATGACATTTCTATTCATCAAGGAAAGAGCATTCGGCTGCATTTCTGATTAATTGTCAGAGATCTTGTTAGAAAATCTGGCTTTTATTTCTGACTTTATGACTGAGCTGCTGTACGATCTTAAGTACATTAAAGAATTTTAGGCTATCCTGATAAAACATTATGTAAAATGGAAATAAAAATACAATACATATTTATTTCAGAAGCACCATGGAATTAATGTGATAGTTACCAGGCATATATCTCAACCAGTTTTTTCTTTGTATTTAGATTTCTGATTCATTTCTAAAAAGTGAGGTCATCTTTTTTTTTTTTTTAATGTAAGCAGGAAGAATTAAGAGTATGGCGAGCTATTAGTTGTTCTCTTGAAGAGCCAACAGATGACAAGAAGAATTATAAGCTTCTATATATAAACCTTTCCTTTTACTTTAATTCCATGTTTTGTCCATATATTAGAGGATACTTTTCTTCTACAGTGCTAGGAATCCTGATCCATATCCCAGCCCTTCTGTTTAATTTAAAAAGCCACTGAAATGGATTAAATCCATACATTGTCAGTAATAATTTACTTGACTGAGTAATGAGGGTGATATCCCTAAGCAAGTGATAAGCTCAGAGCTCAGCTCCCTGTTGAGTAGTATTATCTTATCTCCGAGACAGCTCAGACTTCTCAGAGGAAACTCATGCACAAAAATTCATGAACTCGGGGTAAAAGAGGAACTATTAATCATTGCTGGCCCATCCATCACGTTATTGCCCCACATTGAGCAGTGAGCTTGTCTGCCATGAATTTCATCACAAGCTGTATTTCACAAGTAGAACCCAGCGATTAGACAGGGTGACCCTGAAACCCCATCTGGAGAGTGAAGCATCGCAGCACTGTCTATCTTTCCTAGATTGATGGCCATCCAGCACACATAGGTTTTAAAGATATGGAAAGCAGCTCTGCAGCTCCATAAATGAATTGAAATCATGGGAATCGGAAGTGAAGAAGGTCAGAGACTGGAGGGAATAAGAGAAAAACTAGGAAAAAGACAACTCTCTCTGTAAAGATGTCAAAACTCTGAATAAAAGTGAGGATAAAATAAAAGAAAATAAATACAGAAATGAACCAAAAAGTTGCTCATTTTTATATTGATTGAAATAATAGGGTTGTGGGATTGGCAAATCTGCCACCAACTTCCAAGTGAAGTGGAACCTCAGAATCTTATTTTCAAAGTGTTTTTATGTGAAACAATTTCCCACTCCATCCTTTGAGCAGTTCGAAATAGTTCATATTTTACAAGTGAGAGAAAAGAAGCAGATTTATTATCCAGAAGCACATGAAGACTTGTAGGATTCAGGGATTTGCATTACCTGAGGCGCCATCAAGGCTCGCAGTGGTCCTCAAACTATGGCCCGCGGGCCACATATTGTATTTGTATCTGCTTTGCAAAATAAGATATATGCAGTGTGCATAAGAATTCGTTCATAAGTTTTGTTTTTACCATAGTCAGACCCTCCAATGGTCTGAGGAACAGTGAACTGGCCCCCTGTTTAAAAAGTTTGAGGACCCCTGCGAGAGACCATGATCACATTGCTCTTTCTCTCCCCTATTCTCTCCCTCCCTCCCCTTCTCACCCTCTCTCACACTCTCTCTATCTCCCTCCATATATATGTATATATGCGTTAAATTTATTTAAGACACTGTTCTTTACATTACAATCGTTAGGATTCTATGTATACAATGTTTCAACACTGCATCCTACAAAATGTTCTTTCTCTCCACCCTCAATATCTCAGGGTTCCTTCCATTCCTTACTCCTATTCCTCTTCTTGGTCAGCTCAGTTCTATAGATCAGTTCTCAGGTTCTGGTACTTGGGGTGTTCATTATTTATTCATATTCTACATATGAGAAACATCATTGTGTATTTGACCCTCTTCCTTTGGTAATTTCACTTGCATGATACTCTCCAAATTCATCTACAAAGTAGAACATTGTATGGATTAATTTTATTGTTACTAAATAGTAATCTTCTGTATATATTCCATAGTTTATTTAACTGGCTTTCTGTTCTTGAACACTGCATTGTTTTCACATTTTGGCTATTGTAAATAGTTCTATAACAAACATAGGACTGCAAATGCCTTTTTGGGTCCTTTGGATTGATGTCCAGAGTGAAATTCCTGAGGCATATGGAAGCTTTTTTTGAGAAGAATCCACATTGTTTTCCAAAGAGGTTGCACAAATCAACATTTTCATCAATAGTGGATGAAGGATCCTTTTCTGCCACATCCACGCAGCACTGATTACATTGGTTCTTTTTGCCCTGTGCCATCACTGGTCTGGAGTGGCATGATTTGTATTTCCCCAACAATAAGTGATAAAGAACACTTTTAATGCACTTATTGGCCATCTGTATGTTTTCTTTAGAGAAGTCGACACATATTTTTGTAAACTTTACAAAAGAGGTCCACCATCTTATTACTGATGATGCTTCTTTCTTTCTTTCTTTCTTTCTTTCTTTCTTTCTTTCTTTCTTTCTTTCTTTCTTTTTTCTTTCTTTTCTGTTCTTTCTTTCTTTCTTTCTTTCTTTTCTTTCTTTCTTTCTTTCTTTCTTTTCTTTCCTTTCTTTCTCTTTCTTTACTTCTTTCTTTCTTTCTTTCTTTCTTTCTTTCTTCTCTTCTTCTTCCTTCCTTCCTTCTCTTCTTCCTCCTTCCTTTCCTTTCTTTCTTTCTTCTCTTTCTTTCTTTCTTTCTTTCTTTTCTTTCTTTCTTTCTTTCATTTCTTTCTTTCTTTCTTTTCTTTCTTTCTTCTTTTCTTTCTTTCTTTTCTTTCTTTCTTTCTTTCTTTCTTTCTTTCTTTCTTTCTTTCTTTCTCTTTTCTTCTTTCTTTCTTCTTTCTCTCTCTCTCTCTTTCTTTCTTTCTTTCTTTCTTTCTTCTTTCTTCTTTCTTTCTTTCTTTCTTTCTTTCTTTTTTCTTTCTTTCTTTCTTTCTTTCTTTCTTTCTTTCTTTCTTTCTTTCTTTCTCTTCTTTCTTCTCTTCCTTTCTTTCTCTCTTTCTCTCTCTTTCTTTCTTTCTTTCTTTCTTTCTTTCTTTCTTTCTTTTCTTTCCTTTCTTTCTTTCTTTTCTTTCTTTTCTTTCTTTCTTTCTTTCTTTCTTTCTTTCTTTCTTTCTTTCTTTCCTTTCTTCTTTCTTTCTTTCTTTCTTTCTTTCTTTCTTTCTTTCTTTCTCTTTCTTTTTTTTAGTAAATCTTTCTTGGTGTTGGTGGACATGTGGAAATGTGGAGACAGTAAATAACACCCCCATTCCAACTACCTTTTATCTACTTTCCTCACAGCTACCCTGATTATTTCTAAAAGCAACAACTCCACTTGGTATTTAGCAATCTTAAAATCGTATTTAAAAAGTCTGTACTTTCTTCTATATTTAACTTACATGTTTTTGGCCACACCAACAGCATACAGGGGTTATTCCTGGCTCTGCACTCAGAAACTGCTTCTGGCAGGTTCTGGGGACCATATGGGATGCCAGGGATTGAACCCCGTTTAGTCCAGGGTTGGCCATGTGCAAGGCAAATGCCCTATTATGTGCTGTCTCTCCAGCCCCCAACTTACATTTCTTATTTTTAATTTTCTTTTTTTTTAAATAATATTTTTAGTTAAGCACCCTGATTGATGATGCAGGGTAGGTCAGGTGTAAGGCAAATGCCATATCATGTGCTATCTCTCCAGCCTCCAACTTACATTTCTTATTTTTAATTTTTTAATAATATTTTAATTTAAGTACCATGATTGATGATGCCTTTCTGACTTCTGTCCTTCACTTCATATTGGGTGGCATTCTGGTGATTCTGGAAATTCACAAGGTAGGGGAATTAAATAAAGAATGTATTTAGGGGCCGGGCGGTGGCGCTAAAGGTAAGGTGCCTGCCTTGCCTGCGCTAACCTTGGACGGACCGCGGTTCGATCCCCCGGTGTCCCATATGGTCCCCCAAGCCAGGAGCAACTTCTGAGCGCATAGCCAGGAGTAACCCCTGAGCGTCACTGGGTGTGGCCCAAAAACCAAAAAAAAAAAAAAAAAAAAAAAAAAAGAATGTATTTAGATGGGGATTGAGGGAGATATGTAGGGGATTCTAAGACATCTGCACAGGTTAAGCTATTACTAATAGTTTTGGGGTAGGAGAAACTTCCCATACAATTCTACAGTATCTCTTCCCACTCAAGCTCAAATTTCTTTTTATTTTTGGGTCACACCCAGCTGTGCTCAGGGGTTACTCCTGGCTTTGCACTCTGAAGTCGCTCCTGGCAGCTCCAGGTGACCATATGGGATGCTGGGATTTGAACCACCATCTGTTAGAATTAGTTGCATGCAAGGCACATACCTTACCACCATGCTATCTTTCTGGCCCCACAAGCTCAAATTTCTATGGTCCCTGCTTTAACAGATAGTAAAAATGGTAGACTGAAATAAAGAGTATTAGAAGTTAGGCTGGAAAAAATTTCCCCTAGAGATCTGATATTAATAATGTAAGTATTCCATAAAAAAGACATGGAAACTTAATGCACACTATTAACAGAAATAAATTGCTCTGAAATGGCTACAAACCATATGATGTCCAGAAGAATTTTTTAAGTGGTTACAATATCAGAGGATATTATAATTATCACAGTGGCTTTGAAAGGCAGTAGAAATACTCCCTGCAGTATTACATCAACGAATACATGCCATTATAGAATTGTCCAAATCTACAGGGTGCATAATGCTAAGAGTGAGCCTGAGGGTAAACTGTGGGCTTTGGGTGATTGTGATGTGTCAATGTAGGTTTCTCCTTGTTGTTGTTGTTGTTGTTGTTTTATAAAGTGACATTCTGGTGTAGTGGTAATGGAGAAGACTGTTGCCATAGTGAATATGGGAAATCTATTTCCACTCAACTTGGTTGTAAGCCAAAAACTGTCTAAAACTCTCTAAAATGGATAAATCTCAGCACTGAAGGTACTAAAGTTCAAATATATTGAAGTAAACAGAAAGGGGTCAGTTATTTTTGAAACCTAGTCAAAGTAAAACTTCTTTTCTGTCATGAATATACTTGATAATGTAGCAACCTCTATATTCTTTTTTTTTTAAAAAATGGAAGTCCCACAAAGTAAAAGTTATAATTGCTATGTTTTAAAGGCAAAACCAATAATGCAACAAATACAGTTAAGTGAGAAGTTGCCTTTTATAATTATTGATCCAAAATTTTAATCACACTAGAAAAAATTTTGGTTACCTTTAGAAAATATTACAAGAGGTCACCACATGTAAATATTGCAAATATTCTCTTTTCGCATCCAATAATGCAAGAAGAAATCGAACAAATCATTAAGACATCATGTGGGGCAGCATAAAATATTATATTTTTAAAAGTTTATAATATTTGATAGCCTGAAATTTTTGCTATGTTATCATTTCTTATTAGAGTAGTATATAGATATAGTGAATAGATTCTTTCCTATTTAATTTTAAATCAGTAATTGTGCAATTTTCTTAAAGTGAGTTGTAAATCACACAGTCACTTTAGGTCCCACAAATCCATATGTGCTAAAAAAAGAAATCAGCTTATATATATATATATATTTTTTTTTTGTGTGTGTTTTGAGCAAGTGCCTACTAGGCAATATTGTTTTTAATATTTCAAGTAAGTTTATTTATTTTGAATGATATTAGAATATAAAAAAAACTTACGATGCCTCTTATTTTCATGCTATACAAAGTCTAGATACAAAATCCACATTAGAACAAATACACATTCATTCCTATACTAAAACAAAACAAATCAAAACAAAACCAAAAGCAGAGAAAACTGTGACTGGGATGGCCCTAATTTTTATTAAATTCCAGCTTCTTTTAAGAACTCTTTCAGCTAATCACCAAATCTCATCTAAGGATAACTCACTGTCTGCTTTTATCTTCCTCCAACCATAAAATCTCATGAATCTAGTCTGGGTTCATTAAAACATCTCAAGAGGTTACCTGGTGTATTGAAATATTATCTTTATTTTTCTCCTTTCTCCTTTCTCCTTTCTCTCTCTCTCTCTCTCTCTCTCTCTCTCTCTCTCTCCATTCTATTCTCTTGACCACTGATCTCATTGTTGATCTTATTTCTCTGGATCTGCATTTGATCCTTGTTTAATTTTCTTTTTAAACTCACAGCTCTGTCTTCCTCACAATCTGCTGAGTTGACTTCTGAAAGCGTTTAATTCCATTCATGATTTTATACCTCTGCTGTCATGATCTGACACTACCATTTTTCTTGCCTTCAAGTTCCACTTTATTTTATTCCTGAACTAATTCATAATCCTCAATGTGGCTGGACAGAGTAACAGTTTTGAGAAGTGATTTTTTTTGTATCAAATTTGCAAACTTAAGCTTTTAGCTTCACTGCTTATCCCTCTGGAAAAAAAAAAGAAAAAAAAAGAAAAGCATAAAATTCCTGCAAAACACTAAAAATAGACCAAACTCTGTTCCACTTCATTTACTATTTTCTCAACCAGATTTTTTTGGTCATTTCCACTTCATTGATACTGAAGCTATTTCTTTTCTTTCAGACTCTTGAGGATGCCCTATTTTTGTCCTCTCTCTCTCTCTCTCTCTCTCTCTCTCTCTCTCTCTCTCTCTCTCTCTCTCTCTCTCTCCCCCCTAGCTCTTTACTTAGTGTTTAATTTTGGCAGACTCTAAGGCTCATATAGTTTGTTGAGTATCCAACTCCAATACTCCAATCTGCTGTATGCAAGGCAAGATTTACTTAGATTGGGTCTTTTAAACATCCAAAGAACCATACCATCCCTTAATAAACTACCACCACAGGTAATGGTTGATGTTTATACCTTATAAGATGCATACATTTATTTTTATTTTCCTTTTTGTGGGGGGGGGGTGAAAGTAGTTTGTGCTATATCTGGTCTTACTCAGAAACTAATTCCAGTTCTATGTTCTGGAGTCACTCTTAGTGATGTTCAGAGAACCAACTACATGTAGTGAACTCATATTCTATCTTTCCAGACTCAAAAGGAGTAAACCTCTCACCTATATGAAAGAAGTTTCTGACCTCAGTATCTTCATGGACATTACAAAATAGTAGAAGTTTTACTCAATTTTCAAAATATTGGCTAATTGTTGGTGGAATGGTATAATACCTGAATATTCTACTTAGGACAAAAATTTCCTTTTACTGTACAAAAATTAGTTCTTTGTTAGAATCTAAGAAATCATATCATGCATTCAAAAATCACTCCTGGAAGGCTCAAGGGACCATATGGGATGCTGGGGATCAAACCTGGGTCAGCTGCATGCAAGCAAATGCCCTCCCCACTGTGCTATCACTTCAGCCCCTTAAAAAACCATATGAAAACATTTTCTCCTCAGTAGTATATTCAGAATGTAACTTTTGTTATCCTCTTCTCTTACCTTAAAGAAGAGGCTATTGTAGTGTAGTTGAACATATTATAATTGTTAGGCACATCTGGAATTACTCACAGAAAATCACGGATTGTACTTGATAACAAACTTAATTTTATTATATGCTCACATATATATTTAAATTTTTTGTTTATTTTTCGGCCACACCCTGCTATGCTCAGGGATTACTCCTGAATCTTCACTCCAGAATCATTCTTGGTGGTGCTAGGGAGATCACATGAGATGCCAGAGATTGAACCCAGGTTAGCCACAACCAAGGCAAATGCTCTAACCACACTACTCTTTTTTTTTTTTTTTTGGTTTTTGGGTCACACCCAGCACTTTCAGGGGTTATTCCTGGCTCTATGCTCAGAAATTGCCCCTGGCAGGCACGGGGGACCATATGGGATACCGGGATTCGAACTACAGTCCTTTTGCATGGAAGGCAAACGCCTTATCTCCATGCTATCTCGCCGGCCCCACCATACTACTCTTGCTCCAACCTCTTATAGTTACATTCTTAAACCTACACACAAATCAGCTGCCTGTAGCTTTTAGGGGAGGAGTCAATACTTTCAGAAAATTAATATATCATAGAACTGATAGTATAATTGTGAATTTTAAATAGAATTCTAAAAAGATTGTGAGCTTCTTATCTATTTCTTCTAAACACTCCTGGGTTCAAATTTCTAAGTTATTCATTCTTACCATTCTATGAAGCCTTCTGTTTTTTCTTATTTATATGATTGATTATGATTCCCTTTTTTTGAAACTAATATATTAACCCTTGATTATATCTAGACTAATGGATTTTAGTTATTAAAATAATTTTAAGAGGTTGGAGAGATAGGACATGGGTAAATCTCTTGCCTTGCATGAACTGACCCGAACTTGCTCCCCAGCACCACATATGACCCCCTGAACCCCACTCACCAGGAGTGATATCTGGGCACAGATCTATGAATAAACACTGAGCACCACTAGGTGCTCAAAAACCAAAATAACTTTAAGTCTTACCCTGGAATATATGCTTTTGTATTTAGAGTTAATGTGTTCTTTGGGAACTATTGAATGCATCTCACAAGATTCAGTCATATATACTTACATTAATATTACAAATATTATATTGTAACATGTATAATATTTATATTAAATATATTTAAATTGAAAGATAAACTATACTTGCATCTATTTATCTATTTATATGGAACATAGTTTTCTTTCCCCTGGTGGGAATAGAACCCAACTCTCATGAATGCAAGGCATGTCCTTGACCATAGAGCCACATCTCCAGTACAGTGGCATTATATCTATTTTTTTTTTTGGTTTTTGGACCACACCCAGTGATGCTAAAGGGTTACTCCTGGCTATGCACTCAGAAATTGCTCCTGGCTCAGGGTACCATATGGGACTTCGGCGAGTGAACTGAGGTCTGTCCAGGGTCAGCTGCGTGCAAGGCAAATGCCCTACTACTGCGCCATCGTTCCTGTCCCTAATTTTAACATTTTTTTAACGTTCATAGTGTTTCCTAAATTTGTATGACAGTTACAGAAGGCCAGAAACATTCTCAAGCAAGTATAAAATTATAATTTCTTTATAATAGGTGTTTAATAATATTTCTTTCTTATGAATATATATCTCATAAATGTCACTTTCCTACACTGCCCATTTTGTGACCTCTATGATGTTTCTTTATTTTTAATGGCAGGAAATTCTTTATTCTCTTGGTCCAGTAGACAAGATCTAGTGGCTACTCAAACAAAGTCCTTAATATGACTAGTTTCTCTCTATTTTCTAACTCCAGTGCCTGCGTGAGCTCAACCTCTTATCCTTTGCTTCTTGGTGCCAGAAAAGAGTTGAATTTATTGAATTTATTGAATCTGAGACTGAGAATTGATACAGTCCAAACAGGAAATACAAATGTATTCCTCTTAACGAAATCACTGCATTGTGCACCTACATGAAGGGTTGCCTAACTTCTTCCCTCATATTTGTGACTGTAAGGTAACATAATTATGGTTGTATGATACATTGAGTGAGCCATGTGTACCTTCCTTGCAGTTAGCCCCACTTTGGTACATGTTACCACACTTGGTCACTAAATACCACCAAAAGTGATCCCTGAGCACTGTTGGGAGCTCACTCCTCAAATAAAGTTAAATTAGGATAAAGTGTCATATATTTGTCTATATATCTACCAATTCCACGCTTTATTTCTTTATCTATACCCAATTTTTTATGATATGATTTTACACTCAGAAGTTTCTTTGGAAAAAAGACTTTTCAAAATAGTTTATCTGAAAATCTATGTTTATTACTTTTGCTGATAAAAATTTCTTTCAGTTCTATTGATCTCAAATAATCTTAATTTTACACATATCCCCACTTGATTGTATGTAAATGGTTGGTTTTAGGTCATATAGATAAATGATGCTTTTGGAAGAATCAAACTGCTTGAGGTTCAAACAGTTTTAATAAAATATTTATATTCTCTCAATAGAAAAATAAATTATGAGTTAAAGAAATTTTTATCTGTTTTGAGGCCTAATAGACTATTAATGTAGATGCAACATAACAAACAAGGAAAAAATTGAGTGACTTGAGATTGATCTTCATTCAACACTTACAAAGTATTGTAATTATAAATGTTTACCAAAGTATTAAGTATGTGAGAGGAATTTAATAGGAATAATTTGAGTTTAATCATTCTTTTTCACTAATCCCATGCTTAAAACTTAATATCAACTTAGAAAGTATATTTAGAAGTAGATGGAATCCTATTAGATTATTTATATTTAAAACAGAATTACTAAATATATATATTAAACTTTAATCATTGTGTCCTTTGTAAATTTAGTGATAAATAAATAAATGATAAAGAAGAGAAGTGTGTGCAGTGAAAATTGGCCGCAGGGGATGTATGAAAGTTGCTGTGATTGTATTATGAGGATTGGATTCATTGCAGGAAAGTCTGCAATGAAAATTACATAGAAAATAAATCTTCAGAGGAAATAGAGAAGTTTCTTGGGCAAGAATTATGCCTTTTAAAAAAAGTAAAACAGCTTTTGATAGGGAATATGAGGTGAGACAGAGGAAGTGAGGGAGAGAGAAAGAAAGAGACATGCTCAAGTGAGAATAAAAGGAAATTATTACCCACTCAAAATTGAACTCTGGGTGACTCCAACATGTGGATGCACCAAGAATAAAGTTATTAAGACCAAAATTTGTCTGTAACATAGCCATACAGATAATTTTCTTTGATAAAAGAAAAAGATTATTTGAGGATAATAGGAAAAGAGAATGGAGCTTAGAAGCTAGAAACAGGAAGGTTTTATAGTTTGAGTAAAAATCTTACTGATTCCTTACAAATCACTCATGACGGGTAAGGATTTACTCCTTTTTTATTTTTAGTTCCCTTCCATTCTTGGTATTAGTCACAATGGCAATGAAACTACATTATGTGTATAATTAATTATACTTGGTAGAGTTTTCTAGATTTTATCCCCATAGTTTCTTTTTCTCTTGACTGTTTTTTTCATAGTTAAAGAAGAGTGGAAGATCCTCCTTTTTCTTTTTATTAATTTATTTAAAATAATTTCAGGGCCAGAGCGATAGCACAGTGGTAGTTTTGCCTTGCATGCAGCTGACCCAGGATAGACCTGGGTTCAATCCCTAAAGTTTCATATGGTTCCCCAAGCCAGGAGCAATTGGTTTCTGAGCACATAGCCAGGAGTAACTCCTGAGTGTCACCGGGTGTGGCCCCAAAACAAAAAAATTAATAATTTCAAAATTACAAACATGTTTGCAGTTGGGCTTCAGTCATAAAAAGAACAGTCCTCTTCACCTAAGGATTCACTTTTTCCTAAAGATGAGATCTCTTGTGTATGACTGAAATCTCTAACTACTCACATTTTTGGTTCATTTTGGGGATATATTCAATTGTGCTCAGATCTTAGTCCTGGCTCTTTGCTCAAAGATCATTTGTGACAAGACTCTGGGACCATATATAGTGCTATGGTTAAAGTTGGATTTGATGAATGCAAGCGAAACACTTTACCTGTTATACTGTCTCTCTGACCTTAACCACTTTACTTTTATAACCTATATTTCTTGCTTTCTGAAAAGCATCTTTACAGAAAGAAAGTTTGAAAAGTTCCAGAGGCATTAAAAATAATAAGAGAATACAACAAACAGAAAAAGCAGGACAAAATGTGAGTTTGGGAATCTGAGATTGCACAATAGAAATAGTCTCTTTGTGCAGAAATATTTGTTTATGGGGAAGTGTAAAGTAAAGGGCACTGTGATTTCAGAAAGGAAAAGATAAATCAAAATGTCACAGCTCTAGAGAAAAGGCAAGGATTAGAGTCTAAGAAATGAGGTGTTGGATTTATAAAATTTAATGTCCAGGGCCCGGAGAGATAGCACAGCGACGTTTGCCTTGCAAGCAGCCGATCCAGGACCAAAGGTGGTTGGTTCGAATCCCGGTGTCCCATATGGTCCCCCGTGCCTGCCAGGAGCTATTTCTGAGCAGACAGCCAGGAGTAACCCCTGAGCACCGCTGGGTGTGGCCCAAAAACCCAAAAAAAAAAATTTAATGTCCAATGATTCAAATCCATATCAAGAGATTTTCAGGAAGATAGATCAGGTGTTGCCAAAAATTCCAAGTCAACTGAATTCAGCTGTAATAATTACACACATAGAAATGACATGCTGTGCCAGGAGTCTGCTGCGTGCATAGTGCTGCAGGCACAAGAGTAAGTTAGGGTTTGTGACTGTCTGGGAACTTCAATGACCAGAATGAGAAGCTAAATTTTGGTTAAGCAAGAGCTGGCAAAGATATGAATGACAATCTAATACTTAGAAGCAAAGAATAAAGTCTTATTAATATTATTCAGAAATTGAGTTTTGGGGCTGGAGAGTTAGCATGGAGGTAAGGCATTTGCCTTGCATGCAAAAGGTCGGTTGTTCAAATCCTGGAATCCCATATGGTCCCCTGAACCTGCCAGGAATGATTTCTGAGCCTACAGCCAGGAGTAACCCCTGAGTGCTGCCAGGTGTGACCCAAAAACCAAAAAAAAAAAAAAAAAAAAAATTGAGTTTTAAAGAGGGTATTGCTATCAACTGGAAACTGAATAAATGATGTTGACAATATTAGACCAGAATCTATAATCTCCTTGAAATTGTTAGATCTTTTTTTTTTTTTCCTTTGGTTTTTGGGCCACACCCATTTGACGCTCAGGGGTTACTCCTGGCTATGCGCTCAGAAGTCGCTCCTGGCTTGGGGGACCATATGGGACGCCGGGGGATCGAACCGCGGTCCGTCCTAGGCTAGGGCAGGCAAGGCAGGCACCTTACCTCTAGCGCCACCGCCCGGCCCCAGAAATTGTTAGATCTTTTTTTGCTAAAGCTTAGAGATGACTTGTACCTCAGTAGGTGTTGAACTTTGTTTTGTTTTGTTTTGTTTTTGGGTCATACCTGGCAGTGCTCAGGGGTTGCATCTGGCACAGGGGACCATATAGGATGCCAGGATTCAAATCACCATCCTTCTGCACACAAGGCAAACACCCTACCTCCATGCTATCTCTCCGGCCCCTAGGTGTTGACTTTTTATGCACTCTTTTTTCACTCCTACTTGCTGGAGTTCAGGCCTACTGGTGCTCAAAAGCCTTTCAAGCCCAGATCAAACCTTGCATATAAGCCACATCTTAAGCCTTTATGGGACTCCCTAAAAGTCAACCTGTTCAATATATTTTGGAATATAATACGGAGACTTTGCAACAACTAAGAATTGAGTTTCCATATGATCCAGCAATTCCACTTTTTGGCATATACTCCAACATCCCCAAAACTCTATTCATAAAAGACATTTGAGCTGCTTTGCTCATTGCAGCACAATTCACCGATAGCCAAAATGTGGAAACAATCCAAGTGTTTAAAAATAAATGAGTAGCTGAAAAAACTATGATGCATATAAACAATGGGTATATTAATGGCTATACAAAAAGATAAAATCCCATAGAAGATTTTTTAAATATTAACTTTAATTATGTTTTTATAAAACACTACATAATACATTAAAGACACTAGTATACTTCTAGCAGGAGTAGATGCATAGAAGTTACTTTGCACTGTGCAAGAAGTCTGTGGAATATTAAAAAATATGATGAGAATAATAACCCAAAAACAATAGAAATAATGGGTGGAAGTACAGTTAAGATGGAAAAGGGGGGGGTGGAGATCAGAGTAGGGCATTTGCCTTGCACATGGCAGAACCTGGTTCTATTTCTAGCATTCCATATGGTCCCCTGAGCCTGCCAAAAGTGATTTCTGAGTGCAGAGGCAGGAATAACATCTGAGTGCCACTGGATGTGTTCCCTGACATACACACTCACACACACCCACAAGACAGAGAAGGGACCACAATGACAATAAGAGTGGGAAATGGTCACTCTGGACAAGAACTGAAAATTGAAAGGAAGTAAAGTGATATTCATGATGCCCCTTCAATAACGAACAGTATTGCAAATCCTAGTGACTTAAGTTAAGAGGAGAGAGAGAGAGAGAGAGAGAGAGAGAGAGAGAGAGAGAGAGAGAGAGAGAGAGAGAGAGAGAGAGAGAGAGTCATATTCAGGCTCAGGGGTTGGGGGTGGTGGAGTAAAGGTGGGATGAGGATAACTGTCCTCAGTTGGTGGTGGGAAATGAGCACTGGTGAAGGGGTGGGTATTGAAATATTGTTTGACCAAGACTGAACTATCAATAACTTTTTAAACTTTGTATCTCATGTGGTTTAATAAGTTAAAAAAACATGAAATCATGCAATATGTTATTCTGTAGATGAATCTGGAGAATATCATACTGAGGAAATTTAGCCAGAAGGAGAGGGTCAGACATAGAATGATTTCTTGCATATGTGAGATATAAATAAACATAGAAAGGGAATAAAAAATAGTCAAAGGAAACAATCTCAGAACTTAATCTATAAACTGAATAATCATTTCCGAGAGTGGAGGAGTGGATTAATTGGAGAGATCCTGAAACAGTGGCAGAGGGAATCAGATATTCTGGTTATTCTGGTGGAACATTGTATGCATAAAACTCTCATAAACAGGGGGCCGGAGAGATAGCATGGAGGTAAAGCATTTGCCTTGCATGCAGAAGGACAGTGGTTCGAATTCCAGCATCTCCTATGGTCCCCCATGCCTGCCAGGGGCGATTTCTGAGCATAGAGCCAAGAGTAACCCCTGAGCACTGCCGGGTGCGACCCAAAAAGCAAAACAAACAAAAACCCCCAAAAATCTCATAAGCAGTGTTGTAATTAACTGTGCTTAAATTTTTTTTAAATATGATTAATAAATAAATAAAGAAAGTTTTTTTCCTAGCAACTGGGATAACAGAACAAATCCAAAGAAATTGAAACACACCCAGCTACACTGGTTATAGAATATCAAATAAATCATTGAGAAGCTAAATCCAGCCTTAAAATTTAAACTTTTTACTTCTTTTTAATCAAATTTGATTTTATTAAAATAAAATCCTTATTTAAGCACCATGATTACTAACACATTTGTAGTTGGGTTTCAGTTATAAAAAAGAACACCACCCTTCACTACCACCAATGCCCCCCATCGCCTCCTCCCCCACCTCTTGTCTGTATTCAAGACAGGCATTCTACTTCTCTTGCTCACTACCATTATGATAGTTGTTAGTGTAGCTATTTCTCTAATTCCGCTCATCACTCTGTGGTAAGCTTCATATCATGGTTCATCTTTCTAACCCTCATCTCTATTGTGTTTGGGTAGTATTACAATAATGTCTTATATTTTTCTTAAATCCCATAGATGAGTGAGACAATTCTTTATCTTTCTTCTCTGACTTACTTCATTCAGCATAATAGTTTCCATGTTCATCCATGTATAGGAAAATCTCATGACTTCATTTTTCCTGACAGCTGCATAGTATTCCACTGTGTATATTTATCACAGTTTCTTTAGTCATTCATCTGTTGTTGGGCATCTGGGCTGTTTCCAGATACTGGCTATTATAAATAGAGCTTCAATCAATATAGTAGTACAGAAGGCATTTTTGTTATTGTGTTTTTGTGCTCCTAGGGTATACCCCTAGGAGTGGTATAGCTGGATCATATGGGAACTTAATTTTCAATTTTTTGAGGAATCTCCATACTGTTTTCTACAAAGGCTGGTTTAGACTGCATTTCTACCAGCAGTGACTGAGAGTTCCTTTCTTCCCACATCCTCGCCAGCACTGATTGTTCTTGTTCTTTGTGATGTGTGCTAGTCTCTGTGACTTGTCATCTTGGATTTTTTTGAAAAGTATTCAGTCTGGATTCTATTGGGAGAAAATTACCCCTTAGTCATAAATTTTCCATGATAAGGAAATAAAGTCACATATCCTGCTCATGGATTGGCAGGATTAACATTATTAAAATGTCAATACTCCCCAAAGCATTATATAGACTTAAGTAATCCCTCTAAGGATACCCATGGCATTCTTCAAAGAAGTAGATCAAACATTACTAAAATTCATTTGGAACAATAAACACCAAGAATAGCTAGAGCAACTGTTGGGAAAAGGAATATGGGGGCATCACTTTCCCTAACTTCAAATTGTATTACAAAACAATAGTTATTAAAGCAGCATAGTATTGGAATAAAGATCAGTGGAATAGATTTGAATATTCAGATAATGTTCCCAGACATATAATCAACTACAACTTTGTTAAAAAGGCAAGAAATGCAACATGAAGCAAGAAAACCCTCTTCAACAGGTAGTGTTGGGACAACTCAGCTACTTGCAAAAAAGTGAACTCAGACCTCCATCTAACACCATGCACAAAGGTGAAATCCAAATGGATTAAAGACCTTAATATCAGACCTGAAACCATAAGGTATATAGAACATCACATAGGTAAAACACTCCACGACATTGAGACTAAAGGCATCTTCAAGGAGGAAACAGCTCTCTTCAAATATGTGGAAGCAGAGATAAACAGATGGGACTATATTAAGCTGAGAAGCTTCTGCATCTCAAAGAAAATAGTGCCTAGGGTACAAAAGCCACCCCCAGAACAGAAGAAACTATTTACCCAATGCCCATCAGACAAGGGCCTAATATCTAAGATAATCAAGCTACTGACAGAACTTAACAAGAAAAAACCATCTAACCCCATCAAAAAATGAGAAGAAATGAACAGAAAATTTCTCAAAGAAGAAATACAGATGGCCACAAAATACATAAAAATGATAAAAATGTTCCACATCACTAATCATCAGGGAGATGCAAATCAAAACAATAATGAAGTACCATCTCACATCTCAGAGACTGGCACAGATCACAAAGAACAAGAACAATCAGTGCTGGTGGGGCTGTGGAGAGAAAGGGAGTCTCATTTACTGCTGTTGGAAATGCCATCTAGTCCAGCCCTTATGGAAAACAATATAGAGATTCCTCAAAAAACTGGAAATTGAGTGACCATATGATCCAACTATACCACTCCTGGGGATATACCTTAGGAACACAAGAACGCAATACAAAAATAACTTCCTCACACCTATATTCATTGCAGCACTATTTACAATAGCCAGAATCTGGAAACAACCAAGATATCCTTCAACAGATGAATGGCTAAAGAAACTGTGGTACATATACACAATGGAATATTATGCAGCTGTCAGGAGAGATGAAGTCATGAAATTTTCCTGTACATGGATAAACATGAAAACTGTTATGCTGAGTGAAGTGAAATAAGCCAGAGGGAAAGACACACACACATAATAGTCTCCTTCATCTAGGGCTTTATGAAAAATAAAAGACATTATTGTAATAATGCCTAGAGATGAGGGCCAAAAGGACCAGCTCATGATATGAAGCTACACAGACTAGTGAGTGTAATTAGAGAAATAACTATACTAACAACTACCAGGACAATGTTATGAGTGAGAGAAGCAGAATGTCTTTCCTGTATACAGGCAGGGCTGTTGGGGAGGAGGGAGTTGGGGGGCATTGGTGGTGGGAATGTTGCACTGGTGAAAGTGGGTGTTCCTTTTATGAATGAAACCCAACTACAATCATGCTTTTAATCATGATGCTTAAATAAAGATATTATTTTTTTTAATTTTATTTTGATCATAATGGCTTATATCTTTCACAGTAGTATTTTAGGTACATATCAACATTGAATCAGGGGAATACCCATCACCAAATTTGTCCTCCCCCCATCCCAGTTCCCCTTCTGCAATCCATATACCTTACCATCACCCCCCGAGCTGCTAGAGTAGGTGGTCCCCTCTTTGTCCAGCACACTATTAGTGATCATATATCTGTTGGACCTGTATCCTCCCCTGACTCCCCCTCTATTTAAGAAGCGGAGCTAGGTAAATCGAGTTATGTGGCTTTGTTTGAAGGAAAGAAAAGCAATAGATTGGGGTACAAAATAAGAGAAAAAAAAGTCAAATATGCTGAAAATAGGCGGAGTCCTTCCAGAGGATTTCAACCTCAGTTTGAGAGAGGATGTGATAAAGGCAATTGAAACACCACCACAATACAGAAAAGAAATATCATATTAAGTATCCAGTGAGCACCACAGCAATAAAGACGAGCACCACACAACAGATTCAGTTCTGAAATCAGCTCATGCCAGAGTGCAAAAAGAAAGAGAAAGATAAGATAAAATAAAATAAAATAATATTGGAGACATCAACTTCAATCTCAACACTAATATAAAACGTCAAAAAAATCGATCAATCAACAAATAAATATGTGGAAAAATGATTGTTTTGTGCTTTTTTTTCTTTTCTTTTCCGCCCTGCATAGGCACAGTAACTATTGGGGATATTATAGAGGGAATTCCCTTGGCCTAGAAGATACAGGGTTTCTCCCCCCTGAAGTGTACTGTCATGGGATTAAGTATAGACTCCTTGCATGATCATTTGCTCTCGCCTTGGTGCTTTCGTGGTGTATGGAAGACTTCTGTTTCGTCATGGATGGTAACATCAGACTTCTGTATCTAGAGATCTTGGTGACTGTGCAGCTCAAGGAATGGAGCTTATGATGAAGTCTTTCTAAATAAAGATATTATTTAAAAAACAAATCTTCCTTGATGTATCACATATAAAGAAGTTTAAAAACTTCATCACTCAAGGCATGACTCAATTAAGTGAGATTATGCTAGTGAGTTTATATATTTAAAAATAATTTAGTGACTTGGAGAGACAGTGCAGGAGGTAAAGCTCTTATCTTGCATGTAACTTAATCAGCACAAAAACCTGGCACCTGTATCTTCAACACATCTCGCAGTCACTTCTGAGTCCAGAGGCAAGAGTAACTTCCAAGCACTATGAGGTGTTGTCTCCAAACCAAAAAAATCAAAAACCAAAATTATTCTCCAAGTTCTACAAATTCAGAAAGATAAAAACCTCATTGCTCTCTCAAAACTAAATACAGATGAACACATTTTATTTCATTTGTTCAATAAGTATCTCTAGTACCCAACTGCCCTTTGAGTAGGAAATTTATATTATTTTCTTTAAGATTCCACCTATTTTGGGGGGGAGGTTGGCCCACACCCAGTGACGTTCAGCAGTTACTCCTGGCCATGCACTCAGAAATCGCTTCCGGCTTGGGGGACCATATGGGACACTGGGGGATCGAACCGAGGTCCGTTATAGGTTAGCGCTAGCAAGGCAGAGCCCCTACCGCTGCGCCACTGCTCCTGCTCCAATTCACCGATTTTTCCTTTTTCTTTTCCCAGGGGCTAATCCTGGATCTGCATGAAGGAATTACTCTTGGAAGTGTTGGAGAACCATAAAGGATGGTGGGGATAGAATCCAGGTTGGCTGCGTGCAAGAAAATACCAAACTTGTTGTATTATACCTTGAATATGTATATTATATGACCCACCATTAGATTTCAACCAACTTGATCATGTTGGCAAACACCAGAATTTCCAAATACCATTAGAGTTCATCATAACGTTGGTTGACAAAGTTTTTAATGTTACTCATATGGTAGCACTTGCCCAAACTCAGCAGCAGAGATCAGATTGGGTTGTCAAACGCTGCACAAACCGGTATTTCCCCTTCTTTCTGGCTTTTCCAACTCCTCACAAAAATCCAGGTTCACCATCAGACCAATTTTCCTTTTTCTAGCTGCTCTGAGGTCCTTTGCAAGAACCAGTATTTTCCTGCTTTCAGAGTACTGGGAACAGAGCCGAACTATTGATAACTTCTCCAGAGCTCTATGTGAAAGATTATGTAAAAAAGAATTTCTTCCCAAGTGTGAGCCTTCTTACTTTCTTTTTCCTTGAAAGAGAAAACTTTGCTTGAAAAATAAAGCGGCTTCTCTTCTCACCAGAACCCTTTATTACACCATAAGTGGATAATTTCCCTAGTTGCTTCTCTTTGTATATCACTCTCTTCGTAGATTGATCCTACCTGGTGGTGCTCAGAATCTATTTCTGGTGATGCTCAGGGGACCCTATGTGGTGCCAGAGATTGAACTGGTGTTAGCAATAAAAAATATAAGCATCTTAGCCCTATACTATTACATTAGTTCCCACTTCTATTGTTTGTGTTTGGGCTACACTTGGCTCTTCTCAGTGGTTGCTCCTGGCTTTTCACTGAGATATTACTCCTGGTAGGCTTGGGGACCATATGGAATGGCACAGATAGAACCCAGGTCAGCCACGTGCAAGGCAAGAGGCTGCTGAATTATCCCCCATGTCCTGTTTCTACTTTTCTTAATTTCCCACATCGTAATTTGTGAAACAGATATTAGCTCTGGGTAACTCTAGAATTTAATTTTTATTTGATGGAGGTTCCCAAATAGTGTTCACTGAGCCAAGGAACACTCCAGCTGTGCTTGGCCATCTTGGCCCCATGATCCATGTTCAAGCCAGGCTGTGCCCTGTGTACTCGGCCCCGTACTTCAGTACTGGGCATGGAGGATGCACTTGTACATGCAAGGCATGCATCCTAACTGCCGAACAATCTCCCAGACCCCTCTCATTTTTTTAAGTTTTTTTTTTTTTTTTTTTTTTTTGGTTTTTGGGCCACACCCTGTGACGCTCAGGGGTTACTCCTGGCTATGCGCTCAGAAGTTGCTCCTGGCTTCTTGGGGGACCATATGGGACGCCGGGGGATCGAACCGCGGTCGTCCTAGGCTAGCGCAGGCAAGGCAGGCACCTTACCTCCAGCGCCACCGCCCGGCCCCTTTTTTTTGTTTTAACTGAAGTAACAGTCACTCATAACTTTAGATGGAGTTAAGATATATAGCAGTAAAAAAACTGATTTTGAGAAGGAAGTGTTGTTTGCATTAAAAATCTAGCTTTTAAACCTTCAAGATAAAAAGAAATTGCAGCTTAATTCCCCTTCTCTTCCAATAACCACTATTTTGCTTTTACAATCTAAGAGTGTTTGTTTTTCTTTGTTTGTTCTGTAGGGCTTTATTTTCTCTTTATCTTCCACTTAGTAGTGAATTCACAATAAATTTTGCTTTTTCTGTCAGACTTATTTCACTGTGTATTTTTGTATGTATGTACGTATAGAGAGTTCGGCTGTATTTCATTGTATTTATGTGCTGCATATTTATCCAGTTACCTGCTAATAAATACCTGAACTTGCTTTCATACTCTTGGTTATTGGAAATAATGCTGTAATAAACATGGTGATGAATTTATTTCTTTAACTCAAAGAAAATATACAGATGGCCAACACTCACATAAAAACACATTCTAATTTATTTTTAAGTACATCAAGAATTTTCTTTTCTTCCTGACCAAGTAACCCTTGGCATTCACATTTTTTCCACATGAAACTGTTTTGACTTTTAAAACCAAAACTCAGGTATAAAAAAATGTTCTTGGAAAGACAATAAGATTAGTCATTTGGGAAAATTATGTGAAAGTTACCTGACTTATAAAATATGCCAGAACTTTATAGCAGCTGGGATGCTTTCTGCAGGACTTCATTTGTGCCTCCTTCTGTTTTATCCATAATTGTAAGATCTCAAAGAAGACATCCTGCTAAGGTTCTAAATAGACGCGACCAAGTTCAGACCAATAAAAAAAAGTTTTTAATTAGCTCAACCAATGTGACTCCACCAGTTTGAACTAAAAAAGTAATTAAGAAAGTACTTCATAAAAAGGCAATCTTTTTACTAACTTATAAATATGTAATTCAAATGGAAATATAGAAATCCTATTCCCTCTCTGGTATAGTATAAGTCTAAGCTCAAAAAACCAACTTGATTTAAAAAAGGCTTTAGGTCTAAAATTTGTACTACTATCATTTAGACAATTAGGAATAGAAATATTTTAGGAAAGCATAATCATTACTTTAGTTGACTCTTATTTTCAACTTTGATTCAAAGCAGACTTTGAATTATAACCCAAATTGCTTGTGCTCAGTAGAGATCTTGCTTGCTTTTCTTTCTTAGTAGTTACTTTTAAAATAGTAATGCAACTGCTGGTCAAAAATACATATAGATATCTGCACAGTGAGACGACTCCTTCTCATCCTGCCCTGTCTTGTCCCCACTGGGAGATAGCTTCCACATTCATTCCATCAGTCCTGTGGGAGAAGGGGGAGGGAGATGGAGGCAGGTAGGAGAGGGAGAAAAATGGAAACTAGGTTTATTAATATAGAAGCAAATGCAAATGTTATTTATGTCTTTTTTACATAAGTGTTTGGCAGCACAGTCTATAAATGATTCTATATACTTTTTGATTTACTAAAACATTTTGCTGATAATTACATTATAGCACAGCATTTCCTCATTCTTTTTATAGCTGAATAGTTTTTACTGAATTGTTTCCAATATTATGCTACAATAAATAAGTACACATAGCATTTTACATATGTGCCAGAATTTCTGTTGAAAGGAAATTTATGAAAGAATGGCTAATTCCAAGATCATATGATGAAGTTGTTATTTTTATTTTTCTATTTATTTTTTTATTTTTGGGCCACACCCAGTGACGCTCAGGGACTACTTTTGGCTATGTGCTCAGAAATCACTCCTGGCTTGAGGGACCATATGGGACTCCAGGGGATTGAACTGAGGTCCATCCTGGGTCAGCTGCATGCGAAGCAAATGCCTTACCGCTGGTCATTGGTCTGAACCCATGAAGTTGTTATTCTTATGGATGTCCAATTTCATTTCACTAGGGATTGTGTGCCAATTTATAATCCCAACAGCAACATTTTTTCAAGAGCAATTTTTATAGTTTATTTAATAATAATACCTGGTGAAGAAATGAGGGGCAATTTCTGATTCAAAGTTTAAGGGTCACTCCCAGCAATGCTTGGGGGGGCATAATAGTACTGGGATCAAATTTGGACCTCCAGAGGAAAATGTACATAGCCCTTGAATCTATCTTTCTGGCCCTCAGGACAATATATTACCAAACTTTCAGTAGTTTATCCATCTAATTGGTAAGAATGAATAATTTATTATAGTTTTAATCTGTTTTCTTTATTTGCTAAAATACTCTTTATACTTAAGGCATATTAAATTTTTAGAAGATCTATATATTTATCAATTTGCTATTTGCCTTTTGATTTTGCTTATACAATGTTTTTACTCTCTAGTTTCTTTCCCACACAATTTTATTAGTCTTTTAGATTTTGGATAAAAGAGTCAAAAAGTGTTTTCTTATTTTCTTCTAGACAGCTTATTTTTTTCTTTTTCATTTCAATCTTTGACTTATTAAAACTATTTTTGGTGTGAATTATGAAATCTGAATTCTATCTTAATTCAGTTGTTTACTAGCTATCAAGATATTTGGGAGAGCCTGAAGTGGTGGCTCAAGTGGTAGGGTGTTTGCCTTACATGCTCCAACCTAGGGTGGCTTGCTTTCCCAGCGTCCCATATGGTTCCACAAACCAAGAGCCATTTCTGCGCACATAGCCAGGTGTGATCCCTGAGCATCATCAGGTGTGGCCCCAAAACAAACAACAAAACAAGATATTTGGTGTCTCAAATTTTCCTGATTGATCTGCATTGCCATTTTACATATTCTCATGTATTTTGCTGTATTTGTCAGATGTATTGTTTTGTATTCTATTATTCTATTTGCGACTTGGTTTGTTTACTCATGGGCCAGACATCACCATTATAACTTTTAATGCTTCATAATTCATAATTTATTTCAACAACTAGAAAGAGCATTGTACCGGTAGCCTCTCATTTTCCTTACTTTCCTTGTCTCCCCTTTTTTGCTTATTAACATTTACATTGCTGTACTTAAAAAAAGTTAACACTATGGTGACTGGTTTAAAAGTATCGAATAACCCCTGAGCACTGCCGGGTGTGACCCAAAAACCACACACACACACACACACACACACACACACACAAAAAGTATCACGTGGTGCTGGGGAGAGAGTACAGAATAAATGCTCTTTTTGTACATAGTTGACCCTCTTTCTATCCCTGAGCTCTAAATTAAGAGTAAGAACTTAGAATCCCCCGAGTCAGGAGCGATTTCTGAGAGCATAGCTAGGAGTAACCCCTGAGCATCACCGGGTGTGGCCTCAAAACAAAACAAAACAATAACAACAACAACAACAACAACAACAAAAAAGAACTTAGCATCGCCAGATAAGGATATCACCCCTTCAATGAGTGCAGCTAAAATATGCAAGCCCAACAAGTATTACAATTTAAAAGATGTGGGCACCATAGCCAGGAAGTTAGAACCCTGGAGAGTTCAGGTATGGGCACAATAGCAAGTACGATTGACTACACTGATAATAAATTTTGAATTTGAACTAAAAAGTGAGAAACTTAGTAAAGAGACCACAACTAAAAGGAGTGGAAAGCATTTAGTACACTATCTAGGATATGGTAACAAGTAACTAAAGATAATGAATGGTACAGAATTGGTACAAATACAAAATGGAATATTATACAGCTATAAGATGAAACCATGCAGTTTGCTGCAATATGGATGGAACTGGTGTGTGTGTGTGTGTGTGTGTGTGTGTGTGTGTGTGTGTGAGTGAGTGAAAAGTGTGTGTCATGTCAAGTAAAATAAGACACAGAGAGAAGAACAAATACTGGGTGACCTCATTCATTAGTGAGAGAGACACAGAGAGAGAGGGGAGAGAGAGAGAGAGAGAGAGAGAGAGAGAGAGAGAGAGAGAGAGAGAGAGAGAGAGAGAGAGAGAGAGAGAGAGAGAGAGAGAGAGAGAGAGAGAGAGAGAGAGAGAACAAGGGACTAAACAGTGCCTAGAAATAACAAATCCTTGGCCTTGGGTGAAAAAACTTATTAACAAATTGGTGTGTGTTGGAAGAGAGGGTAGGAAGATTAGACCAAATAGCAAGGGAGGGTTTTGGGCCATTGTTGAGTGGAGTGCAGAAACCTTGCATATCAATACTATAAACTTAAGTACTATTATGATTGAATTACCTAAGTTATAATGAAAACTAAAATAGCTAAATAAAAGGAGTGCAAACCTCAGATGACACCATAGTCAAGTTTGCAAGCATTACCACTGATGTGCACTCCACAACTGAAAATGCAGTGCCAAAGAATAAAGTATGTATGTGGGACAACTACACCACCTCAAAAAAATCAAACAAAGAAAACAAAAAAACAAACAAAAACAAACCCACAATTTGGGAATAACATCTAACAACAAAAGGAGGAATGTATATATAGGGCAGTGAAGAAAAAAGAAATTGATCTAGATTTACTTTTTTAAATGTTATCAAAATGTATTTTGCTGTCTGCAATGATAGGTGTATTAATTTGATTAAGTGCTGGACAATTTTTAGGTGAGATTTCAAAAACCTTTTTTATATGGTAAAGACACACACCAGAGATTACTCCTGGTTCTGCACTTAGAAATCGCTCCTGGCTGTCTTGGGGGACCATATGGGATGCTGGGAATTGAAACTGGATTCCTGCTGGTTAGGTCAAGTGCAAGGTAAATGGCCTACAGCTGTGCTATCACTTTGGCCCCATCCAAAAACCTTCTTAAATGGGATTTTTAAGAAGAGATAGAGATATGTCCTTGGAAATGCTTTCTTCTCTGCTTGAAATATATATAAATATATATATATTTAATAAAAATATATAAATATATAAATCTTTTAGAAAATTCCAGAAGTCTTTTGAATCCAGAGATGCCTTTTTCAAGAACTCATGAACTTGTCATTAAATACAAATATCCAATGACAACTTCATTCTACCGCCTAGTTTCAGCAGGAAGGTCGGAGTCTAGCATTAGACTTTAGGATATCTGGGTCCAAGTTGTAAAAATGCCCATAAACTAAATATATCACCATTTATCTGTTTTTCTTTTGCATGAAGTTACTGAACCAATAAAGATAGCATCTTAGTTGCCAGGGAAATTTAGGATGAGCAACATGTAATAAAGTGGAGGTGTTAAGTCTTGAGAAAATATCTGTGAGATGTATTTGCTGAACTATGTGGGTTAAAGGTGAGATCCCTATCTTTGCAAGCCTTGGTATGTATCAAATTTTTGTGATTCAATCATTTTCTTCCTTTACTACTTTTGTGGAGAAAATTCCTAGATGTTGATATTTTTTTTCTTTTTAGTATGAATTTTCCTCTTTCACCCTTCCCTTGTCCCCCCTTTAAACAAATCCAGTTATTAGATTGCATAACTTTTAAGTTTACAGAATTCTAGACGAACATTGATATATACTATATCATATTTGCTATTTGCTATTTTTTTCACCATACAGTTGGCATATATCACCCATTTTACCCCTGTCTTTACCCCTTCCCCCACATAAAAATGAGCAAACCAAATAAAACCAAACCAAACATTGATTATAAGACAAAATATTGGTTACCCAAAAATTTTTTTTAAAATTATAAATTATTTTAAAGACCATGTTTTACATATTTCTCATAATACATTTGTTTCTGTCAATCCTTATTCCAACAATGAGCCCCACCACCAATGTAAAATTTCTCCCACCAATTCTCATTTATTCCTGTCTGCCCCTTTGACAAGCACAAAATAATTTGGTTACTTGTTTACAGATAAATGGTGATGAAATTATTTTTTATAAGTACAAAAAAACTAAAATGTGTGAAAATTATTGTATCTTACAGCAAGGTCGTTAAATCATTGTCAGAAAGTTTACTAAGCTATTCATTGGTAGTTGATTTTTCCATTATTTATTTTGCTTCTGAACATTAAGTGGTTTCAAATCCAAGTTGATGTCTGAATTGGTGTGTTTCTCCTGGGATGAGAAGAGTATTGAAAAAATTGGAGTTATCACATGACTATAATGTGGCTATAAGGTTCAGGAATTCCAAGCACCTTTGTTGATATTTTGGAAATTATTGGGGTGGTTTGGCTGCCAGTTCTTGTGGAAGTATGAGAAGGCTGAGGGAGGGTGCTCACACTTATTCTGAATAAGTCCTGGATGTCAACTCCAAGACTGGCATACCTTGAGCTTTGGTTGGTTTATTGTCTCTGTAGAGACCAGTTGTTAAGTGGTGAAAGTGGGCCAGTGGTGAGCATTGATTGTAGGTGGTGGATGCATCTGGCACAGCTTTGGTGGGGCAGGGAGTTGACCTGCCTCTCCTCCAGAACTTGCCTGTTTTCAGTTGTGAGGCTAATGTACCCATGATTTTTGATGGTTTGATTTTCAAAAAAACCCCATAGTTTTAGCAATTTTTTTAAGCTATATTTATCCAATACTCAGTTAGGAGTTGTGCCCTTTTGCTCTCTTTTCTTCATTTTCAGTCATATTGGTAGAAACTGTAGCCTCAGTCTTAAATTATGTGGATGCCCTTGAGGACAGATAGCATTTTAGAGATATTGAGGAATAAGATAGGAGATCTTTGGTTCCTTGTGAATCTGGGACTACTGTATTACCTAAACATTGAATTACCTATTTTAAAATATCTTTTATTTGTGTGAGAAATAAAATTCTCATTTCAGTCACTGTTGTTTTCATTTTTCTGTTAAATGAACCTGAAATTTATTCTAAGTGAATTCTGCCAAAAAATATGAATACAGATAATATATAGCCAAATCATTTTTCTTACTTAAGCACCTCTAAATTTAACTTCTTAAATTTTTTTTTGCTTAAACCCATTTACTGCAAGTCAACTGATTTAGCAAGACATATATTTCATAGCCAACTTATTTTTTGGTCCTTTACCAATAAGCCATTTGCACATATTTAAATGTTCTCTGGATGGTTTTTTGGACTTTAAAAAATAACTATAATGAACTTTTGGTAATACATGTCTTACTTAGGCAAATTTAGCTAATTTTTGAGAATTAATCTTTCATTTATGCTTATATTGGACTGGATGTAGAATGATTTTTTAAGGCAAATCTTGATCCACTCATTAAATCACTTTTAAATAATAGCTAGATCTACTTCCAGTGAAATGGAAATATTCCTGTTTTTGTTAAAAGTTGTAAATCTACTTTGGTGCTCAAAAATATCTCTAGCCACATGTTAGTAAGTGTAACAAATACACAGCCTCTAGGCTTGAAGTAAAAACCTACTAAGAAGAGTAATATTTTGGAGGACCAGTTTGAAGACTACGCAGTTCCTTTCCAAAGATGATCAAAATCTATCCTTAATATAAACAGAACTTTGCAGGTCTGTTAGTCTGGATCCTGTTGTTTGGGTCCTGGTCCAGTGGCTTTTACTCGTGTGTTTTGTTGTTATGACTTATATACTTACATTTAAGTACACTATAAAACATCTGGGTGAACATGTAATAACCTCTGGTCAGTTATTGCATAAGGGTGCTACTTTTATTGGGTCAGGTGCAATGATTTTCTTTTTGTTTCTGCTAAAAAGTTTTGTGTATCCATTGAGCTAATTTTCTTTTTATTAATACTTTTTAATTAAAATAATTGTATTTCTGTGGTGATTGCGTAAAACTTACTAAATCCAGTGACAAATTTCTGACATAAGGATAATCAAAATGAAGACTTAGTTTCATATATTTGTACTTTTACTCCTCATTTTGTTCTCACTCTTTATAATCATTATTTCAGTGATTTTTTCTCCCTTGCTCACCTTTTTGGCCAAATGTAAATGATATTTAGTTTATCCTTCTTTTATTAATCTCAGAATAAAGAAAAACATCTAACTTTTAGGGGACCACACTCAGCAATACTCAGAGGATGCTCTCAGAAGGAATCAGGGTACCATGTAGGGCAGAGAAAGAATCCATGCATCCCACATGTAAATAATGAATTTAGTCCAATGAGTTATTTCTATAAACCACAAAAAACATTATTTTTTGAATTTAATATTTCTGAATTTTATTGGTATATATAAATCATGAATTCTGTTGGACTGTTTCTATGAATCAGAAAAAAATTTTCTGAATTTAATATTACTAGGTTTTTTTTTTTTGAAGGGAGACACACTCCTGTGTTAATGAATTATTCCAGGCTTGGGGGACCATATGGGTTATTGGAGCTCAAACCTAGGCCATTCAGGTCTGGGAAAGCAAGGCAAGCACCCTATGCTCTGTACTATCTTTCTAGATCCAGTATCACTATTTTTAAATAAGGGTCTATCCTAGAGATACTCCAGAACTTGGGAACTAATCCCAGCAATACTGACCTGACAGTGTAGACTTGAGGGTTCAGTACTTGGACCTAGTGATGTGTGGCTCAGGCCCCATAGTGCGCTGCGAGCCATCAGGGCTACAACAGAGGTGATTGGGAGATCACCTGGTGCTGGGATACAATCAATAGCCCCTCATGCTGAGGCAGACACTCAGTCTCCTGAGCTATCTCCTTGGCTCCTACTCCTTTACTTGTTTATTTTTAAATTTTTCCTACTACTACTTCTACTTCTACTGTTACTGCCACTGCTGCTGCTGTTACTGCTTACTACTACTACTACCACTACCACTACTACTACTACTACTACTACTACTACTACTACTACTACTACTACTATTACTACTACTACTACTACCCCTACTATTATGACTACGACTTTGACTACGACTACTACTACTTGTTTTGAGGAGCCACACCCTATGGTACTCAGGGCTTGCGCAGGGATTACTCCTGGCAGGTCTCCCAGGCCCATATGAATTTCTAGGACTCTTTTTTTTTTGTTTGTTTGTTTTGTTTTGTTTTGCGTCACACCCGACAGCTCTCAGGGGTTATTCTTGGCTCTATGCTCAGAAATCACCCCTGGCAGGCACAGGCACAGACCAGGCAGGCACAGACGATATGGGGTGCTAGGATTCGAACCACCGTCCTGCATGAAAGGCAAACGCCTTACCTCCATGCTATCTCTCCAGCCCCAGTTTCTAGGACTCTTACTGTATTCACAATGTACCAGGCAAGAGCTCTACCTCTGTACTACTTCTTTGGCCCTCTACCTTTTTTAAAGGAAAATTTTGTTTGAGATTTTTGGAAGAAGAGTTTCAAAACTATGGTTGAAAATTTATTTTAAGAAAAATTAGTAGCTTTGTTTTTTAGATTCTTTCTTTTTTTTCTTCTCTTCTTTCTTTCTTTCTTTCTTTCTTTCTTTCTTTCTTTCTTTCTTTCTTTCTTTCTTTCTTTCTTTCTTTCTTTCTTTCTTTCTTTCTTTCTTTCTTTCTTTCTTTCTTTCTTTCTTTCTTTCTTTCTTTCTTTCTTTCTTCTTTCTTTCTTCTTTCTTTCTTCCTTCCTTCCTTCTCTTTCTTTCCTTTCTTTCTTTCTTTCTTTCTTTCTTTCTTTCTTTCTTTCTTTCTTTCTTTCTTTCTTTCTTTCTTTCTTTCTTTCTTCTTTCTTTCTTTCTTTCCTTCCTTCCTTCCTTCCTTCCTTCCTTCCTTCTTTCTTTCTTTCCTTCCTTCCTTCTCTCTCTCTCTTTCTTTCTTTCTTTCTTTCTTTCTTTCTTTCTTTCTTTCTTTCTTTCTTTCTTTCTTTCTTTCTTCTTTCTTTCTTTCTTTCTTCTTTCTTTCTTTCTTTCTTTCTTTCTTTCTTTCTTTCTTTCTTTCTTTCTTCTTCTTTCTTTCTTTCTTTCTTTCTTTCTTTCTTTCTTTCTTTCTTTCTTTCTTCTTTCTTTCTTTCTTTCTTTCTTTCTTTCTTTCTTTCTTTCTCTCTCTCTCTCTCTCTCTCTCTCTCTCTCTCTTTCTTTCTTTCTTTCTTTCTTTCTTTCTTTCTTTCTTTCTTTCTTTCTTTCTTTCTTTCTTTCTTTCTTTCTTTCTTTCTTTGTTTCTTTCTTCTTTCTTTCTCTCTCTCTCTTTCTTCCTCTTTCTTCTTTCTTTCTGTTTTGGTTTTTGGGCCACACGTGACGCTCAGGGGTTACTCCTGGTTATGCACTCAGAAATCGCTCCTGGCTTTGGGGACCATATGGGACACGGGGGATCGAACCGCGGTTTGTCCTAGGCTAGCATGGGCAAGGCAGAAAGACACCTTATTACTGCTTGTGCCACTGCTCCGAGCCCAGATTGATACTTTCATTATTTTAAATCACTCTAAAATTCTTATTCTGCTTTCTTTACCCTTAAAAATATTAACAAAAGGGGCTGAAGTAGTGGCTCAGGCGGTAGAGCGTTTGTCTAGCATGTGCTAACCTAGGACGGACTGATCCCCTGGCATCCCAAATGGTTCCCCAAGCTAGGAGTGATTTCTGAGCGCATAGCCAGGAGTAACCCCTGAGTGTCATCAGGTGTGGCCCCCAAAACCAAAAAGAAATTTAATAAAATACTTGGAAAATGTATGATTTGTTGAATAAATACGAATATTTAAACTTAAAACATGTTATCAGTTCATTCATGCATGCATTCTACACTTACTTGGAACAAGAGAGGATGTTAAAGAAAAGTCTTCTTGAACCCATTTCATGGCCTCTAAATTTCTTTCCTTGGCAGTTACCAACAGTGTTACTTTGTTACTCAAATGTTTGGTATTTTTTGAGATCTCTCTCTCTCTCTCTCTCTCTCTCTCTCTCTCTCTCTCTCTCTATATATATATATATATATATATATATATATATATATAAACACACATACATACATACTATACTTTTCATGATTTTTTTTGGTAGGAGATTTGGCTTTGGAGTCACACCCTGCAGGACATAGGTACTACTCCCAGCTTTATGCTCAGGAGTAACATTTGCAGATACTCAAGAGATCATCTGTGTTTTCTAGGATTAATCCAGGCTTGGCCACATGCAAGGAAAGTATCTTAACCTCTGTATCATCTCCAGATCTTTTCCCCTAAATTTATGGGCATGTACTGATTACATAATGTTGCCTTTTTCAGACATCGGAGACATCTGGAAAGCACACCTGATTTTTCCATTAGTAACAAAGAGTCTTCTGTGTTTAATCTAGGTTCCTGACTTATGGTTATTTTAATTATTTCTAATCCATATTTAAAACATGAATACAGGATCAGGTATGTAGTTCAAGAGTTAGAGATGAGGCTAAGGATATGTGAGACCCAAATTTAATTTCCAGCATTACATAGATTCTCCTTTCCTGCCCCAGTCTCCAAGTGTAGCCCCAGCTCTTTGCTGGGTTCTCAGATCTCAGCATCTTATGCATTGCTCTTTTGACAGAGCATTGCTACTAGTGACTCTTGGATTGCCCTTGTCCCTGGGAGGTGGTCCCCATATATATATATATAAACAAACTCAACATAAACTATACCTTATTGGGTGACTGTATATAGAATCAAATTTTCTTTGTCACTGTAAGATAATGCCTTAATTTTTGGTTCACATTGTACATATATTTTAAGTCTTGATGGCCACTGCCAACTTACTGTCCATAGAAGAAGTATAAATTTGCATTCCCTTTTTATTTTTGGTATTGTTTTTTTAAATGCAGCCCTCAAAGTGTCAAATGGTTTTATGTCTGATTTGAGTACTGTACAGAATTAACCATAGATGTCTGTGCCCAGGAGAAATAACATTCAAAAGAAATCTTGTTTGTTCTGCTTAAGCCTATACATATTTTTAGTGGATATTTTTTCCCTTCTCTTTGTAATTTATTTGCCCATGTTCCTTTGCTTACCCTGAAAGAAAGTCAAAAAGAGTGAATGTCATAGATTGGCTAGTTCTTCCTAGCCTCAGGACACATCAGATTGTCAAAAAAAATTCTTCTTTGCTCCTGAATTTACAGAGGCTGAAGGCTGCTGCTGTGGGCATCCAGGCTACTGCACTGGAAACAAGAATGAGGCGAGATGTCTTGGAAATCTGGTGTCTAAAAGTGGAAGCTTAAACATAGCCCTGAGCAGGGAAGCTTTCCAAGCTACAAATTACTATTGACTTAGAGGGGAAAAATAAAACCTAACTCAACTGTCCCAGGGAGGATTTTGATATGAAAGAATAAAAAGGCCATTTTCAAATAGTGTCCTATGCCTTAGCAAGCAATAACTATGAAGAAATATCTCCCAGCAGTGTCTTGGCAAGATGGCTCTGTCTCCAAATAGCTCTACGTGTGTTCTAACTCTTCTTATGTTATAATGAGAAATAGAGTAAGAAGTGTTTTCTTTTTATCAAAACAATTTCTCAGAGAAGTTTAACACCTTAACCTGGAGCCTACAGAGAGGAAACAGTGAACTACAAGCGGGAATTGGGAAGGAAGGGATATTCCACCACTGTACCCACCCAGCTCTTTGCCCTATATTGAGGCCTTTGCACCACTCTGCGATTCTAGCTTCTCCTCAGATGTATCTTTTATACAGAATCTATCCTCCAACACAATCCACTTAATGCCTTTAGAAAAGCTCTCTATTTTTGCCTGCCCCAGACCTTTCTGCTCCTCCTCTGTCTGGAAGGTTCTCATTACATGTTAAAATTCTAGCTGCGTTGTTCTCATTGAAATTTACCTGCCTCCTTCCTACAAGCTCGGCTATATTCTCTCCCATGGCCTGACATTGCTGCATTCTCAGACTTTGCATTTAGCATTTGCTGTGAGCCGAGTTATTCATATTTATGAATTTGTCTCTCCCCTTTATGGCATAGACCATTATCTGCACAGTCATCAGAGTTTCCTAAAGAATTCCCTACCAATTCCTGACACCTTGTGCAAATGTGCTCAGTATAAGCATTCTAGCAGTTATTATTGCAGAAATTAAATAAATAAAAGAAATATAACTGTTTTCCAATGTGAATGGTTGAGGGCATTGATCATGACTGACTTTATATCTCCTGTTAATAACTATCCAGTGTTCTTCAATGTCATCAGGATCACCTGAATAAATAATTAAAATTCTAGCTTCTGGGTCCCATCTCTAGAGTGTTTAGAAAGCCCAAGATGGGAATTTCAAATATTCCCAAGTTATACTAAAATTGCAAATTCAGGAGCCAGTCTTGCTGTCATAAGCTATAGCAATTTTATGAGAATAATAATAAAATGATTCCCCATTTTTGCCTGATTAGCTTTGATTTGTTTACCTAGGAGACTGAATGACAAAGTCTACAGTTTCAATTGTGCCTGTGTGTCCCTGGCATCTGAAGGATGAAGGCACCAAGCTTTATGACTTGAATTATATAAAAATTATTGCTTACCGGAGTCTGGTGGAATCTCAAAAGTGCCTTTTATGTTCTGTAACTCCCAGAGGAAGGGCAGGAGCACTTGAATATCAATCACACTTTTGCCTTCAATACTTTGTCATGATCATATCTGCGATGGCATTCACCACAAAGAGATCAGACATGGACCATGTGCCATCTTAAGACCTAGATTCTAAAAGAATAGGGTGATCAAACAAAATTGAGGACAATCAGTGCAAAAATAAAAATGAGGGGCCCTTTATTAGCAAGTGGTTGAAGCAGTTTAAGATGGGAATAGCAAATGAGTAAAAATAAGTATGGATCAATTTTGTATTTGTTTTATTTATTATGGACCATACCCAATAATGCTCAGGGATTACTTCAGGGCCTGCTACTAGAAATTACTCCTGGTGGGGCTGGAGCAGTGACACAGAAGTAGGGCATTTGTCTTGCATTCAGCTGACCCAGGGTGGACCATGTGTTTTTTTTTATAATTTTTTATTTTTAATTATGAGAACAATGATGCAAAGAAAGAGGACAAGGTAAAGTTACAGTGGGAGGACAATCACTCATAAACAGAGTTCTCAGAAGAAATCCCCTTGCTTACAGCTAAATTTTGAACTTACAGTCAAAAAACATTAAGAAAAATAAAACAGAACCCATGTACAATTACTTTGTCCACAAGTCCCCAGATTGTAGTACATTATAACTTTTCTTAGCAGTACACAAAGCAATAAAAAGGCCATGAAATTTATGTGAGTCCTTAAACATTAAAGGCATAGTATTTTTTTTACATTTACATGCACATTCATATTAGTTTAAGTTAACATCAAAAGTGTAAGTGGTTTTGTTTTTTAAGGTTTAGAGTCAAAGGAGCACAGTAAAAACGGCGTTAGAGTGGCAAATATAGTTTGCATAGGCCCACCAAAATATGGGGGACATGGAAAGGAAAAGCCTTGGCCTAAATACAAGGAGACCCTACCCCTAAAGTTTTCTGGCATAAGACCAACTCTACGCTCCAGGCAAACTAGTTTGTTCAATCCAAGACATTGTCTGTAGTGCCAATACAGTTTTATTTTTTACGCATTCTCTATTGTTGGCATCAGGTTTCTGTATTAATGATCCTGGAATTTGCATATACTACATTAAAGTCAGGCTGATGTGGAGTATCCTCTTGTTTCACCTCACAATTAAAGGACAATGCAGAAAGCCCTGTCCAGTAAGCAGGTCGTTGTTGTTGTTAAGTCTTCTCAGTGTTAAGAAAGTCTCTTTTGAGTAGGTCGATGTCAGAGCAGTGGTAAGGTCTTCCCTGGTAGAGTATTGCTTCCAGGTGATGTTATAGACAACCTTGGATGTTTCGTAGATGACTTCCCTCGATCAGGGGTGAATGGAGAATGCCCATTCTTCTGAGGCCTGTGCCAGGTCATTATGTCAATGTTCAGGGTGTAAGGTCCCATTGTACTACAAGATATCTCTATTAGATAAGAATTTATTTGTATGTATAGTATTTTTCCGTTTTAATGTGCCTATGCAAACAAGAAATAAAGCCACGTGGCATTGTCGGTGTATGTGGGGGCATAAGAACACGTTAAAAAATACCCGTGACGTGGTTCAAACATAAGAATTAAACTGAGGGACTCGTTCACTCTATTGAACAGTTCACAAAGAGAAGAAAAGATAAAAAAAAATGGAGAAAACCATCACTGTATAAAAAATATTCAGCAAGAGCTATAGCTGTCAAAGAAAATACACAGAAAATGTTAAAAAGACATACGTGTCCATTTTATGCCTTTTGAAATAGTTGGGGGTGTTAACTCCAGTGCACCACTTTGGTCTGTGACTTAGAACTTTGCAGTACTGAAGTTAAAAAGGATAAATGTGGAGTAATGATGGTAGGGGGTGAGTGAGTTAAAGAGAAAAATGAGTTTTTGTAGGGGTGTGCAAAAGAGCAGAGTACAAAATGGACATTCTGCATACACAAAAACATAATTCAAGGATAGGGAGTACTATTAATGTATCTTGTTTTGAACATATAGACTGGTAAGAAATTACTAGTGACTGCTTTAGTGCAACCAAGAAACTCAGCACCCACAAGTTAAGCCAACGGTAACCTTCAAGCTCCTCCAAGGAACCCACTCGCTGGCTTTCCCAGGCATGTGGCCCAGGGGAAACCCTGGAGATCCGGAGCAAGGCGGTAGAGGGGTTCTGGGTCACCCAAGTCCCTCACCCCCCTAGGCCTGGTTAAGAAGGCCTTTGGCATTGTGGAAGCCTGCTGAACTCCATGCTGGCAGAGACTCCTGGCTCCCAGGAAGAAAAGAGACCTTCAAGAACTGGGAGGCTGGAAGTTCAAAGTCCCCACCCCAACCCTCCCTAAAGAGTTGGGTGGGGAATGGGGGAAGCCTAGGGTAACCTTCAAGCTCCTCCAAGGGACCCACCTCGTTGGCTTTCCCAGGCATGTGGCCCAGGGGAAGCCCTGGAGATCCGGAGCAAGGCGGTAGAGGGGTGCCGGGGTCACCAAAGTCCTGCACTCCCCCAGGCCTGGTTAAGTGGACCGCGATTTGATCCCCTGAAGTTCCCTATGGTCCCCCAAGCCAGGAGCAATTGCTGAGCATAGCCAGGAGTAACCCCTGAGAGTCACTGGATATGGCCCAAAAACAAAACAAAACAAAAAAAAAAAAAAAGAAAGAAAGAAAGAAAGAAATTACTCCTGGAAGTCTCAGGGGACCATTTGGGATGCCAGGGATAGAATTCTGGCCATCTATGTGCAAGACTAACTACCTGTTGTACTATCTCTCCAGTCTCTCATGGGTCCCTTTTATGTACAAAACCTAATGCAGCTGCCTCACACACATATCCATGAAGTCGATCCTGACCTTGACCATACAATGGTTTCCAGTCTTTTCTGGAAGAGGTTATAGATGCCACCAAGGAGAGACCTGGGCCAAAACTGGAGGAAAAGTAGGGCACCTGCAAAGCTAGTACAGCTTTTCTTTCTAACCTCAGTGTTAGAACTTGACACTTACTCACCTTTCAGAGCCAAAGAGTTGAGTATGATCTGAGTGGGTCCTGTAGTATATAATAGGGGCTATGATGGATTAAGAATTAGATTCTCCACTATAGAGCTGTGAAGTACTCGAGGAGTGCATGCAAGTGAAAGCTCTGTGCAGGCAGCGCCTCAAAGCTTTGAATTGCTGTCACCCTTATCAGTAATGTTACTTTTCAAACTGCTGGTTTACTTGAACTTAGAGTAACTTTTAATAATAATAAAATATTATATTACAGCTTAGATAACAATTGCAATACTGGTAGTTTTTATGGTCTGATGTACACAGCTTCTGTGCCTATCCATGGACTTCAAAAACATAAACTTTATTTTATTTAACCACAAAATACAGAGCCAGAGAGATAGTAAAGGGGAGGTAGGGCAATTGCCTTGCATGAGATTGACCCAAGTTTGATTCCTAGTACTTTTGAGAACCACTAGGGATCACTCCTAAGCACAGAGCCAGAAATAGCCCCTGCAATCTTTCAACACAAATATAACAATACAAAATTTTTCTATGAAAAAATATTTTTAAAGAAATTGTGGTTTGGGGGCCAGAGCAGTGGCACAAGCAGTAAGGTGTCTGCCTTGCTCACTCTAGCCTAGTATGCGTCCCATATGGTCCACTCAAGCCAGGAGTGATTTCTGAGTGCATAGCCAGGAGTAACCCCTGAGCGTCACCCTGTCTGGCCCAAAAACAAAAACAAACAAACAAAAAAAAGAAAAATACCACACACAACAACCAAAGAAACAAACAAACAAAGAAATTGTGTTTTTTTGTTGTTGTTAAATAAAGGCATCCTGGGATAGAGAGATAGACAATGAATAAGGTACTTGCCTTGAACATAGCCTATTTAGGTTTGATCCCTGGAGCCATATATGGTCCTCAGTCCTTGACAGCAGTGATTCGTGAGAGCAGATCCATGACTAAACCCTGAGGACTTCTGGGTATAGCCCCAAACAAAAAACCAACCAAACAAAAGGTATTCTTGGGTAAAACTGTCCATTCATCTTGAAGTCCTTGTTCCTAGGATAGCACTGGGCCCCCAGACAAAGCAGTTATTTTGGGACTATAAAGGGAATGTGGTGGGCATTTCCTCTGATTCTCAAATTCTTAATGTCCAGCACACATTATTGTTCAAATACTTGAAAGAAAATAATTTGAAACACAGATTTGGGTTATGAGCTAAATTTCTGCCAGTATTTTGTAAAAATTGTCAATGTTACAATAAAACTATTTGCTAGAATATATCTCCATTTTATTTTTAAGGCCCTTGAGGAAATTTAATTGAACACAAAGTAATTGCATGATCTGGGACATTAATGACCAAATCTGGACCTTATTTTTCTCCTGCATGCATTTGTCACTGAAATGGGCAATCAATTTATTAGCATTTATTTATTGAGTCAGGCTTTACTAAGTACAGAGATTCTTGGTGCCTGCAAATACACAGAATCAAATAGCTCTTACCTTCTTATCATCTGCTTTTGATCTGTATGTTAAGAAAACATGGCTACATCCTGAAACAGAGGCAGTAGGATGAGAGGCTCTAGGAATCCAAGGAAGGGTTCTATTCTCTCTTTTTGGAGGGGTAAAATAGATTTAAAAAAATTTTTTTAAAAACAGCCAAGGGCTGTTCCCAGAAGTGTTGGATAGATTCCCTTAGAAATGGTCTCAAACTTTAGGGACCAGAATGAAGGCACAGCAATAGGGCTTTTGCCTTGCACACTGCTGACCCCTCCCTCCCCTCCCTCCCTCCCTCCCTCCCTCCTCCCTCCCTCCCCTCCCCTCCCTTCCTTCTTCCCTCCCTTCCCTCCCTCCCTTTCCTCCCTCCCCTCCCTCCCTTCTTCCCTCCCCACCCTCCCTCTCTTCCCTTCCCTCCCTTCCTCCCTCCCTCTCCTCCCCACCCTCCCTCTCTTCCCTTCCCTCCCTCCCTCCCTCCCTCCCTCCCTCCCTCCCTCCCTTCCTTCCTTCCTTCCTTCCTTCCTTCCTTCCTTCCTTCCTTCCTTCCTTCCTTCCTTCCTTCCTTCCTTCCTTCCTTCCTATTTTCTCTTTTCATCTTTCTTTCTGAACATCACCCAGGCTTCCTCTTTCTTTCATGTTCATAGCTCTCTCCCATTCTCAGACATATGTTTTTACTATATGCCTCTATTTGTTGTAGTGAGCAGTGAGCAGAATCTTCAGTATTTTTAAGGAGTATAATTTCTTTATTTACCACCCCTCCATAGAATTTCCACTTGTTATCTACATTTACTTTGCATTTAAAAGGATGTGGGAAATATTTTGGCTTACAAAACCTATTGAGCAAAAGGTAATTCAATTCTCTTCAAAATTAAAGGTGAATCATCTAGGAAATTCTTAGCTTTAGACATTACTCATTCTTCAATTTCTAGTAAAATGTCCCTTGTCTTTTGGTTTGTGAATGGTCATTTGCAATGCAAACAACTTCCCTGGGGGGTTGAGAGGAATCTGGTTCTAAAGAAGCCATGTAGATTATATTAGTTTTAGGAAGCATTTTAATTAGATCATTAAAAAACTAGGCTCTGAAGTTTAACCTTTCCAATTCTATAGAGTCTGAGAAGTGTTCAAAGGAGAGGCTGTGAAGATTGAGCTTCAGCAATTGGTGACCTTGAAAGCGCTTCTAGAACTGTGAAGTTTTGTTCAGGCTTCAGGAAGAAAAGAAACTTCTTAGAACCCCGGCTAAAATCATGCATTCTTTTTGTGATAGACAGGGTCATTGCTTCAATTTCTTCCCTCAAACTTTTGAATAAGGAAGTTTTGGGGGGAGGGTTTGGTGGAATCAGAAGGATGGAAACAGACTGATAAAACTACATATAAATTGGATTAATGGGAGACCAAGGTTTTCAGTCTTGCCTTAGCACAGTAAATTCCATGATCCTTATACCATTGACTTGTACCTATATATATATATATACATATACATATATATTAAGATATATATATTAAGATATTAATTTAAAATATATATATATTTTAAAATTAATATCTTAATTTAAGCACCATGATTTCAAACATGTTTGTAGTTGGGTTTCAGTTATAAAAAAGAACACCACCCCTTCACCAGTGCAACAACGGGAACCACCATTGCCTCCCATCTCACTCCTCTGCCACCCCCTACCTGTATTCCAGACAGGTATTTTATTTCTCTCACTCATTACCATTGTAATGATAGTTGTCAATGTAGTTATTTCTCTAACTTAACTCAATACTCTTTGTGGTAAGCTGCATTCAGTGGGCTGGTCCTTCCAGCCCTCATCTCTATTGTCTCTGTGTATTATTATAATAATGTCTTTTATTTTTCTTAAAACCCATAGAGGAGTGAGACTATTCTCTCTCTCTCTCTCTCTCTCTCTCTCTCTCTCTCTCTCTCTCTCTCTCTCCCTCTCTCTCACTTATTTTACTCAGCATAATAGTTTCTATGTCCATTCATGTATAGAAAATTTCATGACTTCATCTCTCCGGACAGCTGCATAGGATTCTATTGTGTATATGTACCACAGTTTCTTTAGCCACTCATCTGTTGTTGGGCATCTGGGTTGTTTCCAAATTCAGGCTATTGTAAATAGAGCTGCAATGAATATAGATTCACAGAAGACATTTTTATACTGTGTTTTTGTGTTCCTAGGATATATTCCTAGGAGTAGTATAGCTGAATTATATGGTAGCTCAATTCCTAGTTTTTTGAGGATTATCCATATTGTTTTCCATAAAGACTGGACTAGATGGCATTTACACCAGCAGTGAATGAGAGTTCCTTTCTCTCACATCCCTGCCAACACTGATTGTTTTTGTTCTTTGTGATGTGTGCCAGTCTCTGTGACGTGAGATGTGTACCTATATATTTTTTTGTTTGTTTTTTGGGCCACACCCATTTGATGCTCAGGGGTTACTCCTGGCTAAGCGCTCAGAAATTGCCCCTGGCTTGGGGGGACCATATGGGACGCCGGGGGATTGAACCGTGGTCCTTTCTTGGCTAGCACTTGCAAGGCAGACACCTTACCTCTAGCGCCACCTCGCCGGCCCCATACCTATATTTTAATAGCATTGTCCCAAGTCCTTTCTTCCACCCACTGCTTTCCTATGGAAAATGGGAACTATACGGGAGATGTCACATTGACATTTAGCAGTTTCAGGAAAGCTGAAGAAAATGGTGGAGATATTTACGTCGATTCTCTTGCTTGTATGTTTGTCCACACACTTAAAATTAAACCCTAATGTTGCCATGAGTCTGACCAGCTTCATGTTCTTGTGAATAGTAGGAAGAGCACATTGACCACCAGTTGGTTATTATATTCGTGCTACAGCACTGTTTACAGCACATGTAGGTTCATTTCTGGGGGGCTGACTAATGAAATTATCAACAGCAATGTTCTAATGCCCAAGCAGCACCACCAAAACTTCAACCCTTATAGAGTGACATAATTTATGTGCTACTGTATTTCTGCTCTTGGTTAATGATTGGTGATCTATGCAAATGAGGATTTGTGGGACTAACCAATCAACTTACGTATGTAAATAGACGATCAATAGGAAATGTAAAGTATTTTGTCCCTCCCTCTTCACTTGTTGCTGAGTCTAATACTTAATGATATTAATGCTCAGTGAAACAGGGTTTACTTATTAACTCATAATAACAAAGGACATCAGTTTTCTCTCAATTTAATAACCCCAAGCAAAAATTGCATCTTTTAAAAAATTACTTCGACTGCTAAGCTAAAGAGAAAATAAAGTTTAATGTCAAATTCCTATTTGCTCATTCAGAGTAAGGCAGAGTCCTTTGTTTAGAAGGAAAGAATAAGGGCTGGAGTTATTCGTATAGTGGCTGTAAGGCGCTTGCTTTGCACCCAGCAGAGACAGGTTTGATCCCCAGCAGTCTGTATCATTCCCATAACCATGATTCCTGAGAAAAGAGTCCAGTAAACTCTGAGTTTCACAGGAAGTGGACCCAAAGCAACCAAACAAACCAAACCAATACCAAAAAAGAAGGAAAGACTCACGCTTCTTAGCAGAATTTGCTTTTGTCCTTCTGGTAATTTATTATCTGGTTGTGGCTTAAACATGGAGTACTGCAGTTTACTGACCCTGGAAAACTTGCAGACTGAGAAACAGTTATAGTCAAACACATTCCTACTCCAGGTAAAAGAAATAAAATCGCGAAGTTTAATCTTGGTGGAAGTGGAGCCGTAAAATTATAAGGCAAATCGAGTTTACTTGATTTCCTATTTTTGCTGAGATTAAGTTGCAAGACATTCAAGTACTGCAAACCTCTTGGGGGCTTGGCTCATCAAGGCAAGCTTAACTGCTCTTACTCGGTTTAATTTCTGAATATTTATTTGTGTTGATTGTTTGTATCCAGTCACGCAATATTGCAAACTATGATTGAGTTGAAGAGTGCTTCCAGAGCTTTTCCAAGGAGAAAGCACTTGGAAAAACAGAGGCAATAAAAGCAGAGAGGTTTCAATATGTTTTTATGTTGTTTTTAAGAGAAACATTTTGCACTTTGTCTTCAAGGGAGCGTGGGAGGTGATGGTGTGTAGAATTGTTGGGTTATGAGAGGTGTTTGATTTTGTGCCTATTGCAAAATGAGAGTTTATGACCTAAGGTTAAGGAAAGGCATTTGGATGGCAGTGAAGAAAGCCATCTTTCCTTAATATTCTACTACTTTTCAAACTCAAATAACATCTATGATTTTTCCCATTTAATTAACATCCCAATATGATGATGATGATGATGATTATATTTCTTTGGTTTTTGGTTTTTGGGCCACAATCGTTGACGCTCAGAGGTTACTCCTGGCTATGTGCTCAGAAATTGCTCCTGACTTGGGGGACCATATGGGACGCTGGGGGATCCAACCATGGTCTGTCCTAGGTAAGTGTGTGCAAGGCAAACACCCTACTGCTTATGCCACCACTCCAGTCCCTCCCAGGATTATTTGAAAGTCCAATTTCTCTTTCCATATAGATATTCAAATACCAGACCAATACAAAGAACATGCTTCCAGAATGTGTATGTTTTCTTAAGTAATACTAGGTTCTAATTGCTGACCATAATCAGTGTTGCATCTATTGCTTCAGTTTCCAAGATAGGAGTTCTGAAAACAGAAATGTGCTTTCCTCTTAACATCAAATGAAGAAGTGTGACAGACCCTTTCCCCCAGTCAAGTGATTGCAGCAAATGTAATGACAAACTATCCTTCAATTTGATACTTTATTAGTGAACTTGATATGGAACTGCAGGAAATTTGCAATGTCAGGAGATTAGATAAGCAGCCCATGTCCCCCAAATGCTGTTTGTTATAATTGCTACAACTCCGGCCAAAGTTAATGGCTATCAAAAATTTAAAAAGTGCACCCACAGATTTAATTCATTCTCTCAAACATTAACTTAATGAACATTCACACCAGTCTCTGTGCAGAAAGATGTGGAGAAAGTATCTTTGCTGTTGGGGCATTTTCAGTTTTTGTCTGAAACTGACCCTAGATAAAAGTACACTCCAAAGAAAGTTATAAGTAAAGCATTGTGGGAGTTCAGAAAGCTGGAGAAAATCTCTTTAGAAGAGTGGACAGCTTAAAGTTAGAGGTAATTATTGGAGTAAGGAGGGCAGGAAATTCCAGAAACATCCAGAGAATATATATAGAAGCAGAGAGAAGAGGTTATAGAGAATAGGTCTGGCACATTGGCTGGAAAGAAACATTTCTACAAAAATGCAATGAAAGACAAAGTAAAAGTAACTGAGACTAATGGCACAGAGCTTTGAAAACTTTCTTGAAGGGTATGAACACAGTCTCAGCCAGTAAACCATTTTATGTTTTTGTTTTATTTTTAAAGAATTTCAGGAAGATTGCAAATGGTGATGCAAGAAATTTTTTATTGAAACTTATTTTTTTAAGTTTTTAGTTGAATCACTGTAAGACACTGAGTTAAAAAATTGTTGATGATTGAATTTTAGCTATATAATGTTCCAACACCATTCCTCCACCAGTGTTCATTTCTTACCACCAAATGCCCCCCTGCTGCCTTTATGGCGGATCTCTCTCTCTCTCTCTCTCTCTCTCTCTCTCTCTCTCTCTCTCTCTCTTTCTTTCTCTCTCTCTCTCTTTCTCTCTCTCTCTCTCTCTCTCTCTCTCTCTCTCTCTCTCTCTCTCCCTCCCTCCCTCCCTTTCCTTTCATTCCTTTTGGGTATTTTATGCTTTTTTATTTCACATTTTTAATTAGGAATTCAACTTGAATAAATCTAACATTGGGTGGATTAACTAATAGGCATATTTTGGAAGTAAATAGTTTATTTACAGAAATCTGAGGGAAAGAAGAGAGAAGTCTCTCAGACTCAGATGTGGGCAAATCTCTGGAAAGAAGAATATGTAAAATTTCCTTTGCAAAATTTGCTTTAGGTTAGGAATTTCCCCAAGTTGCTCCTAGTTGAGATTTTGCTGCTAGAGTGTGGCCAAGAGAAAGAGCTTCAGATGCTTGATCATCTCTGGAACTTCTTTTTTGAGGAACCCACCTTTCTTTTGGTGGTGCCTTAGCCTCTGCATCTAGATGGCATCTCATTTTCTCCATCTTCACAGAGTTCAGTATTTGTATCTCAAAGAAATGGTGTCTTCATGCCTAAGGGCTACTTCAGGGCTAGGCTACTTTCCACTCTACATGCCTGCAGCACGCTTCTTTACAGGAGGCTCCCACATATATAACCAACAGGTACTTGATTTTCATTTTTCATGCTTTTGTTTTTTAGTTGTGGTGCTTGCTGAGAGTAGCACACTTAACTCACCCACACTGGACCATGAGCTGAGGATTGCATACTCTGTCAAGGCACTAGTAGTGTGTAATCCCTCCTCCAACACCCTTTGATCTACACTTTCTTTTGAGATGTTAATCCCACCTGGATGACCAGACCCACCCACATCTGGGATGGGCTGTTTTAAATAAAGAATAAAAATGTCTGGCTGTGGGATCAAAAAAAGCAGCAAAAGGCATTGAGAGAGGGGATGCAAAAAGCTTAGCAGAGAAAGGAGATGTGAGGAAATGCACATGGCAGACAGAGCCATGAAATAAAAGCAATCTGACTTGATAAAATTTTGACTGCTTGTGAATTCTTTCTTTGCTATTAATTTGGATCTTCAGACCTGCTTGCCAAAGGGGTTAGAAACATGTTGCCTGGGGGTGGGGGCTCACCTAACATGTGGGCCACACGCAGTGACATTCAGACTATGTCATTCCTGGCTATGTGCTCAGAAATTGCTCCTGGCTTGGGGGAACATATGGGATGCTGGAGGATCAAACTGCGGTCCATCCTAGGTGAATCATGTGTAAGGCAAAAGCTCTACTGCTGCGCCACCACTCCAGCCCCTATATTGTTTATTTTCATTCTACAGGAGTGCAAGACAAAAGAACTTTAGGGACAGAGCACATGTAGTTGCCATTAGGGATTGGGCATCAATTGCTTGCAAGGTAGGGTTTTAGAGACTAAGTATACCCCACTCCCCTTTATAACCCCAGGCTTTTACCAAGCTGTTCTTGGGCCCCACCACACTGTTCTCAGGGCTATATCTGAGTTCAGGTATCATTCCTAGTAGGGCTCACAGGATCATGTGATGTGCTCGGGATCAAAATAAAGTCAGCTGCATGCAAACCAAGTGCTTGGCTGCCTAACCACCTATACTCTCTTTTGCTTTAATTGAGTAGCTTTTGTTTGTTTGTTTTGTTTGCCTCACCTGGATGTGCTCCTGGCTGCATTTGGGAAACCTTATAGGGTGGGCTGCATGCAAAGCAAGAACCTTACTTGTTGTACTAACTTTCTGGCCCTAACTGAATATTTTTATGTTGAATCTGTTTATTTTCTAGCTTCCAGTGAGTAATACTTAAAATGACAGATTTGACTTTTAAATTAAAATTTTCCAACTTAAGATTTTTGCCAAGTCACACATTTCTATCACTCAGCAATCAAGTTGGTATAGCTGGAGTAGAAAGGTGGAGTACCAGGTAAATTTAGCTGGTTAGTTTAAATCTCGCCCAGAAAAAGGGTATCTAATAAATATAATGAGAAGGCTGGGGTTGGGAGATAACATCAGATAAAATAAAGCCTTCAGCCCCCAAACGGAAGTATAACTACTTCAAGGCCCTAATTGCGATTCAGGGTTGCCATTTCTCACCGAGGTCTGAACCCCATGAAGTACGTACCAGGGGAGCTGCTAGCTAATCCATTTGGTTCTGCACAGCCTTGTTCCCCCAAAGTTGAGATATTGAGATTTTGGGGCCCTGTTTTTTCCTTAGGATACCATTATACAACCCAGGTCAGGAACCCCTGCAAGGTATGCATTTCTTACCTCTTCATATCTCACCATAAGCATATAAAGACACTAACTCTAGCCACTACCCACACGACAACACATAAGATACACCTCTAGACTGCAAAAGTCACACCAGAGAGCAATACCAAACTCCACCACGCTTAGTGAGTGAAGACAGTAGTCTCAAAGACTCAATTACTAAAAACCAGCTATATAAACTCTCTGGTAAGAACTTTAGAAAGGAAATGTTGAGGATATTTAAGAGCTCATATAAACAATGGAACAGACTGTCAGTAAAACATAAGAGTATACTGAGAGCAGAAGTGGGGAAACTACAGAGAGAAATGACAGAACTGGAAAACTGCAGGTGAAATGAAAAGCTTACTGGAAGGCCTCACCAACAGTGTAACAGCTGCTGAAGACAAATTCAGTGAGCTTCAAGAGGAAGTTCTGTTCCATTCAACAGCAGATGATAGGGAAGAGTCACAATATAAATGAATAGTTGACAAGAGAACAATGGAATATACTCAAGAAAAAAGACATAAGAATCATTGGGGTCTCAGATAGTCAGGAAGGCAACCCTGATGAAAAAAACCACACTCTGGGCTGGAGAGATAGCACAGCAGTAGGGTGTTTGTCTTGCACATGGCAACCTATGACGGACCCAAGTTTGATTCCTGACATCTCATATGGTCCCCCTGAGCCTGCCAGGCATGACTTCTGAGTACAGAGTCAGGAGTAACCCCCCCAAACCAAACCAAACCAAGCCAAACCAAACCAAACAAAACAAGAAGAAAAGACAACCTTGCTGAGAAGTTCCCAGAAATATAAAGCACATGCAAAAACATCCAGGAGGCCCAAGGGTTCCAGCTAAAAGATATACAAATAAAATAAATGCCAAGATACATCCCAATCAGAATGATAAATATCATAGATATAGAATACTGAAAGCAGTAAGATCAAAGAAGGAGATTAATATACAAAGGACTGAGCTTAATTAAGATTTACAGAAGATTTATAAAACGAAACCCTCAGGAAGAAAAGACCAAAGGGAGATAGTAAAATATTCCATGAAATGATTGCCTCACTATGAATACTTTACCCAACTAGATTCTCATTCAGATTTGTAAGAATGATACACAACTTTATGGATAATCATGAACTTTATAGACTCTACAAGAAAGAACTAAAGGCCACTTTTTGATAAGATGAATCCCATGAACATGTTAAAACTCCTGTTGATGGCACAAAACATGGTCATGACAATCATTTTTCTCACTGTCAATGGGTTAAATGAACCTCAGAACCCAAATCTGGGTTTCTTCAATCCATTTCCTACCAAATCAAAGCTCATTGGGTAAATGCACTGTTTAAATTCTAGAGTCACTCTCCCAGACCCTGTCACCAAACAAGGACACATGTTTGTTTATATACATTTATGTTCCTATATTTATATTTGTGTATGCATGTACTCATCATTATTAATATTGAAAACCAAAATTTTGCCCCAATATCTTCAATTCCAAAACATAAGTTTCATACTATTTTTTTCCTTTCCATATGTGTAATTTCTCCCAGGAAAAGAAAGAGAATTCCTATAGGACTGAGAGATACTTCAATGGACTGAGCACATGTTTTGCATACAGGAGGCCCAAGTTCTAGTCAGTAGTCTGGAGTTCCCTGGGCACCACCAGGAGCAACTCCTGAGAACTGCAGAGTGTGACCCCCAAATACACAAGAAGAAAGAAAAAAAAACAGGGTTCCTATTAGCCTTAAGGTTCCTATCATCTGTTTCTTTGATGATTTGTTGTTGTTGTTTTATGTGAACATCCGACGGTGCTCAGGGGTTACTCCCCTGGTTTTGCTCAGAAATCACTCCTGGCAGGCTTGGGGGACCATATTGGATGCCAGGGATCAAACCCGGATTTGTCTCCGGTGGGCCGCTTGCAAGGCAAACTCGCTCTGGTCCGTTTGATGAATTTTATGTACAGACGAATCTTTCATGGCCTCTCTCCTGCTTTCTTCTAATGTATTTTCTTCAGCCCATTACAAACTTGATATGTCCCACCTGGGCTCCTGGGTCACCATCTTTCATGCTGTCCCCAGCTACTTTCTTCTTTTTTCTCAGGTGATCTGACAATTTGCTTACCCCTTTATCAAACACTCCACACTAGCAGCCACAAATTTCAATACCACAACCAGTGGGATTCTATCACATTCACCCATTCTAGCATGTGGACTGAATTGTTGGGAAGGAGAGAGGAATGGGGCAACACAGACTTAGGGAATCTGCTAAGACAATTTGATGGTGCTATTTCTGGCATCTTTAGTAATGGGATTTTTTTTTACCTAAATGGACTGATGAAAAGAACTCAGCACTCCCAGACCAGCCGCAGGCTGTTCTCAGATGCTAGTTCTTACTTGACAGCAGCTTCTATTTCTCTTCCTGTCCATTAGCACAACAGGAAATCAAGCTGTGGGTAATTGGACCCGGCTTCCTTTTACTGTTAATGAGTCTTAAGTTAGTGGTAATGACTAAGAAGAGAGGGATTTAACTAACAGTTTCAGATCTTGTTCTAAAGTTTCTTCATATTGAACTAGATTTTCATTTACAATACATTTAGCTATGAGATTAGAATTTACTTAATGCTTTCCCCCCCTACTCGAGCCACTTTGGTCTCATTGGTTCTAAATGCAGTACAGAAATATGTCAGTTCTTTTCCTTGTTAGGGACTGATATTTGAAGCTTGGTACACATTGTTGTCATGTCCCTCGCGAAAATATCCCATCATGCATTGCTCTTGGATATTGAACAGCAGTAACAGATAACTGTAAAGCTTCTGCTTTAGAGACAGTTGGAAGCAATAATAGTTTTCCCCTTTTCTCTTTCTTTCTTTCTTTCTTTCTTTCTTTCTTTCTTTCTTTCTTTCTTTCTTTCTTTCTTTCTTTCTTTCTTTCTTTCTTTCTTTCTTTCTTTCTTTCTTTCTTTCTTCCTTCCTTCCTTCCTTCCTTCCTTCCTTCCTTCCTTCCTTCCTTCCTTCCTTCCTTCCTTCCTTCCTTCCTTCCTTCCTTCCTTCCTTCCTTCCTTCCTTCCTTCCTTTCTTTCTTTCTAGGTAATAGCAATGGATATTTACTAGCTGTGGCATTTTTCTAAGATGACTTTTTCTTTTTTCTGAAGCTGGCTTTTGATCTAAGGAAAGGATTTTCTGGATTCAGTTTTTATACCACAATGTTGTCATTTCCTGGCTGTTTCTGCGAATAACCAGCAAGTAGCAGGAATAGTGGATACTTAGATAAAAGACCTGGTGTGATAAAAATTTAAACACTCATGACCCATAGCCACTGCCATGCCTGCTCATCGGCCAGCACCATAGGCTCATTTAACTCTTGAAAGAGAGGCAAGTCAAGCTGTAGAAACTCATGGGTATACAGCTCTCACAATGGATAGTACTAGGGAGCCTTGGGAGAGGGTAAAAATTTCTGCTCTACTAAAGTCTTGGCAGCCTCCGCCACAACCTCTGCCATGCCAGTGATCCAACTTCACTGCCTTTCCAATGATCTGTACAAAGATATCCAACAGTAAAAAAAACTCCAGGTATGTTCGTTTTGGGGGCTTAAAACTATGAGGTCTTTTTGGAGCCAAGGCTGGCAGTTTCCCCCTACTTCACCTCCATACATCTGGAAGCCCCAGTCTTACATAGGACCCATAGCTATCTATCACCATGTCAGCTTAATGGTCCAGCTCCATTTTTCATTGAGGTTCTGGATCATGAAGCTGCATATGCAGCCATGTGACACATCCATATTTTCCACTAATGACATTCCAGTAGGCATGCACCAGATTAGATGTGAAATTATCATAGAAGCCACCTAAGCTCAACAAACAATACCAATAACAGAATGCTTTAAGAAACAGCGTAGTAAATCTTCAGACAATAACTTCAGACAATAACTTAATGACCCAATTGAGAGATCTGACAATTTTCACAATTTTTTTAATGATTTTTTTTCTGATAATTAACATTTAGTTATAACAAGCAATACTAAGTAACTTGTTCATGCTCCACATCACTAATCATCAGGGAGATGCAAATCAAAACAACTATGAGGTATCACCTCACACCACAGAGATTGGCACACATCACAAAGAATGAGAACACACAGTGTTGGTGGGGATGTGGAGAGAAAGGAACTCTTATCCACTGCTGGTGGGAATGCCGTCTAGTTCAACCTTTATACTGGTGGTGGGTTTAGTGTTGTACAATGAATGCTGTAAATAACGGAATTATAAGCAACTTTTTTAAGTCCCAAGTTTAGATAAATAAATTCAATTTAAAAAATAAATTCAAACTAGTGGCTGGAGTGATAGTACAGCAAGTAGGATGCTTGCCTTGAATGTGACTGACACAACCTTGCTTCCTAGCATTCCATAAGTTTTCCTGAGTACAGCTAGGAGTGATTCTGGAAAGCAGTCAGGAGTAAAGCTTGAGTGCTGCTCAGTGTGGCCCAAAAGCTAAAAAAGGTACACAAAATTCAAACTGGGAGCCCAGTAGGAAGTGGCATCCTCTTCTGAGAACTGAGAGCAAGAGCAAGACATTAACCTCTGTGCTAATAATGTCTATAGAATGTTTAAGGAGATTCTTAAGCAATTGAGGTCATGGAAAGGATAGGACTAGATCAGCAGTTTTTAATGGTGCTACTGAGAGCACTGCAGGTCACCTAGAGTGGCTTCAAGGCTCGTGGTGGCCATTTGGGGGATATGCAGGGATAGTTGCTGGGCAGATTTTGTTCCTACACTATTTGTTCCTACACTATGCATTTTCCTATAGCTCAGGGACGGCTCTACTCTCCTGTAACACATTAGTTATGTTCAGAAAATTTTCTCTCTTGAATAGAAAGTTGCTCGTGGAACAAAATAACAAGATAAAAGTTATGAGAGACAGATAGTATAGGGGGATAATGCTCTTGCCATGCATACAGTTGATCTTGGATTGACCCCTGGTACCACATTTGGTCCCCTGAGCCCTACTAAGAATGACTAAACTCTGAGCAGTCATAATCTCTAAGTATTGCAGGTACTTCTCCTAAAGCTAGATGACTTCCTCAGACAGCTTTAGTATCACCATTGGTTTAGTATATTATTTAGTATTTTTTCTGATGCTGTTTCTCTTTGTTCTTTGAGACCAATGAGTAATAATTAGGGATAGACACATCATCCACACTTGATGTCACTTTGCAGCACGTTAATATATGTTGGTTCATTCTTTGCTACAAAGGTTTAGTGAGAAGAAAAAATGAAAGCAGCACTGAAAATGGGCTCTTTATGTCACCAACTCCTCTCCTGCATTTCTTTTCTCGGTTAAGTGAAAGAATTTCTTGACCCCCAGTCCAACAACCTCTTCCTAGAGTAACAGCCATGCTTTCTGGTGCTTTTGTGAGACACACTGAGGCTTGACTTCTCTCTTCTGTTATTGGATCAAGACAGAAACAAAAAGGAACAAACTCTACAGCTAGTAGCCAGCACCTTTCTAGAGCTTGAATAAGACATCATGGTCTAATTCAATTAAAAATGAGGACTCTACATTTTCTTGCTTTCTTTTTCTTTTCTGATATAAAATAATCTTGGAGAGCAGCGTGTGTGTTGCAGGAGTAAGAGCAGAAAGAATAAGAGCATAAAGAAAGAGCATCTTCTTTAAATCCAACATTTTAACAATACTCAATTTTGACCTACAAGCATAAGGCATGGAGTCTATTCTGTTTTCAAAGAATTTAAGTTCAGTAACATGCTAAAAAAAAAAAAAAGGAATAGTCAGGTGTATTTCTTCTACAAATTATTTAAAATTTTTAAAAGTTTAAAATTAAAAAATTTTTGGGTCTATATCTGGCAATGCTCAGGGATTACTCCTGGCTCTGCACTCAAATCACTCCTGGCAGTGCTTAGGGAACCATATGGGATGGTGGGGATTGAACCTGGGTCAGCTGCATACAAAGCAATTATCTTACCTCCTGTACTATCTTTCTGGCCTCTAGAGATTATTTTAAAATGTAAGAAAAAGTTGCTTTTTAAAACCTCTTGAATACATGGGTGTATTTAGAATGGTCTAAGAGACTCTGGAGTGCATTTTCTTCTCTGGGCATCTTGAAAACCTGAGCTGAGAGACTTGGCGTCCGTTGTCTGAATGATATTTTGCCAGGTACATGGTTTCTGGACTTACCAAACGGATGAGTTATGAAGATGAAATAGAAAGTAAAGACCAACTGTGATGTTTCATGTTGCCAACTTGACTAGACCTTGGTGCCCATTTGCTCAAATTCCAATTTAACTGTTGCCATGAAAATAAGCTTTCCATGTGACTAACATTTAAATCATTACTTTTAAGAAAGCAAAGTAGCCTCAAAATGTGGGTGGGCCTCACCCAATCGGTTGAATATCTTAAAAGCAAAGACTAAGGGTTCCAAAGAGGAAGGGAGTCTGCCTCCAGGAAGCTTTTGGACTTAAATGCAACATTAACTCCTGCCAGAATTCTCTGCCTGCCAACCTGCATTGCAAATGTTTGGATTTACCAGGCCTTGCAATTGTGGGAGTCAATTCCTCCAGATCTCTCTCTCTCTCTCTCTCTCTCTCTCTCTCTCTCTCTCTCTCTCTCTCTGCATGCATATGTGTATAATGTATGTGTGTGTATGTACATTCTATTGTTTTTTTTTTGTTGTTGTTCAAGAGAACCTTCAGTGATATGCCAACGCTAGACTGTGGTTTTAATTTTTATCAGGGGCTCAAAACTAAACTAACAAATAATAAAATCTGACCATCTTCTATTACCATCCTTTCTTGAAAGACCACTTTTTCTACTTCCATACTGGGAATGACACATTATCTCAGAATAAAAGGCAACTCTCTTGATTAAATAATGTCCTACTAAATAGGCTTCTACACTTTCTATGATTTATTTTCCAGTCTTTTAGAGCTGTACTGTAGGTGACCCCACTTGCAAATGTGTGGGAGAACCATCTCATTGTTATTCTTAAAAGAACAGTCTTCCCTATTTTGCCCTGATAGAAATAAGAATGTGGAAGAAAAGTGTCCAGAATTAAAACTCTCTCCCCTCCCCACGCTCCAATTCTATAACCTACTTGCTTTTAAACATTAGAGATTTCATAGTGGTTATGAGCCAGGATGCTTCTGCCGTCTTTTCTCTTTTGTCACAGATGATCATAGAAATAGCTTGCTGTAAAGGCACCTCACGGTTTCTTCTTAAATGAAACCACACTTCATGTGCTTTTGGTTTAGTTCTGCTGTTCATGCGGGGAGCTGGGGAGATTTTTCTATCAGAGGTTTCTTGAAATTCATTATCTTTATAGAGTGTGAGAGCTGGAAATTCACCTAAAGACCATCCAGTCCAATTTCAGTTTCACAGATGAGAAAACAGAGGCTAAGTGGTAGGGCAGTGCCCAGAACGTCAGAGGAGGACTAGGGCCTGTTACCAAATGCCCTTTAGCAATCACCTTGCCAGTTTTAACTTCCTCTTCTGCTTTCACTACTCTCCAAATCAGTTAGCTCTGTGCCTTTGACAAACCCCTTTCCTTTCACATTGCCTTTTTCTTTGAAGTTACAGATAGGAAATTTTTCTTAGTCATGCTTTAGCATGCTTTTGCTCTCTGAAAACCGACCATTCTTCTATAAACCTCCATTTATCTGGGTTCTCAGGCTTTCTTACTTCTGCTAGAGTTTAGTAACAGTTGATCTCTAAGGACTTGGTCTTCAACAGTTTTAATTTACTTTTGCTTATGGAACCAATTATCAGGAGGAAAATAATTGCTTAAAAATTATCCAAGTTAAAGCCACAAAACTCATTTATTTCCTCTTGCCCCTCTACCACCTGCCTTGATAATTTGAATTTTCCAAATTTCTAATTTCCTCCACACTTGTGATTTTATCTACTCGGTAAGATTTTTGGTGATTTTTTCTATTTTTTTGTTACTCACAAATTGATCTGTATTTCAGATTGTTATTTTTAGTAGGGCTCTCAGTTTAGTTTCCTCCAATTGCAAAAATACAGCTTTTGTATATTTACAGCAACAACATTTGAATGCAAATAGGGTAAAATTCTACTACTGTGTGTCATGGATCCTAATTTCTACCTCTTAACAGTTTGGCAACCCTTCCTGTTGTAATGAGGCCCTGATCTTTTCAGAAAGCAGCTATTTAAAACTTTCTCCCCTTCCCTGGAGTCTCTGAACACATCATCTTTTCCTTATATTAGAAAACAGAAGCAGGCATCGACCCGCTCATCTTACTCTACAATGGAAGCTGCCAAATACTTTCATCTGGAGTTTCAACTTCCCTCTAGTATCAAAACTGAACATAATACTAAACCATTATAAAGACAAATCATTTTAGGGACGATGCCCTGTCTCCTCAGTAATTTACTGTGATCATTGCTCTCTCCACATAATTAGCCTTTCCACTAGATATGTCTCTTCTATATTTATTCTAGTACTTCTAACTGAAAATTACATTGGACTCACTTATCTGTCTTGACTTCATAGTTAGCTTCCTACACAACACACCCCAATCCACTCTCTGACCTCTCACATACTTCAACCACATTGATCTGCTGCTGCCAAAATAGTTCTTGCCCAATTCTGGGTTACTAAAATGTGAGACATTTTTAATTCTTTAAAAACAAGAATGTCTGAAAAAAAATTTTTCAGTGAAAAAACCAAGCCTTGTTGGATGTTATATCCTTTGGATTCAAAGCCTATTAGGCTGTTTTGGTAGGAAAAGAAACACCAACTTGATGGGAAGAATTAGAAATTAAGTGAGAATAAAGTATAAAGGCTTTTAATGCTGGGCTGTGGGGACTTTAAAAAAAATTCTCTCTCAGCCAGAGGTAGGAAAACCACTGACCCTCAGGAATACAAAGATTGAAGATCACTCAGTATTCTAGGTGGTGGCTATCTATAGGTCTGAGCAGGCAAGATGTATTCTCACATCTTTTGGGAATGAGATAACACATTTTGTGCCAATAAACTCTGGGTCAATGGTTTGCAAAATGCTATAAAGACTAGCAGCTTCAGCATCCCTGAGGACATTGTTGGATGACTGTTCTTAAGGTAAACTCCTGAGCTACTGAGTAACAAACTCTGGAGGGTGATCCCAGGATAATGTTTAATGAAACAGTTACAGAACCATTGACTTGGAGACATGGAGAAAGCACAAGTATGTGTAGAGACCTAAAATAATCCCAGAGAGGTGTGAAACAATGTGTAGTATTGTCTCTTTGACTGAGTTTTAATGGCAAGGTGGCTGACCTTCGAGTAGAGGACAGGCTGCCTCTGAGGATCTCTTTTCATTCAGCAGATGGTAACTGGGTTGCGGTTCAGATAGTATTAACTAGCATACAAGACATGCCCAGACCTAAGTTATCACTACTATTTCAACACCAATAGCTCCTTCAGTTCCCAGTAGATATAAATTAGGAATGAACTTTGTTCTCTAAAGTCACCTCACCTTGTAACTAAAAAACTAACTTCTCTCTATTACTAAAGGTTTAATTTTTGGCACAATGGTCCTAAGTTTCATCCTAAGGCAGAGTATGTGTTCCTGAACTATAGTTTGGCTATGTGGCTGGCTCTCATAAGTCTACTTTTAGAAATCAAGTTTAAAAGGTTTTAGGGCAGACCAATGGATAAGGTCTCAGTAGATGATGGGTGTTTAATCATTTGCAGCTTCTAGAGAAATCAACTAGTTGATTTTGGTTGTAAGGAAATTTATTTACCTATCTATTGTGTTTGGGGCAACATCTAGTGTTTGTTGGGCTTATCCCTGACTTTGTGCTCAGGGAGTCCATATGTGCTGCCAATATTCAAACCAGGAAGGAGTGACTTAACCTAAAAGGCAGGGTTTGCAAAACTGTCTTAGAAACCAGGTAGGGGCAAAGGAAATTAACCAGCTATTAGATTCATGACACAGCAAATGCTACTCAATATCAAGTGCAGGAGTTTCCCTACTGGTCCCACCAGATATGGAAGGCTTGCAACAAGGACAGGTCCTGTATTGTTTAAATGAACAAGTCAGTTCAGATAGCTTGGAAATTCCCAAAGGCTTGGCACAGGGCAAAAGCAAAGGTGATGAAACTGCAGTAGGTTGCATTCGAGCATCTGTACTCTTGGTAATAAATAGTCTTAGAAAAGAGACCCATTTCCCTAACAACATAAAGGAGTTAAAGCTAAACAGGACTACTTCGCTGTGGTCAGATGTTCTTTCCAATACAACTTTCTCCAAACCAGGCTCTTGCACTTTAATCTCCCTTGGTTTTCTTAAATCATTTATGAAAATAGATGACTGAATAAAAATTATATGCAAGGCTAAAAACAAGTGACCTTGAATACTTAGTATTTGTATCTTTTAAAAGCCAATTAAAAACATTTCTAACAGCTTTATTATATTGGCCCCAGAAGGGAAGTAACTCAGATCTCCAACAACAGGTAAATAAATAAACAAATGGTATAATAGTATATAATAGTAGTCAGCAAAAAATAGGGAGTGATCTCAATAACAATATTGCAAACCAGTGTCTAAAAGATGGGGGGAGGAAGAGAGAGAAAGAGAGAGACAAAAAAAATATCTGCCCCATTGACAGGCAGAGGTGTAAGGAGATAGGGCCAGAGAGAGGTGGAACATTACTGGTCTGAAATGTGCACTGGTGAAGTTGCATAACTGAAACTCAATCACGAATAACTTTTTATCTGTGGAAAAAAAACAGCTGTATTATAAACAACCTTGTAACCATGGTGTTTAAATATAGCAATTAATTAAAAAAAACCAACAGGGAGTGATCCTTGTTCTAATGGGGCTGAATTTCAAGCAGTGAAAACAGTGATAAGAACATAATGTATGTATTAATTTATATAAAGTTCTGAAGACAAATACAAATTATGGAAACAGACCAGAAGAGGAGGCTGGGGGCCGGGCGGTGGCGCTAGAGGTAAGGTGCCTGCCTTGCCTGCGCTAGCCTAGGGTGGACCGCGGTTCGATCCCCCGGCGTCCCATATGGTCCCCCAAGCCAGGAGCGACTTCTGAGCGCATAGCCAGGAGTAACCCCTGAGCGTCACCGGGTGTGACCCAAAAACCAAAAAAAAAAAAAAAAAAAAAAAAAAGAAGAGGAGGCTGAAGAGATATAAAAAGTAAAGACGGAGGGGCAACAAAGGTAAAATGTAATTTTTACAGTGGAAACTTTTGGGGGACATCTTATCTACACTCAGTAGTGCTCACAGTTTACTCCTGGCTCTGTGCTCAGGGATCACTCCTCTTGGGGCTTAGAGGTCTATCCTACATTGCTCTATCACTCCAGTCACTGTTCATACACTTAAAACTCAGACAACAGGGGCTGGAGTGACAGGTGCTTGCCTTGCATGTTGTGGAACCTGATTCAATTCCTCATCACACATGGCTGCCAGAGCAGAGCCAAGAGAAGCCCTTGAGCACCTTAAGGGTGGCTGTGGCCCAAACTTTACCATTAGCACTAAAATAAAAATCTTAAATACCAGTTTTCATATTTGTTGTGTGTAAAATTCAGTTAAGTAAACTTCATCAACTTACAGTAAAACACTGGATTTTATTTCCTACTTCTGGAAACTTGGGATAGAAGAAATATTAAGTATCAAAGATTCTCATAGGAAATTAAGTTAGACAACAATTCTTAGGCTCCCTGAAACCACAAAACAAAAATTCTTATGGTATTATGAGCAAATAAAAAAAAAAAAGATCCACTTTAAAGGGGTCTGCTCAAGATAATAGGTTACAAAATATTTATTTAAGTTTCAAAATTAAAAATAGTAGACAAGCATATGCCGTAGCTTCAAGCAGGGCAATACAAACACAGAAGTTATTGCAGTTCCAAATAAAGTGTAATTGCCATTAAGTCAGACTTTCTTGAAACCAACTTGATTTGAATACTGAGTTTCATTTTTTCCCCAAACATCTTAACACAATTTTGTTCAATAACCACAAGAAAGCTGCTAGGATTAAAGGCTAACTCTCTCTCTCTCTCTCTCTCTCTCTCTCTCTCTCTCTCTCTCTCTCTCTCTCTCTCTCTCTCTCTCTCTCACACACACACACTCTCTCTCTCTCTCTCTCTCTCTCTCTCTCTCTCTCTCTCCACCCTTTCCAAAAATGGCTTATTTTGTGCCACAGCTGTATCAGCTGTATGACTTTATTATTCTTGCACAGAAACTTTGTCCCACACCAACATCAAACAACTTGGCAACAATGATTTATTGACTCTTTCATCTCACTGCATTTCACCACAAATTCCCCCCAATACTCCACAAATCTAAAGTAAAAAAATGCAATTCAACACTGAGAAAAACAAATCTTTGCTTTAGTCACATCAGAGCAAAAAACATCTTTAAAATTTTGTAGAGCTCAAAACTTTCAGTGTGTACTGAACAATAATCAAGTATCTTACTTTATCATAAACAGTAATAGCATGTCAGTAAACTGGTATAAATCAGAAAAAAGAACAATCCAAAGAACTTTCAACTGCACCATTAAGAAGTTTGCATGTTTCATATTTTGTGGTCACTAATGAACCTTTTATAAAGCTATACAAATAATTTATTTCTCTGTATGTTCCTAAAGTGTAGAGCATATACATTTATTTTAGATTACACTTACAGCATTAGTAACACAGATTTCTTCCTAAAGAACAAAATAACCGTAAACATAAACATGAGTAAACCCAAAGTCATTTATGAAAATTAGCAAAAACAGTGTAAACACCAAAGTAAACAAAAGTACAAGCCCGAGAAATCTCAGTAAGATATAATTCAATTCTATTTCTAACATCATGTTCAAACATATATTTTAAAAATAATTTGGGCCAGGAAAATAGTTCAAAGGGACAGAAAACTAGCACTGCATGCTGGAACCTGGGTTCGATTACTGGCAACCCAAGTGCCAGAGGAGTGATCCCTGAAATGTATATGAAAATGGGCACTTGTTGGTAAAATAAACATATAATTTGAAAAGGAAATTTGTGCGAACACTGTGCATAAGAAAATACATAAACTTACTCTGCTGACACCTGATGATTGGTAACGTATCACTCCTTAAAAAAGGACTACTTTGGATAATAGATACTAGGGTCAAAAGATGGTAAGTTTCATTGCAAAAAGTGAGTTTTAGCTTAAAAATTAATTTTATTTCCTAAATTGGGGAAATGTTTAGTGGTTGCTCTTTTACCAGTTTGAAACAGAAATTATGTATGTGATTTTCTGCTATGCTTCCTCCAGAAGTAATTAATACTAACAACTGCAAAAGCACAGTCACTAATGGCATTCAACATTTGTGCTCTTTCCATGTACTCTCATACTAGAGCTCAACTTTGTCTCTTATTATGATTTTTAAGTAAACAATTGCATTTTTAATAAAAGAACTAACGCAGGAATATATGTTTGCACTATACTTCAATACACATTTTTAATTCAATTATTCATCCAAGTAAGTATTAATGTGAGCACTAGAAATAGGGATTCTTTTAAGAGCACCTTTCCTTTGAGAAGATAAAAGACTAAGTAGAAAAATCTAAGTGGAATTAAAGTGAGTCCCCAATTAAGAACGTCATACATGTCCAATCCAATCCAACTGTCCCAGCTTTATATCAATAAAGCTATACTGATTTGTCAGAAACTTTTAAGAAACAAGCAAATACTTTCTTTGGATAACACTGCTGCACTCTGGACGGTATCATATGGCTCATACTCTAGAAATACGCTACTACTGATATTAAATGCAACATATTCCAAACTTTTTCTGACCATTCCTAAGTGAAATACAAGCACAGATGTGTGCAGATACACATTCTTAACAAATTATGACTCCCCTCTTCCCAAGTAGAGTCAAATTATAAAACTGGCTAACAACTAAGCACTAATCAACTAACTGGTATCACGAAGAAATATCTCTATTCAACTTGCAAATGTAGACATCTGGATATTGCACACATTTATTTAAAGCTTATTAAAACTAAGGCAATGCATCTCCACTCAAGTTTTAAACACTCAAGTTTAGATGACACAGAAGGACAGGAAAATGAAATCTTTCAAAAGCTTCCTCCCAAAAATCATATAATATTATAAAAGTAAATAAAATAAAAATCAGTGAGATATCAATTGATGCTCAAGCAAAGGTAACATACCTTAGCACTATAAAGAGTTGTCTTCTATTAGATTGGCATGTCTCTTAGCTTAGTCAAATACTGCTTTTGTTAAAGACCCCTAAGCCGACCTATCCAGGATAGTATCCCAGATTTAAGGCAGGTGTCAATTTAGGCATGGAACTGGCAAGTAAGTTAATGGGCTTTCTTTAGAGACTCTTTTATCTCCTATATTCTAAGCACCAGTTGAAAATAGAATTTAGAGCCCATTTTAATTCTGCATTGGCTATAGCTTATTTTATAATAGATCTCTTAAAAACTTATCTGGATGTTTGTGACAATCTACTCATTAAGAACTCTTTGGAAATCTCATAGACAACCCGGAAGACTATTCTTTTTAAATAGAGCTGATTATTTTAAACTAGTTTTATCTTTTGGCAAGCAAAATTTTCCCTTAAATCAGGATTTCCAAATGAATGTGACCTACTGCTCCCTTAAAAAATTCAACCAGGGGCCGGAGAGATAGCATGGAGGTAAGGCATTTGCCTTGCCTGCAGGAGGACGGTAGTTCGAATCTCAGTATCCCATATGGTCCCCCGAGCCTGCCAAGAGCGATTTCTGAGCATAGAGCCAGGAGTAACCCCTGAGCATTGCCAGGTGTGACCCAAAAACCACACACACACAAAAAAATTCAACCAGTACTTCCCTAGAATTTTACCTTAAGTGACTAACAGACTCTCCAACTGAACCTGAGGCTACTAACACACCTCCTGGATCATTTTAGCATAAGTTCCCCACTTTGCAAACCACCCCCCATCATTTACTTTGGGAAACATTGCCTATATTTTAGAGTCTATATTTTAGAAAAATACTTCATCTCACAATGCTTACTTTGAGAAAATATTTCAACATAATTTTGGATAACGTAATTTGATTGGTTTAAGCATTTTTAAACCTGTATCAAAAGTGGCATAAGTAATTTTCAAATTTCACAGTTTGAATAATTAATTTCATAGCACTTTCACATTGTAGACTACATTAAACTGGATAGTGAGGTTTGATATATACTCTGTCCAAATTCTAACAAGTCATAAGTAACTAGAATGAAAAGAATGAAGTACAAGAGCATTTACTTTATGGAAACTAAAGGACATACAAAAAGTAAATTAGTATTTTCTTCCTAAATTAACTCAAAATTGTTTTCGTTAAAGTTTTAAAAAATTTTCTTGGACCTTGCTTTTTATAAAGTTAAAATTTTTTGTAAGAGTTTAAAACAAGTCCAACTAGATAGATTTCTATTCCAAAATACATTTACCTTTGAAAACAAGATAAGTTATAAAAACAGTGTATTAGAATAAATGCAGTGATCTTAAATATGAGTGAACATGTTCACACTCAAGTGTAAATATAATATATAGAGCCATTTAATCACATTTATCTAGAGAATGGGAAGGTACCTAAAATAGCAATTTTATATATAAAACTTTTATACGAAAATATTGCTCATAATAAATAAGAGGTGATGCTGTGACTTCCTTTTCCCTCTTAAAAACTATCTTTAGTAGCTCAGACTAATCTAAGGAGTTTGTTGACCTACTTTTTGAGAGGTGAATTACATTAAAAGGCTTAATAAAGAGACACTGTAATAATGAGTTTAAGTAGTCACGTGTGGTAAAAATTAAGGAGGGCCCCTTAGCAATTATGGGGGAAAAAAAGCTTCCCCAAAAGAACCAAAATGATTAACCCTAGAAGACTAGAGTGTAATGATCTGCTTTATTTGACAAAGATGTTAATTTCTACTTTCAGTTTGGCCTATCTAATGTCACATAATAATGGACCAGGACTTTCTTCAGCATCTTCCAAGTCTGCATGTCTGGTAGACCAACTCGTGAGAGGGCATAGGAGCTATGCATTAAGTCTAGTTGTTTATGGGTAGATGGGACTTCATTCCTATTCGACCCACTTGCCGACACGGTAACTTGGCATAGTTCTTGAGAAGTTGCTCGATGGCAACATGGCGGACGTGGAGCTCTGAGGCCAAAGAATCTTTTTCTTGCACTTGGTGTGTTAATTCTTCAAAAACTTCTGTAAAAATTTTAAAAATAACAGTTTTACTTTCAGGATATGTAAAGCTAATTTGATGATATGCATTCAAGTAATCTACCTAAATTAATGTACTGCACAACTGTTAGTGATAAAAGAAAATCTGACACCAATGAAACCTGTTTTTAAACCCCACCACTGGACCTCCCCCCTCCCTGGGGCAGCTGAATACTTTCCACAGCCAGCTGAAAGATTTTGTTTGTCAAATAAAGCTACATAAGCAATAATGTCAGAGATGTACAGCAGAAACAGTTACTAAAGTTATATCAGATACAGTTTTCCCGTTCCAAATATTTCTATACTAATATCTATAATGACCTAAGGGCCAGTGTCCATTAACTCTCAGGTCTAGAAATACAATAAGAGACTATGGAATCAAACTACCTAAATTTCTGAATCCTACTTACTACTCTTCCTACTCAGGAAAGGAAAAATATGCTTTAGTTTCCGCTGACGCATCATCTTAATGATAACAGTGAGCATCTCATAGGACTATTATGGGGACTATAGAATATACTAGTCAAGTTCCTAACATGTTAATAAATACTTAGTAAATGTATATTGCTATTACAATTATTACTATTATATGATTACTCTGAGCACTGGTGTTGTCATAAAAGACCATTAGTTTGAAGAAGGGTTGTGCTACTGATTGAATGCATGATCTCTTTAAGTTAAAATGTCTTCAAAGAGTAGTTTTTTCATCAAAAGAAATCATTGGGAAAGAAAAAGAAAGAAAATTGGGAAACTTGAATACTAAGTGGTATTGTTAGTATTGGTAACATCATGTTGAACAATGGCATAAAACTTCATTAAAATATCATCAATGAGGTTGTGGTATATATAATATTTATATTTAAGATCTATCTATATTTAAGATATATATTTAAGATATTTTAAAGAACATTATTTTTTATTTCTTTTTAGGTCTTGGGATACACCCAGTAGTGCTGAGACTTACGCTTGGCTGTGCACTTGAGTTCCCTGCACTTGAGGTGCCAGGGACTGAATGTGGGTTGGCTGTGTGCAAGGCTTTACCCACTACTACCATCTCTTTGCCCAACTCTTAAGTTCTTGAGCCATATATAGGCAAAACAACATACTGTCTTGCATTGATTTCAAAATAGTCCATGCTGTGTGTATGGGTATAAGGAGGGCAAGTACAAGGACACACAGAGATGAAGGGAAGGATGCTTTTTCACAGCAGATCAAGCTGGTGAGGTTAGGCCAAAGGGTACACAATACTATTCTTCATACTTCTGTGCTTGAAATTACACATAATGTTCAAAAACAAAAATAAAGAGGGAACAATATCTATTGCTTGAAAGAACTATTAGGAAACACATTGCATAATGCCTAGCTTAGAAGAATGCAGTCAATAAAATGTTAGGAAAAGGCATTAACCCAGCTTGTAGTCTTCAACTGCATTAAAGAAGTTCTTCAATTCTTACTCATTAAACTATGATTCTAATCCCATTTCCAAATTTCGGTGCAAATAAAGTTTATGGTTCCCTGTCATAGAGAACATTCTGAATGAAAACTTCCATATCCAAAGAGCATGGAGACTTATTCTTTACCCTGTATTTGCTGTCGGAGCTTTGCATTCAGTTGCTTTACCTCACCAAGAGTCATCGAATTCACTGAAACATGAAAATATATTCATTATTACCACAACAAACTAGGAAAACAAGTTGCCTATATAACTAGCATAATACTAGTGCTAAAAATATTTGTGCTTAATTCTTAGTGGCACCATATAATTCATACACTAAGTCTTGTAGGGTATATTTAAAACCTATTCACAGCTCCCCATAAGATTTTGTGTCACTCCCAATATATATCCCAGTTGCATCAAATTCTTTCCATTTGAAAGTGTGCTGATATTTCTTATCCTGCTTCAGTTTTTAAAAAGTGTTATTCAGTTACCATCAAGTTGATTCTGCCTAACAAGAAGTGCTACATAATTCACAGCCCATAATTAAAAATTCACTATTCTTAAATCTTGTTCAACCTGGGGATTGAATCCCGGGACTCACAAATCAGGCAGATACTCAACCAGTGAGCTGCACCCCGAATCCTGAAAACCACTCAAGTATTGTGTAGGTAGAATACTTCACTTGTCTACCAAGTTATGTAACCTTAGCTAATTCATATGAAGAATTAAGAAATTGTTTAAAAATATACCAGTTAATTTAAAATGATCTTCGTTTCTGTGCGTTTTCATAGAAACAGATGCAGACTGAATGAGTCATTTTTCTCCAACGTTAAAGCAAGTGCACACATTACCTTTGGCCTTTGGTAAAAATGTCAGATGTTTGCTTTCGAAATGCCACCTCTAGTCAATTAGTCTTGAAGGGAATAGGCAGTGTGACAATGTCTGTGAGCCACTGGTAGAGTGTGTTCTAAAACTACACAAACTCTGAACTTTTCAATTTAGTTTGTTGATTCCACTCTGTTCAATAATGTAACCCCAAGGTCTGGGACAGTAAAATGCCAAAGCTTAGGTCATACTATGGCCTATTCCAGTGGTTGGCAACCTTTTTTTTCAACTGAGCCAAATCTTGCCAAAACCATGACTGAAATTTATTTTGAGAGCCACACAGGACGCGTACTGACAGAGGCTCGGAGTAGAGTCCTGATTCCTGGAGTGGCCGCCCGGCACACAGAATTAAAAGTGTAAAGAGCCACAGGTTGCCGACCACTGGCCTATTCCAAGGAACTGATGTTGAGTTTTAAGTATCTCATTTCCACTAGGGTTGAATCTGACATAAAATTTATAATTTGACTATGAATCTACATCAAAGTAACTGACATGTCACGTACATGTAAAAATGACTGAAATCTGACCTTTACCCTCTTCCCCTTTTGACTTACGTTCCTCTCTGCTGTAATGTGGATGGTGGGTCTGGACATTAGTCTCTGCATCAGAGATGGTCTCTTCTTTTTGCTGTGCTTGGTTGGGACCATGAGGCCACAATAACGTGGATTCTGAATCAGGAAGCCCAAAGTCTGTGTTTTCCCTCTGCTCCAAAATTCTTTGTGTGCAGTTTGTGAGGCTTCCTGTGCTTCCATCTATCCATTTTGCAGAATACTTTGGTACCTGGGAGTCAAACTGTGGGAGTAACTTTTTTTCTGGCTTATGTCTGAAGTTAAACAGGTGATGCTGGGTATTTTTGGAACATTCAGAATCTGAATCCAAGTCCTTATTTTGTGCATATTGTACAATCCTGCTTATCTTCTTACTCAAAATGGCTTTAACTTCTTCGTAAGTACTTTTTGAAAGCTTAGATCTGGAACAATCCTGGTTTGCAATCAAATGGTATTTTTCAAAGCAGTCTTTATGGCCTCTTAATGATCTTGTGTGCAAGAGATTTGATTTGGGTACTCCTGGAGAAAAGGGAGAAAACAAAAGCCTTGAAAAAAATCTCTTTCAGGGCTGGAGCCATGGTGCAAGCGGTAGGGCATTTGCCTTGCATACGCTGACCTAGGATGGACCACGGTTCAATCCCCTGGCGTCCCGTTTGGTCCCCTAAGCCAGAAGCAATTTCTGAATGCATAGCCAGGAATAACCCCTGAGCATCACTGGGTGTGCCCCCCCCCCCCAAAATCTCTTTTATAAACTACTTTATATATAAATCTGTCACTCATAATCTGGAAACGTGAGAAAGGTGCTCTAGAAGACTGAACCAATGGGCTAGACAGATAAAATACTCGTTTGGTGCTTCTCTTGCAAGCAGCTAATCTATGTTCACTGCATATAGTCCCCTGAGCACAGTCAGGACTATTTCCTGAGTGCAAACCAGTATCACTGAACCCTATAGTTTATATTTATAGAATTGATATTATGGCACTTTTCTCACTAACTTCCCTAAAATCTCTATTGATAATCCTAAATGACAACTGTTCAATATTTTTTTCAATAAAATAGTAAATCACATCCTTCAATTATTAGTTGTACACTTACCACTTTAATAAGATAAAGCAGAAAGAAAAAAAAAGACCTGTTATATAAAAACCTCAAAAGTCAATTAACTATTAAGATTATTATTTGGACCTCACTTGACAGGGCTTCAGAGCTATTTTTGACTCTGTGCTCAGGGCTCTGGGGACAGTGAATGCCAGGGATAGACTTACAGCTGGCTGCATGCATGGCAGCTTTACCTCCTGTATAAGCTCATGGGCCCTGGATTACATTTTGAAAGAAACTGAAAGCATCTAATTTAAAATAGCTTCACATTTATCTTATACTTACTACAAATTGTGTCAAGGAAATTTTATCTTCTTAAAAATATGTACCTTTGGGGGCCATGTTAATATTAATAGCACAGCAGGTAGGGCATTTGCCTTGCAGGAGCCTGATACAAGTTCAATCCATATGGGATGCCAAGAGTGATTTTTGAGCTCAGGGCCAGGAGTAACCCTTGAGCACTGACTGGCAGGTAGAGCACCAAAACCAAAAAACAAAAACAAAAATAAAACATACCATTGGGAGCTGGAGTCATAGTACAGAATGTAGGGCATTTGCCTTGCACCTGGTCAATCTGGGTTCAATCCCTCCATTCCTATATGGTACCCTGAGCTCACCAGAAATAATTCATAAAGGCAGAGCCAAGAGTAATCCTGTTATATGGCATGGCCAAATATGGCCCAAAACAAGCAAAAAATTAAAAAAAACCAAAATCCAAAACCCCACAAAAAGTAGTAAATTTAATTTGCTAGTCAGTATAATTCATTAACTCACAAGTGTTCTGCATGCTCCATAAACAGGAATATTCATTTATATCAACCTTTTGGGTGTCTTCTTTGAGCTACACTCAATGATGCCCAGATTTTATTCCTGATTTTGCTGAGAGATCGATCAGCCCTGGTGGTGCTTGGTGGACTACATTGGTGCCAGGGATAAGACTGGCTGATTGTCAAATGGAAAGGGAAGTGCCCTAACTCCTGTATTCTCCCTTCAGTCCTTAGCTCCCACTTCTTTTATTTGTTTTTGGGACATACCTGGCAGTGCTCATGGGTTACTCCCAGCACTGTACTCAGAAATTACTCTGACAGGTTTGTGGGACCAAAGGGATGGTGAGGAATTGAATATGGGTCGGTGGCATGCAAGAAAACACCTGCTGTTGTATTGCTCCAGCAGCCCCTTTCTCCCAACTTTCTAGCAGTTAAGTTTATGTGAACTGTTTTTTAGAACACAGAATATATTTTCAAATATGCACTTCAAAATACAGAATGCAAGAACATGTTTCCCAAAGTTCAAGAAACATTAAAGTCAAATAGCAATGGCTGCATAGAAAAGGTGAGTACAGTATGTAGAAATGAAAATTAATGCCTATCGGAACTAATTCAAATTTGCTTAGGTTTGAAAACAATACGTGTAGGGTTACTTAAGTACTCAGTTAAAAAGTTTGCTGACACAACAAAAATATTACATTCTGAAGTATTCTTGGCATCAAAATCAAAAAGTCAAAACTGTTTAACTGAACTACAAACTTGTACTGTAATGGCATTGAATTAGGTGTAAGAATATGAATCTGTTCTGAAAAGATTCACTAGCAATGATGAAACTTACTGATATTGCCAAAACCAGTACTGAAAGTCCTATCAGTTCCCTCACAAAGGAAGCTGAGTGACATCTGAATACGAATAGCTTCATACATGTGCTGTTCATACAAGTGCCACTGCAAGGTAATCTCCCATTTCAGTCTGGTTTCTTCTACTGAGCACAAAAATAAGCTCACACAGAACTACACACATTTTTATTTACCATTTTGCACCTTGTACTGCAACTGTGTGTATTATTTTACTTTTATTATGTAAGTTATTATTTGACAAAGTCAGTTTTCTAGTAAAGTTAGTTAAGACATCTAAATGGAAAAAAAAAATCCTCAAAACTCAATTTGCTAGCAGAATACACACACCTTTAAAATGTAAGGCCTTTAAAAGAATGATAGTACACTGGAGTATACTGGATAGGGCATTTGCCTTGCATGTGACTGACCCGGGTTCAATTCCCAGTACCCTATATAGTCCCCTGAGTCTGCCAGTAGTGATCTTTGAGCACCACTTGGTGATGCCGCAAAACAAAACCAAAATACTAAAATTACACAGAAAGGAAGCTTACAAAGTTTGCTTATTAGAAACTACAGTAAGCTGATTACAGTATTAATTGTATATGGTATATGTTTATACCATACCTAGTGGTATATTATGTTTAATTGAATGTGTCTATCATAAGACAAACATAATACTCTATCACTAACAGTACTGTTACTGTAACAATAGTCCCTTCAAAATATAAAAAAGAGTGCCTGTGATAGAGGCAGACTGTGGGTAGTTGGGAGGGGAACTGGGGACACTGGTGGAAATGGGCACTGGTTAAGGGATTGGTGTTGTAATATTGTATGTCTAAAACTCAATTATCAATAACTGCACTTCATGGTGATTCAACTAAATTTTTTTTAAATGATAGTACAAGAGATCAAATAAAACACAAGTTCCAGGCTACAGGCAGGTGAGAGAATTTTTAACTTGGTTATTTTACTAACCTTGGTAAATTTATTAAAAGTGCTTCCTTCTCTCTGTACTTTTAGGTCCTACTGCCAAGAGCTGGCAAGCCAATCTCCCTAATTGCATATTAGATTAGAATATGAAACAGAAACAGGCCACATTATAAGCTTCCCTTTCAGTCTAGATGAAATTCCTTGAAACATAAAAGTTCTCTAAATCATTATAAGAAAATTCATTAATTTTTGCTCCTAACATTTTGGTATTCATTTAGGAACTTCAGAAACTGTTATTCAAAGATTAAGCAGGTTCCCAATGATGATGGGCATGCTATTGGAATGATGCAAACATGCAAAGTACGATGAACAGTATTATAAACCCTCAGATTAAGTAAAAATGGGGCAAAAAAGATTAGATTTCCTGATGAACCCCAAAAGGTGATATACAGCTGGTCAACATTAAGAATAATCTAAGGAGCAGTGGCGCAGCAGTAGGAAGTTTTGCCTTGCACACGGCTGACCTAGGATGGACCTTGGTTCGATCCCCCAGTGTCCCATATAGTCTCCCAAGCCAGGAGTGATTTCTGAGTGCATAGCCAGGAGTAACCCCTGAGCGTCATTGGGTATGGCCCAAAAAATAAAACAAAAAAGAATAACCTAGAATATTGTCAGCTCTTAAGCAATGACATTGCTTGGTAATTTGTGAAAAAAATTCTAAAAATAATTTTTCTTTTAAATTGTTTAAATTTCAAAATAAGTGCTATAAACTTAGTAATGTACACAATTTCATGTGTATAAGTTGTCTGTTGAGATGAAGAGAAAAACAGAGAACTCTAATACCCAATCTTCTGTACAAACACATACATGCAAAATAAATTTCAATTTTTTTCGTGCACTCAGGAGAAAAATTGCATATCAAAAGCAAGGAAAAAGGGGCCAGAGCAATAACACAGTGGTAGGGCATTTGACTTGCACGCTGCTGATCCAGGATGGACCTGGGTTCAATCCCCTGCGTTCCAGATGGTTCCCCTGAGCACAGAGCCAGAAGTAACTTTACCTGAGTGCCAGCTGTGGCCCCAAAACAAAAACAAACAAACAAACAAACAAAAAAGGGCAATGCAAAAAAGATTACAGCAAAATGTTCTGAATATATTGGCCATTGACCCCTGGGTGCTATGATTGAAAACTCTTCCATTTCCTCACCCACAACAATGGAAGATGTTTTATTTTCATTTTCATTATTTCCTCCTGCCCCCCAATAAAATCTAGTGCTTATATTTCCCTCCATTACTACTACCTCTACATCATCTGCATCATCAATCACCACTTAAATCCCCAATTCCTATAAGAAACAATACTTTGAATTAATCACAATTGATTTAAAAATTGCCCTTTTACTGGTCTCATTCTGCTAGAAGTTGGGTCCTCCTGAAAAAAATGCATCCTGTTCTACATGCATTCTTTGCGTCAGGGCCTCTTACAGAGCAAGTACTCAAGAAAAAGTAGCTCCAAGAGTCAAGGAAAATTTAAACTATTTCAATCCCAATGACCAGTTCTTATTCAATATCTACTGAAATGTATTTTCAACTAGCCTAGCAAGGAAACTAGGATAAGTAGTTCTGCCAGACTGTTCAGAGATTAATTAAAACACTGACCAGTGGAACTATTCTTGTATTTAATATAGCTTAAGGGATCATTAGTCTGATTATGAGCCTGGAGAATCAATGAGCCATAGTTAATGAAGGATGGTATTCCTATAGTATTCTATCTGCCAAACAAATCAGAAACTTCAATTCAATTATGTGTGTTTTTTTTTAACAAACTTGTTAACTATGTAAGGTTGTTCCTATGTGTAAGCTAGTTTATTCATTCAGATCTGTACCTCATACTAATCTGTTCACTAAAAATTTTAAATGTCATTGAAGTTTTAAGTTTAATTAGAAAATATTCATTTTATAAACATACTTCAAATAACCCATTCAATGGTAAAGGAAACAAAATTAAAGAAAAATAAAAACACTGGCTCCCTCACATATTCGAACCAATTACAATCTAGAAAAGAATGCAAGTAGCCCACTATATATACCATTTTATAAGTTCTTGATTACTTTTCCACTTCATCAACTTGAATTAATCTAAGAAAGAGAAACAACCAATATTATTATGGAGACCCCAGTGAGCTTTCCAAGGAATATTTCCATTTTAATCACCTTTGCCAAGAGTAAACAGCTCTGAGTACCAACCTGCATCCTCAGTGGTTTCCAGAGGGAATGTATCTAAATGGGATTCAATGAATTGATATTTATTTTTCTTTTTGATGAGATATTATTTTTGAAAAGCTGAGTTACAAGAAATTTGTATTTAAAATTTTGCTTTGTTTTGGGGCCACACCAAAGCAGTGCTCAGGGATCAGAGAACTATATCATGGTGATACAGCCAAAAATAAATCTGCCACATGCAAGGGAAGCGTTCTACCCTGCTATCCTGCTTGTATGGCCCCAAGGTACTCCTAGACCAGTTAAAAAAAGCTCTGGGCCAGTGGCACAAGTGGTAGGCATCTGCCTTGCACAATTTAACTTAGGATGGATTGTGGTTTGATCTTCCTGGCGTCCCATATGGTCCCCAAGTCAGGAGCAATTTCTGAGCACATAGCCAGGAGTAACCCCTGAGCGTCACTGGGTGTGGTCTGAAAACAAAACACCAAAATAAAAAATGTTCCATTACAATTCTTTTACTAATAAAAGTTGTGGAGAGCTAAGTAATTGGCATTCTAAGTGATGTGAAAACTTTAAAAGTTACTGGAAAGAGGTCCATGTAAATTTGGGACCCATGAGGTCACTGTCAGAGAACTAAGACTATTGACAATTTTAACTTTTTAAAAACTTGTTTAAACTTTTTTAAAGCACCAGTTTCTTTCTGAGGACACTTGGAAACTAAAATAGAAACAGTATATCTCTGTGTGATCAGCAATTTGATTTCTTTACCTTTTCCTAAGATCTACTTATTTTTTTGTGAAGCCAGAGGTCATACTCAACTACCAGAATTGAGTCATACTCAACCACCAGGTCATACCATCTTTTTTCACTTCTCGTTGTTTTTGGGACACAAACAGAGATGTTCTGGAGTTAATCCTGGCTCTGCACTCAGGAATTACTCATGGCAATAATTACGGGACAATACGAGATGCTGAGTATTGAACTCACATTGGCCACATGCAAGACCCTACCTACTGTACTATGGCTCCAGCCCCCTTTCTCACGTTTATTGAGTTTTCTTCTACCATCTGAAATTTTCCCTCTCACTGACACACCTGGCATGCTACCTCCCACCCTTTTCTGCATAATCAGATTTTAGGCCAAACTATTTTGCAATAAGCAGGGTACAGCCATTATATGAAAACTTTACACTGTGCTGGTATTTCTTCAAAATGGGGTGTGATGATTATGTGGTGACAATGCAGTGAAATTCCCATGTTTTATTTATAAAGTCCCCCTTGAGATGAAATTACTTAATTACCCACATCCCATTATACCAGGCTTTTTATGCCCTTGCAATCCCGAAGGATTTGGTTCTGGTTTGGTGGTAAGGAGGTAAGCTAAGTAATCTTTCCGCTCATGGCTCAATAGCTGGTCCTGGCAATAGTACTGTATCTCAGCCGACCACACTGATGCTGCTTGGTTTTAAACCTCACATTCTCTTGAGTCATATCAGCTGACTATCTTATGTATGTTTACTTTGAAATTGAGACCTTCTTGAATTTGATGAACAGACTTAATTTCTCCTTAATGATATAGCGTCATAGAATATGGTGTTCCGTGGATAGAATAAATATAAAATTACTAGTCGTTGCATGGAAAGCTATAACACACACTACCACATCAGTAATATTGTTGGCAAGCTTTTAACAGGGCAAGTAGTTCAATTTTAGCTTAAAACAGGATTACAAAACTGGCCTTATCGTGTTCCAAATGGTGGGCTTAAATGTTTAATATTTAAATCAGGTAAGAAAATTTAGTTATGATTTAATTTCCAGATTGTGAACATTCTGTGAGAAAATTGAAACATATTGCCTTCAAAATAACCAACATTTGTGCAACTAATTCACAAAGTTCTGTGTCAAAATTAAAATGTTTTCTTTGAGGCACTGTGACTTAGAATACTATTAATGATAGTGGATATGTTATGTTCCAACACCATACCCTCCACTAGTATGACCACAGTGTATCACTGCTCAATGTCCTCCCTCTTCTCTCTAGCTCCAGTTTTTGTAGACCAATATTTTCAAAAATCATTTTATTTTTTAAAATAGAAGCTCACATTTTGCCCCGCTTTAGGAACTGACCAAGAGTTCAAGTGCTTTACTTGCTATGATCTTATCCCAGGTGCTAAGAAAAAAAGTCAGTCCCAGAATGCTTGTACACTGCCACAGTAAGATGCATTCATGTGCTACTTTAAAAGTATGAACTATAAAAATGGTAGGATAGGGGGCCAGAGATATAGTACAGCGGGTAAGGTGCTTTTCTTGTAAGTGGCTGACCATGGTTTGATTCCTGGCTTCCCATATAGCTCCCGAGCATCTTTCCAGTAGTGTTTCCTAGGGCAAAGCCAGGCTTAACCTCTAAGCATTACCACGTATACCCCTGTCCCCAAAATAAAAACAACAAAGGGCAGGATAGCTGTGGTTGAAGAGATAGTACCATGGGTAGGGTGTTTGCAAGTGGTTTGATCAAACCTGGGTTTGATCCCTGGCACTGTATATAGTCTCTCTAACAATGAGCCCTAAGAAATGATCCCTAACACAGTAAGAACAAGTAGGTGTGGCCCAACCCTCCAAAAAGAGGGAGGACAGCTAACCTTTGTATACTAAGATACAGGCTGAAAAGGATTAAGATGTCAGTTGGTTTTGAGAATCAGAATTAGATTCCCATTTGTTAAAAAAAAACTCAATCTGTAAATCAAGTGGCAGATCTACTGCCTTGTCTGAAGCCATCCTGCAGACAAGCTCTGCTTAGCCTACAAGTATGTCATAAGGATAAAAAAATACAACAGATCCTCTTACAGTTTCAGTTTCTTGACCTAAGAACCAAACCAGAAGATCTGGCATCAAGATGCTTGCATGAGAAGCAACTACCTATGGTATAAAAATAGGGCAAGTGCTAAATTCATCACTGTCTCTGCGATTATGTAGGTATCTACAGTATTACAGGCTCACTCCTATCAGTTAGTGGGGCATGTACTATATTTAGACTGTGTATTGACCGACAATGGACTGTCTGGAATGCTTTGTGTAAACACTGCCTGTAGGTCCTGTGAAAGTTTCTATACTAGACGATTCTGCATTTGATAAGCAAGCCAACACCCACCACACCATAGAGCACAATGTTATTATCAACGTATCTATTGCTAAACCCTAGCCAATCAGTGAATGAATGCTCAAACTGTCTATCTCATCACTGACTGGAGTTGGAAGTCAGTGATTAAACCAAGAAAGGCAGGCAAGAATGGAAAATCAGAGCACTGCCTGCTTCTCACAATTCGTGAGTTCTTTCACTTTTCAGAAAATTTTATTGGTATTTCTATATTTTGGTGAATTTGTGAGAAACAGAGTTCTCTTTAGCTAACTCAGAAGTTGCAAGGTGTCTGTCTATGTTCTGTCTCTAATATACTACTTTTAAAGTAATAGTAGGTAACTGCTTATCTCTGCATTGGGCAACAGATGGAATTATTGGCAAACGAACATACAGATGGAGTTGGTGACTTGCTTTCCCATATTCTGAGAATCGTGGCCCTAAAGAAAGACACACCAACAGGTGGTCTTTAGACAACAGATTTCAGCTCAGTGATGTTTATTTCATTTAAAGTTTTAGTGCACGCTGAGCTGAGGAGGATTAAGACCATTAATCAAAGCAGCTTAATCCAGTAAATGAACTGTCTGGACAAATTTCAGGAAGTAGAGCCCTCAGAGTCAATGATACATTAATGATAAATATAAAAATAAAATGCCCAGCGAAGTCACGGTGGAACTGAACTGTTTACTGGTAGATCTACAAATTGCAAATGACTTGTGAAATAGAAAACCTCTGTGTGAATTATATTTTTTCATTTTAACAGTTGGAAAAATTAGGGAAACACACCTACATAACTGTTTATTACTCTCAACTGCAAATAAATAACAATTCATCCTCAATTCTACTCCCTAATTTAGCTGTCTTCTAATCAGCAATACCAAGAAAACCTTTCTGTGATGATGGACACACACTCTATCTCTGCTGCCTATGAGTGGCCACTGGTCTCATTAGCATTCCAAACCTGGGTGATTTGTCAAGGCGCTAGATTAAATTAACTAAAATTACTACACTGTGAGGGCAGAGTGTAGTACAGTAGGTAGGGCCCTTACCTTGCATGCTATTGAAGTTCGATCCCTGGCAACACATGTAGTCCCCAGAGCATTGCCAGGAATGATTCTTGAGTGCTGAGCTATGAATAAGCCTTGAGTATCACTGGGTATGGCTCAAATCCTGCCAATTACTACATTGTGATGGGACTACCAATATCAGTGTAATCTGTTTGTAACTGATTATGTTAGTATAAGGCACTACAAGGAAAAGAAAATATCGATGGAACCTTTCCATTTCTTATAAATATGGACTACTAAACTCCCAGTAACAGAGAATATAAAAACCTAAAGTGTGTTCCAATACATTAAAATATTTCAAATTCAGAGTATAATTTTAATGGCATAAATAATCTTTTACAATAAAAAGCAAAAATCCAACTCACCCAATATTCTACTTGTTTTTCCCCACCTTTGCAAATAGTTCTAAAAAAGGCATTACTATATTCTAATTTTTTGTGTGTGCATAGTGTTAATTAACATGACGGTTCTAAAAGTGAAATTCAGTATTTCATCTCTGCTCTTCCCAGCCCCAAAGAAAATCCTCCCTCCACTGATAACAACAACAACAAAAAGTAAAATATTGTATGCAACAGCAAATAGCACATTTTTAAACTGGTAAACTCTTTAAACTTAGATTAACTCTAACTTCTAACAAGAAGAGTGGCATTTTATTTCCTCCAAGATAGAGAGATGATACTATTTTTATCTTCTTTTATTTTCACACAGTATTATTTTGTACATGACAAAATTACCTTTTATTTCTGATTAGCTGAACTCTCTTCATCAACCCTTCAGTAGCTATTATAAATTATTTTTCAAGCATAAACCTTGTTCCATTTACTGAGAAATTCTTGACCTAGTATCTTTCAAAGCATTAATGATTTTTCAATCTAGATTTTCAATTTAGAACTGTATTTCCATACAGTTCACAAAACATTTCCTTTCATCTTTATTCAGGCATTAGAATGAGTGAATGATGAATCTGTGCCAGAATGTCTTTTTATGTATTCTGATACATCACTTTTATCCATAATTTATGTTCTTATTGATTAAGACATTTTGGACAATAAATTCTGCTTTGTTTTTAACTTTAAATTTCTTGATAGACTTTTATCACTAATTTCAAAAGCACTCAGGGTCACTAAATGCCGAAAGGGCAGTTAAGAGTGCATATCAGTATTTTGGGATGTCTGGAGAGTTGAAGTTTACTCCATGAACCTACCAATTCCCTTTCTACGTAGTGTCCTCTGAAAATCATTTTGCTTTTGTTTATGGAGAAATATAAGAGTTTCTTTTTCTTTTACTTGAAAAAGATAACCAGATGTCACTAATTACTGGTGCTCTACTTTTCTTCTGAAATTAATATAGTTCTTACATTAATAAGATTTATAAAATTTTATGTTAATACAAAAATAGATCTGAAATTCTGTGGAAGGGTAGAAAAACAGGGAAGTGTTACTTTGGGCAAGTCTAATAGAGAAACAATGGAGAGACAATTTTCCAAAGCCTCCTTTTGATGGATTCATCCGTCATATTTAGTTTTTACTGTGTACAGACTGTACCACTGCTGACTATATACGTGTAAGTGAACAAATTCACATACTTATGGAATGTGTATTATGAAATATTTAAGAGCTAATTTAAGAGCTATATAAGATGTCTGTTAATGTCCTGGCACACACAGGAAAGCAAGAAGAAATCTGCTAGTTAGTATAGAGAAGTGAGAGGTTAGAGTAAGGGGGAGAAAGACAGACAGATAAAGGCATCACAAAGGATCACTCCTGGTGGTGCCTGAAGGACCAGATCGGTTGTTGGGGATCAAACCTAGGTAGGCCACATATGAAGCATTTTACCTCATGTACCATCCTTCTGTCCCTCTTGACTTAACTAAATGGATACTATGCTTCAATTTACTTCTTGATTACCAACATGTAAAGTGTTTTGGTCAAAGAGAATCATGGAAGAATGAAGTTAAAATCAGTCACTGGATTCACCAGTGCCTTATCAAGAGAAAACATCTGCAGAGTGTTCTTGATGGGATGATAATTAAACGAATTTGAATCTGTGTCTCTTCCTAGAAAAGTTCCTGGAAAGATCAACAAATTAAGGGAGGCTGAAGTCCAAGACAGGATGCATTGAGAGCACTCAGAGAAACAATAAGTAATGAGCAGGAAGAACTTACACAGAAAAACTTCACTTGGCATAATAGAAATTGATCCAGTTTTATGAACGTTTGTTTCTTTCTAGAAAACAAAGCCAATTAACAAAGGAGATGGAAGTGCTTCAAGAAATTACCTACACAGTCCTTGAGCATAAATGAAAGCAAAGAGCAGAAAGAAACAGTCTGGAGCTCTCAGGACAGCTGTCCCCTCTAGTGTCATTTCTAAACTGGTTAATTATAATCAACTTTCATTACTGGCCCCTCATCACCCCAGGCTATCCTCTCATTCACAATGGCTTAGGGAGTGATAGTAACTTGGTCACTGAGTAACTTTAGTAAAAGAAGTTTTTAGCACAAGGATGAGCATTTGAATACACACACTATAAAGTTTATACATTTAGGGCCAGAGACAGGCCAAAAATATTAGAAAGTTTATGTATTTATCACCGAGTTCTGGCATAAACAAATTTTTCTAATACTGAATCATAGATGTAAGACTTTCTTTTTTTTTTTTTTTTTTTTTTTTTTTTGGTTTTTTGGGCCACACCCTGTGACGCTCAGGGGTTACTCCTGGCTATGCGCTCAGAAGTTGCTCCTGGCTTCTTGGGGGACCATATGGGACGCCGGGGGATCGAACCGCGGTCCGCCCTATGCTAGCGCAGGTAAGGCAGGCACCTTACCTCCAGCGCCACCGCCCGGCCCCTATGTAAGACTTTCTTAACACTTTAAAAGATGAGTCCTCAAAGTGAAAATTCTTAAGTTCATGAAATGTATCATCTATCACTTGAGTTTCTAAAATGTTTGCATCTCTTTATCTCTGATTCTGTAAAGTTACAAAAAACACAACTTAAGATCATGCTCAGAATACAAAATCTCTACAAATATAAGACTGTCTTTTGTTATTCTTTCTGTTTTCATGTCACTAATGCACACAGCTTTTAAACAAGAGACTAGCTGATCAAACATAACAATTCAAGCGGCATAAAATATTTACTGCAAATGTGAGAATTCAAAACTAGCCTGTTATTCTATAAAAGGATCATTTATTATCCTCCTATTATAAAAACAGAATAGAACACCTTCTAGCAAACCTAGTAATCACTAAACTGAGAAACCAGATAACATACTATGAAAAGCCACACCACACTACCAAAGTAAATGTCACCGGTTAGTCCTTTTCAGACGCCAACATTTCTATGACAGTGTGTTGAGAAACAGGTAGGGGGTTAAAAAAATAAAAACAAATAATACACTGAATTATTCTTCCAGCAATTATTATTATATTTTTCCTCATTTAAGAAAAAAAGCATGTTCTGATAAAAATTGAAATTCTGCTATATTTGGGATTCTCATTTCCTCCCATCTTATACAATAATCTTCAAAAACCAAATTCAAATGGCTATAATGCTCTAGTCCATATATACTCTAGCACAAATATTTAAGAATATTCAATTCCCAGAGAGGAGAGCATCAGATAGTAAAAACCCAATTCTAAAAAATTTTTTCTCAAAGATTTAATTGGTTTTAAAAATATGAAATGCTGGGGGCCAGAGAGATAGCATGGAGGTAAAGCATTTGCCTTGCATGCAGAACGTTGGTGGTTCAAGTTCCAGCAACCCATACACTCCCCTGAGCCTGCCAGGAGCGATTTCTGAGCATAGAGCCAGGAGTAACCCCTGAGCACTGCCGGGTGTGACCCAAAAACCAATATATATATATATATACATACATACATACATATATATATGTATATGAAATGCTTCTAGGGTATATAACGTAAGTTTTAATTCAAACTATGAGTAGCTTTTGCTTTTTGTTTGTTTGTTTGGTTGGTTTTTGGGTCACACCTGGCAGTGCTCAGGGCTTACTTCTGACACTATGCTCAGAAATTGCCCCTGGCAGGCTTGGGGGACCATATGGGGTGCTGGGATTCAAACCATCATCCTTCTGCATGCAAGGCAAACACTTTACCGCTGTGCTATCTCTCCGGCCCCCCAGCTTTTGCCTTTTAAAGACCACCCACTCCTTCAACAATGAAGGACCCTTTCAGTGGAGGACTGAGTCTGTGCTCCCAAATGTAGATAGATGTTTGGAAAGATGGTACCCAAGGGATCTGTGTCTATCCTCAATGGAATGAGGAGGAGTTAATTAAAAGGCACATTCAAAGGGCTAAGGGCCAGGAGACAGGTGAGCGAGTGGCTGAGTGAGAGCGTTGAAGAGCCTGCAAGCCTATGGCTGAGTTCGAGCCTAACACAGTCTCTTGGGGTCAATGGTGCAACAGAAAAGTGTACCATTTCCAGAGCACTGAGTCTGACCTGTGACCCCAGTGAGCACATTAAAGTATATATAATATATATATATATAAATAACAATATAACAAAATATAACAAAGTATATATCAACCAAGTATCTGTATCCCACTTTATAACAATATATTCCACTTTAACAATATATATATAACAAAGTGTATATATATATATATATATATATATATATATATATATATATATATAAAACACACATATAACAATATAACAAAATATAACAAAGTATCCCACTTTATAACAATAAAACAACCTAAAAAAGAAGGCGTGGGAAAGAGAGGCGGGAAAAATGGCTAGAAACATGATTATGAGAATCATGAAAGTTTAGGTTTCTGCAGTAAATCTGTGTCAATTTACCTTTTTTCCCCTCCACAGAGTGTGGTCTCTGTCTGGAGAGGAGGGTCAGTCAGTACACTTCCTCAATGGTGCTCAGGGTCTACTTAAGGTGATTCTTGGCTCACTGAGCCAGCATGGCTGATCCTAAAGCTCAAGGATGTGGTGCTACTTTGGTTTTACAGTGACAGGAACTACCAGGGCCACACTGATATGAAGGAGCAGAGCATGTGGGGAGGGGGACACTGTGTGGTATATTGAACCTAGGTTAGCTGTGTGCAAATTCTGTATTCCTAATCTCTATATCATCTCCCCAGCTCCAAGCAGCAAATTTGTATAATGGCGTATGCACTACTACTCATTTAGTAGGAAGTCTTGGTTAGACTGGTTAGTTTTGGTTAGTCTTGGCTGACCAAAAAGCAAGAATTTGGAATTCTTAAAATATAGAAAAACAGGTTTCTATCTTAGCCCTATCAATGAAAAGTAGAGATAGTAGATTAATAAAGTTAAGGTATACCACAACAAGTATACTACAAGTTCTCCAGGCTTTGAAGCCCAATTTTGTCTTTTATGATGGTGAGACTTTAAAGTGCATTTTTGAGGTCTGAAAAAAATTGATTCTATCTCCGTTAAAATGGAGGATGAGGACTGGAGCGATAGTGCAGCGGCTAGGGCATTTGCCTTGCATGTAGCTGACTTGGTTCAAACTCTGGCATCCTGTATGGTCCCCTGAGCCATAAGTGCCAGGAGTGACTTCTGAGCACAGAGACAGGAATAATGTCTGAGTGCCACTGGGAGTGTTCCCAAAACAAAACAACAACAAAACAAACAAAAAAAAGGAGGATAGTAGGCATCCTAAACTTATTTTTGACTTAAATAAACTATTCCTAGAAAGAGTGCTTGCACAATGTTCTTAGTATATAGCCCAAGTAGTCTAACTACATGAAAAATTTCTTTTACTATGAAATACAGATGTGGGCTGGGAATTTTCCAATGCCAAACTGAAATATTGAGGGAATATACAATATATAAAGAAAAAAATGCACAACAGATAAAAAATACCCAGGGTCAACTCTATTTCAAAATAACATGAATTGAGGTATTTCATTCTACCATAACTATTAACTTTTGTAATTTAAAGGTTGCAGAAGAATAATTCTTAAGTTGAAATACTTCTAAAATCTTAAAGCTAGTGCTATATAGAATTTATATAACCCAGAGAAAATCGATGATCTTCCTCAATTATCTATATTTAGCAACTATAATTCTTCTGGGCCATATAATGGCAAAATTGTCGTAAGCAGTATTATCATAAAAGATGAATGACATATAATTAACTCTACTGTGTTAAGTTTTCTATTTAAAGCTTAATTTTATTATGTACTATAAACATTAATTTGATGTCTATAATAATTTTGAACCTTAAGTTCGAACAAGAAACCTCATGGTAGAAAATTCTAATTCATTTATTTTCCATAATATGAACATTTTTTACTTAGGAAACAGGAAAAAAGACAATTTAAACTGCACATATACAACCTGGGAAAAAGAATAAAACTAGTGAATAAAACTAAAGAATAAACAAACAAACAAAAACTGCAAAATCTGAAGTTCTACCAAACTAGCTCTACAGATAAGGAACACTTTAAAATTCAACAGCAAAAATTTTTTTTGAATCACGAGATTATTCTTTTCAAGGCTAACTCATAATTAACAATGTTTGGGCCAGAGAGAAAGTACTGTAGAGAGGGCCCTGCCAGTATATATGGTCCACTGGGGGATCAATCCAATGCACCACTACGGTTCCCAAAGCTCTCCTGAGCACAAAACCAGGAATAAGCACTGAGCACAGCTTCAAGGGTCCTCAAACAAAACCAAACCCAAACCAGCTGTCCAAATGAAGAGTTTTATAATGAGAATATCAACATTAAGATGTCTTTGGAGCAAATACAAATTTTCAGCAACAATTTTTTAAAAAAGATTTAGAAAACTTTTTATACGTTAAAAATGTGACAAAGAAACATTTATTCATCTTTTGGTTTGGGGGCTACAACCAGTGATGCTCAGGAGAAATTCCTGGCTCTACATACAGGGACCACATGGAATGCTAAAGTTTGAACCCAAGCCAAATGCGTGCGGGGGGGGGGGGGGGAAGATAGCACAGTTGTAGGGCATTTGTCTTGCATGCAGCATGGACAGTGATTCGAATCTCGGCATCCCCTGTAGTTCCCCATGCCTGCCAGGAGTGATTTCTAAGCACAGAGGCAGGAGTAACCCCTGAGAGCTGAAGGGTGTGACCCAAAAACCAACCAACCAACCAACCAACCAAATAACCCCCCCAAGAACCCCCCAAAAGCGTGCAAAGTAAGCACCCTACCTGCTCTGACCCCAACAAATCAACATTTTAAAAATCCTTTTAGTTTTGAATATTAAAATAGATAGGTAAATGTCACCTAAGAGGGATTAAAAATTAAAAAACAAATAGTTTTTTAGATAAGACAGCATAGCTCCTTAGTGAGGTACTAGGCATGGAGACTAAAGAAAAAAAAAGCACATTTCCCCTATCAATTAAAAAAAAATTAGTCATGAGTTTATTTAAACATCCTCTGTGCTCCCTCCATGCTGTCTTGTTAAAAATCTGACAACTTGAGTTCTCCAGGCAGAAAATAGATTTTACCAATCAATACTCACATCTCACTCTCTTAGCAAAAATGGGGTGAGTACTGTCAGTTTCCAAAATAAATAAATAAATCACTCTTCAAAATTCCCTGGCTATGCTAACTTTAGCTTGGATTCCTTCAGAAACCCTTCGCTTTCATTCCGCCCCACATTTCGTACTTGGCCCAATTTCCAACCATTCAACCAAATCCAAGAGCTCTGCCTCGTGAAGTGGGGAGCCCACTTAAGGCCCGGCAGCTGCATCCATCCAGCATCCAGTGTGTTCCTGCCCTAGACACAGAAGGCTGGTACCAGACAGCAGCACCTCCCCTTACTTACCCTCAATATTCAGCTCAAAACAAACGTGGCAGAAGGAGAGGGTCTCTTTTTCCGTTCCCAGCTTACAGATACTGCAGACGTTGTCATCGTTCAAATCAATGTTCACAAACTGCTCTTCTTCGTTCATAGTGCCCCTGGGCAAGACACACAAGAAAAAGGGAAGAAAAATAAAATAAATGAATAAAGTCAGGCTGGCTCAGCAAGCACCTTGCAGGCAACACGAAGGAACTTGCAAGAGAATCTTTGAGAAAGGGATGCTTTGGCTCCCAAGAGCAGAACTGCAAGCCAACAAGTCCTCATCCGCCCAACACCCCACTTTTTATTGTCCCCCTTGACTCAGAGCCAGGAAAATCGTAAAGTTTCCAAGTAGGTGACACTCAACCTGGGTACCTCCCGCGCCCTAAACTCCGTCTTTTTCTTCTCTTTCTTTTTTTGTTTAGTTTTGGGGCCATACCAGAAGAGAGGGCTGCTCAGGTTTGGGAAGTGGGGCAACTAAAGGGAAAAAAAATCCCATTTCCCCTATCAATTAAAAATATGAGTCATGAGTTTATTAAAACATCCTGTGCTCCCCCCATGCTGTCTTGTTAAAAAAAAATCTGACAGCTTGAGTTCTCAAGGCAGAGAATACATTTTTACCAATCAATACTCACATCTCACTCTCTTAGCAAAAAAAATGGGGTGAGTCCCGTCTGGAGAACTCTGCTCTCAAGGAACCTCACTTGGCTCCATCTGGATGAAGAAGCTAGAAAGGAAAGGGAGCCATGAATTAATTGAATTTGCCTTTAGAGGAAAGCAAAAGAGAGGAGAGAGAGAGAGAAGAGGGGGGCTGGCTGTCCCGGTTAAGTTTTGTTTCGTGGTGAGGAGAGAAAAAAGGGGGGATCTCTCGCGCACCCCGACAACTGAAAAGAAAAGAGAGGGTTCCAACGCCGTCTGTCAGTCTGTCTCCTCCGGGGCGGGCGGGACGCCTTGGGGTGAACTTCACTGTGGGGAAACCGCGGGGGAGACGTTAACGCCAAGTCGGGGTGCAGCCCCTTGGAATCACGATGCCCCAGCAAGAAGCGCCCCGACGACGACGGGACGGCGGCCTGGGGAGACTGGCGCGCGGCGGTGCCTGCCAGGGGGGGGTGACACCCCTCAGCCCTGCTGAGGGACACCCAGAAACTCACCGGAAGCCGGGGCAGAAGTCAGCGCGCTTTTTTATTTTTTAATTTAACCCTCCGGCTCCGAGCGCTGCCGCCTCCGCCGCCGCCGCCGGTCGCGGGATCTGCCACTATTGTTTCCGGCCGCGCGGCTGAGGCGTTCGCGCGCGCCCGGCCCCGCCCCCTTTCACTCGAAGCCCCGCCCCTCCGCGCAGGCCACGCCCCTCCCGCCGGTGCCACCGCGCGACGGCCCGGCGGGGGTGGGTGAGGGTGATGCGGCTCACTCCGCCGAGCGCGCCTCGTGGCTCCTTTGGGCCGCGCCGCTTTTCCCGCCTTTTCCGCCCCTCCGCCGCTTTTACCTTAGGATATTCCGGTTCTAACGAGGCTGCGGGCTTTTGAGGTTCTGCCCGGAAGCGGAGCTGCTCCTCCCCTCCCGGAGGCAACGTAGATAGAGGAGCCCGTTCTCCTCTCTCACACACACACCCCGCCACCACCCGCAAAGGCGTAGTGGAAACTACTACTGCCCCCGGGGCGGGGAAGGCTCCAGGGTCTCTTGTCTGCACAAGTGACAGGAGAGAAAGGGCAACCCAGCCTGAGGCTTAGGGAAGCCCCCCGTGATAGCGTTGAGGGGCCCGGAAAGGAAGGAAGGAAGGAAGGAAGGAAGGAAGGAAGGAAGGAAGGAAGGAAGGAAGGAAGGAAGGAAGGAAGGAAGGAAGGAAGGAAGGAAGGAAGGGAGGAAGGAAGGAAGGGAGGAAGGGAGGAAGGAGGAAGGAAGGAAGGAAGGAAGGAAGGAAGGAAGGAAGGAAGGAGGAAGGAAGGGTGGGAGGGAGGGAGGAAGGAAGGAAGGAAGGAAGGAAGGAAGGAAGGAAGGAAGGAAGGAAGGAAATAGTTGCTCTTGGAAGTTTCTTAATTGAGGACTCGTGTCCCGGGCAGTGCTTGAGTTTTGTTTGTTTTGCTTTTTGCAGATCACGCTGTGCCCCGGGCCAAGCCTCCCGTGCAACGTGGTATGGCCCGTTGCTGGCCCATGCGGGTGATAGAGCCTGTGGTCCCCACTTCTTAATGTTTAGGGTCCGCCCCTCTCTTCAACTTCTGGGGCTACCTAAATTCTTGATGTGAAAGAGTGAAAGTCTTTGCAATAATTCTTGCAATAATCTAGCTGATATTTATTAGTGTAGTGTCATTCATTCACACCACAACCCAGAAAGAAGAAAGGAGATCACCCCCCCCTCTCCACCCCTTAATTTTGCAATCTGGGAGTGATTAGCCCAGATAGATTATTGGTAGAAATAAAAGGGATTTGAATCCCAGGCCGCTGATGCAAAGTCATTATTATTAACTTGCCCCAACAATTTCATAAGCACCCGGACTGGCCACTCTCATAAATGGAAAGCGGATTAGGGTGCTAATCTAGGCGTCTGAGATCCTTAGATTTGGGCTATTTCAAGGCCACGGTAATGCTTGATACAAAGCACAGAGACCTCTGACAAGTGATGATGTGTTTGTGAAGTGTAGGAGATGGAACAGTTACATGCCACTGGGCATCTATTTGGAAATGGTACACTGAGAACTTTCTCAAGATCTGAAGTAGAACTTGGTGTGAGAGCTCCAGATTATTTGGGGTGCACAGAATTTTCAGAAGCATGGATTAGAATGGAAAAATTCCATGTTCTTTTTAAATTGAATTTCTCGTTCTAGGTCAAGGTGACGAATGTCCGACTTCTCTGAATTCTATCTTATTTTTATTCTATCCATCTTAAAAATAAGAATGCTTTATAAAACCATTAAACATGTAAAAAACCCGAATTCTTACAATTCTTTGAGATATCTCTTATTCTGGTGGCATTTTACTCTGTTAATTTTCCCTAACACTGTCTCCTTTCTTTCTTCAAAACACAATCCATTAGAAACAAAATTCTTCCAATTTATAATTACAGCTGTTCAGTTTTAACAAGCATGCACCTTGTGAAGCTGCCACTTCAAACCAGATAGATATGGAGATTTTCTCATGCTTCTTCATCTTCAAGCCTTCCTCAAACTCTGATCTAATTTATATCACAAAAGACAAGTTTTACCTGTTGCAGAAATATAGGTTCATAGAATTAAGCAGTATGCAGTTTGGGATTGCCTGCTTTCAAACTCAGCACAATTTTTTTTTTTTTAACATTAGTGCTGTGTTAAATCTTTTTTTTTTTTTTTTTGGTTTTTGGTTATGGGTCACACCTGGCTCTAAGCTCAAAAATCGCTCCTGGCAGGCTCAGGGTACCATATGGGATGATGGGATTCTAATCACTGTCCTTCTGCATGCAAGACAAACACCCTACCTCCATGCTATCTCTCTGGCCCCTGTGTTTAATCTTTTTATTGCTGAATTCCACAATTTGTTAATTCACACTTGTTGGGCAATCATGCTAAAATGATTTATGTAGTGATATATCTGTGGGCTACCATTTTCTTTTTCTTAGTTATAAACCCAATTTGTGAAGACTGTTAAGCCTTTTAGTGAATTAAGCCTTTTATCAGAAAGACTGCATTTTATTGGGAAAATATTTGTTTTTGGGCCAAATCCAATGGTGCTTAGGTTACTACTGGCTCTGTCCTCAGGAAGTGCTCCCTATGGAAACAGGGGAACCATATGGGAAGTTGGGGTTCAAACCCAGGATGGCTGCAGGTGAGGCAAAAGCCTTTCCTACCTGCTGCACTAACTCTAGATAATATATATTTTTTATTATATAATTTTTATTTTGACCATATTGGCTTACATATCTTCCACAAGAGTATTTTAGGTACATATTAACATTGAATCAGGGGAATTCCCATCACCAAGTTTTTCCTCCCTCCACCTCCGTTCCCATCCTGCATCCCATATCCCCCACCCTCACCCCTCACCCCCCGGGCTGCCAGGTAAGTGGTCCTCTCTGTGTCTAGCTTACTATTAGTGGTCATATATCTGTTTGGTCCTGCTACCCTCCCTTATTTCCCCTTTATTTGAGAGATGGGACTAGATAGTTCAAGTTATGTGTTTTCGTTTGAAATAAAAGAAAGGCATAAAAGTGGAATAAAAATAAAATAATACGAAAATGTGCGTAGTCCTTCTATAGAGGCTCTCATCCTCAGTTTGAGAGAGGACAGGAAAAAAGGAATTGAAATACCACAACAATACAAAAAGAAATATCAAATAAAATATCCAGTGAGCACTACAGCACTAAAGGCAAGCACCACATAATAGTCTCAGTCCTGAAATAAAACCATGCCAGAGCACAATGAGAAAGAGAAAGATAAAATAACATAAAATAGAGTTGGAGGCATCAACTTCAATATCTACACCAAAACAAAGAAATCAAAAAAAGATAAACAAAATTAAAAAATGAATAAATAGATAAAAAAGATTATTTTGTGCCTCTTTTTTTTTTTCCTGTATAGGCATAGTAAATATTGGGGGCATTAGAGAGAGAATTCCCATGGCCATGATATACAGGGATTCTCCACCCTGGAATTGACAGTAGACTCCTTGTCTGTTCATTTACTCTCCCCTCGGTGCTTTTGTGGTATATGGATGACTTCTGCTTTGTCATGGGTAATAAAATCAGACCTCTGTATCTAGATAATATATTTTAAGAACACTGATTTTGTATGATGTTATAGGAAGTTCTACTATTTTATTGTTTTATGTTTTTCCCCACTTAATTTTTACTCCTCTTTATATTAATGTTGAGTCTACACTCAACATTATTAGTCTACACTGTTGTGTCTTGCTTTTAAAATCTAGTCTGATATGACCGATTTTGACAACCACAACTGAGCAGAATGTTTTCAGGCAACATAAATAGACCACAGGGTTTACAATGAACATGGCTGGAGTTTATCCCATGGCAGTATGCTTCAAGGGTGGAGAAACCCTGTATTTTTTTCCTTCTGTTTTCTTCTATTAAATTTATATACATTGGTCTTGACAGGGGCTCCTCCTCACTTTTTTTCTTCCTTTTTTTTCCTTCAATGAGCCATAGAACATGAATCATATTGTTCTGCCTCAAAAATTAAGGGAAAAAAAGTGGATGGTATATACCAGGGGCAAACAGCCCCACAAACATTGAGTGGAAATAAAAAATGATCAGACCTAAATACTGAACCCAAAGTCAATGACAGTAGAATTAAAAGACCCAAACTACAACAAGTTATACACAAAAGGGACATGTTATGCTGGCAGTCCAGGTGGCTAAAGGTGGAGCTAAGGGAAGCATGCTGGGAACAGGGGTGGAGGGAGGGCAACACTGGTGGTGGGAATTACCTTAATTCATTGTCACTATCTACCTTAAATATAAGTGTGAAAGACTTGTAATTCATATTGGTCTCAAAAAAAAAAAAAAAGTTCAGAGACCAGAATTAAAATCCCTCCCCCAAAATCTAGTCTTATAATGTTTTTAAATTGGTTGTTGGGCCCAGAGAGATAGCACAGCAGCGTTTGCCTTGCAAGCAGCAGATCCAGGACCAAAGGTGGTTGGTTCGAATCCCTGTGTCCCATATGGTCCCCCGTGCTTTCCAGGAGCTATTTCTGAGCAGACAGCCAGGAGTAACCCCTGAGCACCGCCGGGTGTGGACCAAAAACCAAAAAAAAAAAAAAAAAATTGGTGTGTTTGACCTATTTGCATCTAATGTAATTCAGTTAAGCTCTAGATTTTACTATTATTTATTTTTTTTTAAATATGGAATGCTTCACGAATTTGCGTGTCATCCTTGAGCAGGGGCCATGCTAATCTTCTCTGTATCGTTCCAATTTTAGTATATGTGCTGCCGAAGCGAGCACTAACTATTATTCTTATATATGTCTATGTCCTCTTAGTTCTGTTTTTTTTCTTTTCACTTCTTTAAATTAGTTCAGCTTGGTTTTTTCCCAATTATTTTGTTTACTCAGTTAGATTTTGAGTATTTATGTTTGAATATATTATATTTGGAGGTTGAAAAATAGAATAGGGCTTAGTAGATTCATCTTAGTATAGTCTACTGGAAATACTTCATGTAAAATAGAAGAAACTAACAATAATTTATTGTTATGTATGTTAATAGACTCCAAATGCATTGGAATTTCTTTCTTAATGAACTGTATCTTAAAAATAAACTTAAGGGACTAAGTGGAGAGATAACATAGGCATTAAAGTACTCATCTTGTACACAACTGGCCTGGTTTTGTGTTTCTGGTACTACATACAGTCCTTCCAAGCATCCCAGGAGTGACCCTTGAGCACTGCAGGGTACCGTTTCCCATAAGTCAACTTAAAAAATAAATAAAGTGGATCTGGGCTATAGAATAGCAGGTAAGGCATTTGCTTTTCATCTGATTAATCTGGGTTCAAACCTGGCATCTCATATGGTCCCTCAAACACTGACAGGAGTGGTCCTTGAGAACAGAGTCAGGCATACGCCCTGAACATTGCCAGGTGTGACCCCAAACCAAAAACACAATATAGTGTTTGCAATTTTTGTCTGGATATATACCAATTCTGTTTGTTGCCCATTAAAAAATCTGTATCTAAATATTATATATGTTTCTTCTGCAAAACTGAAAAAATTACATTTTATAGTTTGCTCTGCTGATAATTATTTTCAGTTCTTATTTGTCTAAAATTATCTTTGTTTCACTTTCATTATTTAAGGTTACATTCCTTAGAGTAGACACAGAATTTTTTAGAATTATACTATATATACTATATATAATATATAATAGTATATATATGATATATATACTATAGAATTCTACTATAACAAATTTTTATTTTTTGTTCATTTTGTTTTGGGCCACAGCCAACTGTGATCTGGGCTTACTCTAAGCTTAGGAAGCTGGCAGGACTCTGGGGAACCAAATGGGGTGCCTGGGATCTTGCTTGGATTGGATGCATAAAAGGCAAGTATAATATTATTTTGTTGTATTATCTCTTGGGGCCCCTACAATAGATTTCTTTTTAAGCTTAAATCTCCCTGCCCACAATATCTGGAATTTTTTTAAATGGGAAATTAACAGGTTTTTCAGACCTTTTCCCATGTATATCATCTGCCTTATGGGGGTTTGTTTGTTTGGTCTTTAGACTTTCTCTCTCTCTCTCTCTCTCTCTCTCTCTCTCTCTATATATATATATATATATTATATATATCTGTGTATATATATATCTCACTTTGATTATGTTTTCCTGTGTTTATATTGAGTGCAGAAATTGAGACACCACCCAGAAACAAGGATAAACTTTAGGAGAAATGGTTCGTGATAAGAATATGAAAGGACCATCAAGAATCCAAAGCTTTGACTCATGACAGTGCCGTATCAACAGATGCAAACCCAGGCAAGGTCGGCTTTGAAGCCCCACTTGACAACCAACTTTTTTAAGGTGCAACGGATGGCCTTGTTTTCTCTCCTGGAGATTGGCCCTCATCTCAACCTGTGTGTCCTAACGGTATAATCCCTCTGGAGAAGCCCATGTTCTCTTTCTCTTTTGAACAGTCTCTCTCTCTCTCTCTCTCTCTCTCTCTCTCTCTCTCTCTCTCTTTTTCTTTCTCTCTCTCCCTCCCTCTTCTTTTTCTTTTCTTCCTCCTCCTCTTCCTTCCCCTTCTCCTCCTCCTCCTCTCCCAAATTTTTCTAATTAAATTTATTTTAGTAAACTATTTTATTCTACTAAAAATAAGATGGAAGTAGCCTCATGTGCAACTGGGGAGATGTGTGTGTGTGTGTGTGTGTGTGTGTGTGTGTGTGTGTGTGTGTGTGCGCGCATGCGCGCGCCCCCAGGTGTGCTTTCGGGGGGTAGGGGATGTGGAAGTGGGACAAATAAGTTTTCTCTAGTTAATCCTTTTGTTATAAGGATATCCTTGTTCTATTTGGTGTGGTTGGCTTTCTGTTGGACATCATGAGTCTTCTAGTTTATATGCAATGCTTGGTTGAAACTCAGGTGACCCCTGTCTGAAAAATTTTAGTAGTTGTTTAATTCTTCACTAATTGTCTTTTCCTGGGAGCTATTTTTTGCAAGTTGCGTATAGCCTCATTTCATCTATGTACTGCTTAGTATTCAGGCAAATCTGTGAAGAGAGTTCTTAACTCTTTCTATATATAGTTCTCCCCCCCCCCCAACATTCTTTATTGCAAAAATACAGATATCTCAAAGTTTCCAATATCAAACTTTGTCTCCTCAGGAATATTTGCTATTCTTTCTCCATGTGAAATATAGACTAAAATAACTCCATGAGTAAACCAGGGCTATTTTAGGGTTCAGCTCATGTTTTTCTTTTCTATTGGGGATCACATTTTTGCTCTACCTGTATTACAAGTGGCCTTCTTTTTTAATTTTATTTCATAAATCTCACTATTAACTTGCATATCAAAGGTAGATATTATCTTTAACTAGTTATTTTTCATAATCTAGTAATTTAATGAAGTATGAAATTCTAATAAATGTTATGCTGCAACACAAATTTTTATATACTCTATACTACACTTAAGGTAGAAATTACTGTGAGTTTAGGCTTTAATCTATAAGGAATCCCTTCAGATTCAAGTGACAGAAAGCAGATTAAGAATGTCTGAATCAGGGGCCAGTGAGGTGGCACTAGAGGTAAAGTGTGTGCCTTGCAAGCACTAGCCAAGGAAGGATGGTGGTTCGATCCCCTGGCATCCCATATGGTCCCCCAAGCCAGGGGCAAGTTCTGAGCGCTTAGCCAGGAGTAACCCCTGAGTATCAAACGGGTCTGGCCCCCCCACACAAAAAGAATGTTTGAATCAAATAACGTTTTATTTTTTCGTCAGAGGGACCAAGTCGCAGTGATAGAAGGGTTCATCATTGTCTAGAGTCAACAATGTAGCTCTGAAACTATTCCCCTCAAGAGTAAAAAATGACTGCCTGACAATTAGGCTACATTTTTTTTTTTTTTTTGGTTTTTGGGTCACACCTGGCAGCACTCAGGGGCCACTCCTGGCTCTATGCTCAGAAATCGCCCCTGACAGGCACAGGGGACCATATGGGATGCCGGGATTCGAACCACTGTCCTTCTGCATGAAAGGCAAACTCCTTACCTCCATTCTATCTCTCCAGCCCCAAGAGATTTTTTTTTGTTTTTGTTTTTGGGTCACACGCAGCAGCACTCAGGGGTTACTTATTTCTGTGCTCAGAAATCCCCCTGGCAGGCACAGGGGACCATATGGGATGCCGGGATTCGAACCACCATCCTTCTGAATGTAAGGCAAATGCTCTACATCCATGCTATCTCTCCAGCCCCAAATTAGCCAACATTTTTTATTTATGAAAAAAGGTAGAAAATAAAACGTAGGGATTCTTGTAAGGTGAACACTATCTCTTTCATTTTTGCAAGAAAAGTTTCCTGTGACCCCAGAAAAATTCTGCTTATATGAGATCACCAGAACTCATATGACAATAGATTCCAGGAAAGTGAACAAATAGTCTTGAGCGTCTATGACAAAAGACAAGGAAATGAGCTTCGTAAATAAATCAACAGTGACTGGTGCAAAGTTTACATAGTAGTACTGTTATATCTACTGTGGTAAAAATAATCCTCACAGTTAAGAAGGAATGACAGCTACAAAAATTTTGCAAATTTTCTTTTCTGAATTTCTACATCCTTTTATTTTTGAGAGAGAGAAAGCAATTTTTACAATCCTTGTTCATGCACCTACTTTTTTTATGCTACCTAGTATATCTAGTATACCAAGTATATCCATCTCTTGCCTCTGCTGTCTGCTTCTCATCTTGTATTACTTGTTCTCTGCTATAGAAAAAGTGTCTTGTCCATTTGGGCAGGATAATTGGCAAATGAAGCTCCAGACTTAAAGTCTTCTAGTAGCATGACCTTAAAGTCATTCAGGATGTGTGCATAGTTCATTGTAGTATAATGTCACTGCTTCATACTCTTCCTCTGTTTTGTGACTTTATAGTTCACTAGAGCGGGAAAAATTAATTTCTTCATCACAATAGACCATTAATGAGCATGACATAAATAGATACCTTAAAGTACTTGCATTGTTTAACTTGGCTTCTCTGCCCCTGCCGTATCGCATGAGAACTTTTCCCAGGAAGTTTTTGGTCTGAGAAGGATGAAAGACATGTAGAGGAGATTTGGCCTATTTTTCCTTTAATTTTGGGTAGACCCACTGATCTATAGAGCAGTGTGTGAGCTGGATTCTAAATGACTGGCTTCATTTTTCTGTTGTGGTGGTAGTACTAGGTAGTACAGCTTTAGTGCTGCTGACTGGGGGCGGGTAGGGGGACCATGCTCAAAAACATCAGAGGTGCCAGAATGAACTCAGGGCCCTACACATGCAAAGCATGAGAGCTATCACTTGAACCAGCTATCTCTGAGCTCAATTTTTAATTTTAATTTCTTTTTTTTTTTTTTTTTGGTTTTTGGGTCACACCCGGCAGCGCTCAGGGGTTACTCCTGGCTCTACCCTCAGAAATAGCTCCTAGCAGGCTCAGAGGACCATATGGATGCTGGGATTGGAACTACCGTCCTTCTGCATGCAAGGCAAATGCCCTATCTCCATTCTCTCTTCAGCCCCTAATTTTAATATTTTAATTTCAATTTGGTTTTGGTTTTTGGGCCACACCTGGTGATGCTCAGGGATTACTCCTGGCTATGCACTCAGAAATAGCTCTTGGCTTGGGGGACCATATGGATGTATGGGATCAAACTGCGGTTTGTCCTAGGTTAGCGCTTGCAAGGCAGATGCCTTACCCCCTTGTGCCACTGCTCTGGTCCCTAATTTCAATTTTTTTTAAGTGAGGTATCATTCATTTATAAGGTTGTGCATGTTTTAGATGTGTTATCACACCATATCAACCATCAATGTGTCATAATGGTCATTGGAATCCCTCCTCAAACTGTACCACTTTCTGCATTTAAAAAGTTATTTTTTTTTAAGTTTCTGGGCCATGCTCAGTTTTACTCAGGGCTTACACCTGGCATTGCACCAGGGATCACTCTTGGAGAGTTCGTGGACAATATGGGGATGATGAGAACCTATCCTGGGTCAGCTTTGTGTACCTGCTATAGTATCTCTCTTCTTGCCTATCCTCACCCTACCATGGTAACCTCAGTTGTGTGGTCAGAGTCTAAGGATTTTGTTTTGTTTTTGCTCTTTTGCTTTGCTATATCCTATCTGTGAAGGAAATCATCTGTTATTTGCTTTAATCCTTATGACTTAGCATTACTTAGCATGACCCTTTCTACTTTTCTACATGTTGTACCAAAAAACAAAGATCTCATTTTTTTTCTTACAGCTGAGTTATACTTCATTGAATATATATTCACTATATATTCTTATTTATTTATTTATTTATTTATTTATTTATTTATTTATTTATTTATTTATTTATTTTTTGGGCCACACCTGGCAATGCTCAGGGGTTAATCCTGGCTGTCTGCTCAGAAATAGCTCCTGGCAGGCATGGGGGAATCATATGGGACACCGGGATTCGAACAACCACTTTTGGTCCTGGATCGGCTGCTTGCAAGGCAAACGCCACTGTGCTATCTCTCTGGGCCCCACCATATATTCTTTATTCACTCACTTTCTGTGGAGTACATGAGTTATATGTTTATTATAAATAATAATCTAGGCAAGCTCTATCTGTTTGATTTAGTATTTTGCATTCTTTGATACTTGGAAGTAGAACTGCTAGATTATATGGTAGTTTTATTTATACTATTTTAATAAATATCCATCTGGTATTTCATAAGAGACTGGACAAACATATTTTTCTGACAATTATGTACAATGGTTCCTGTCTCTCCATACTCTTGCTAATACTTGTTTGGGGCCTTTTTGATAAAGGCCATTTTCACTGGTATGGGATATCTTACTGTTATTTTGATCTGCATTTTTCTTATCTTAAAAGATAATGAGCATCCTCTCTCTCACCCCACTGTGACAATGGTATGTTTCCTTTGCTGAAATGCCTATTTAGTTCTCCATATTTGGGGGGGGAGCTGTAAGAATGTCAAAAGGCTCTTTCCCTGCAATTCTCAGTGAAACTGGATCAGTGTTTTAGTGGGAGAGCCTACTAAAAGCTCAGGGCCTGAATTGACTGAAAATTGCCTGAGTCACTAGGCAATGCTTAGGGTTCCAGTCTCCCCAACTCCCTAGGCCTGCAGTATTCAGAGGTCCTTCAGATACCAGGAATCAAATCAGGGTCAGCTACATGCAGGACTTATGCTTAACTCTTAAGCTAGCTCTCCCTGGTGAGAAACATTTTTTGATGGGGAGATTGATGAGTTTGGTAAATTTCATATATATCTTGATATTAGCTCTTAGTCTGATGCATGGAATGCAGCCGTATATTTTTGTTTGAATCATAGTTTGTTTTATGGTACAAAACATTTTTAGTTTTATGTAATCTCATTTATTTTTGCTTTTGTATTTTTACTGTTAGAGTTCAGTACCTGAATATATCACAGATGTGTTTAGCCTATGTTTTATTCATTGAATTTTAGTGCTTTGGGTCTAATATCACAATCTTTATCCATTGGTGTAAACTGTTGCATGTGATTATTTTTGCATATATTATTATTCAGTTTTTTTCTCTTGGCTCCTTTGTTGAAATTAACTGTTCCATCTGTGGGGACTTAATTCGTAACTCAATTCTATTTCATTGATCTGTTGGTACTTTTTTGTTTTAGTACCATACTGTTCAATTACCCTAACAGTATAGTTTAAAGTGGCGGAGAATGACTCTTTCATTTTTCTCTTGTTTTAGAATTTCTTTAGCTATTTGGGATCTTTTGTGATTCCAGATGAATTGTAGTACTAGTTGTTTTACTTCCTTGAAGAATGCCATTGGGATTTTTATACAGATTGCATTGAGTGAATTGCTTGGGTAAGATAGTCATTTATACAATGTTTTTTCAATCTCTGAGCAATGAATATCTTTTTATCTCCTTGTGAATTCTGTTTCTTTTTCCAGTGATTTAAAGTCCTGATGTCCATGTCTTTCATGTACTTTGATAAGTTAATGTTGTGAACTTAATTCTTTTTGATGTCAGTGAAAATGGAATAATGTTTATTTCCTCTTCTAGTATCTGCATAAGGATATGCAATAATGTTATATATATTGATTTTGGAGCTAGTCATTTTACTGTTCTAATAGATTTTTTTAAATTAATACATTCTGATAGATTTTGGAATTTCTTATGTACAGAATGTCATGTTCATTTTTTTTAATAAATGAAGAATTTTATTTATTTATTTTTGGATTTTGGGCCACATCCAGCGACACTCAGGGTTTCCTCCTGGCTCTGCTCTCAGAAGTTGTTCCTGGCAGGCTCAGGGGACCATATGGGATGCTGGTGATTGAACCCAAGTCTGTCCCAGGTCGGCCATGTTCAAGGCAAACATTTTACCACTGTGCTGTCACTCTGGCCCCAGATTGTCACGTTATCTGCAAGTAGTAATTTTATAATTTGGATTACTTTGATTTATTTTTCTTGTCTAATTGCTCTACCTAGGACTTTAAATAGCCAAGTTTAATATTCATGTTAATATTCAAGTTCATCCTTGAATTAATGACAGTGATAAATACTTTTGTTGGCCAAGTTTGGTTTACATTTCCACCTTCCTCTCATCTTAAATCACTGAGGATGGTTCAAAAGTTGGGGGACAGAAAATAAAATTTGATATCATAGTGGGGAGGTGAGTTTCTCCAAAATAAAATGATTATTTGAAGAAGAGTATTGGTTTTAAAGCATAACAGATCAAAACTATCTTGATCCACACAGGTGCCTTTTATATGTTAATATTTATGGATACATTTTAAGTTGATTTTGGGCAGGAATTCTAGTTTATTTATTTTATATAGATATTCAACATATGTTTTACAAGTTATATCATTTAGGATGATGCTTTGCTACACAAAATCTAAAAACCACCAGTAAAAGTGATTTTATTGCAGGAAGACTTAAATTTTTTCTTGCTTTGAAGCCTAGAAGTCACAGTGTATAGTGGGTGTGGGGTCTCTGATTTACAGAATCCTAAGGCCTGTGTTGCTACTGCTAGCTTTTTTCTTAAATGTGGGTCTGAGCTTAGTGTGTCCAAGATAAGCTCTTTCATTAGAAACATATGGCAAACAGCCAGGTAGAAGACAGCAAGAAGACAGGACAAAAGAATATATACTAGTTGCTTTAAAAGGAGATTTCTCAAAAGTTGCCATGTAGCATATTTTATTATCTTTCATCTTTGCAGTGGTAAGAAACTAGCTAAAGGGAAGGCTTGGGATAAGTTTTAGTTCCAATCATACACGTGTCTGGCTGCAAGCAGAGTTTCTAAAAGCGGGTTTATAGAAATTGGAATAGGTGACAAGCTCTTCTGCAATGTTCAATAAATATTTCTTAAATAAATGTGTAAGAATGGGTTAATAAACACTGAACTATTTTTAATTGTAGATTAGATTCTGGATTAAGAAATTTATTTGAGGTTAAGGTACCTATATAAACTTTTTTTTATTTTTAGTAAGCAAGGAAGCTATAACTATTTGTTTTCAATATTTTTTTTCTTTGCAGCAAGCTGAATAGTGTAGCAATTTAATTTCAGCCTTGTGCATTTGTTTTCTAAAAGTCTAATCCTTATAGGATTCTAGACATAGTGTCTGGAGATACTCTATTGGAATCCTTAATTCTAAAGAAAATATCTTTCTTAAAAGTGTATTTCCTCTTAAGCTTAGACAAGCATTCTTTTGAAGGTTTGGGATACAAATATTTGCATTAAAGGGATTTACCACCTATAGTTATAGTAATGCTGACATTATGGGCAAGCTGTTATACTGATCCATTGTCCTATTGTGCAGCAGAACAAACCAAAGCTATTTCCAGTCTGTGGATAAATTCACTGTTGGCATTGCTGGGAGAAGATTGGGTGCTAACTATGAAGCTATTGATTTCTTTCTTCTTTCTTTTTTTCCTCTGCTTTGGGCCAAATCCAGCCTTTAGTAATGTGCAACAATTTCTACAGTTGAATTCAAGGTGATAAAAGGAAAGTTTTGGATTGATGTCTAAGTTAGTAAAGAGTCTCTGTTTCATAACATTTTACTGAACATTTATTTTTAAATTTTATTGTATAAATATTAAATGTTTAAGTGTGAAATACTCTGGCTAGAAATTTTTAAATTCAGATATTTCTTTGGATTAACTATTGGTGGGTCCACTGAGTTAAATACAAAAATTTACTTTCAGAATTCAATTTTTTTTTCTAATCATTTTCTTTAATTTATGAAGGCTTGTTGATGGAACATGACAAACCTTGTCCCATCAAGGGGATAGCACTAAGGACAAGTGAAAAAGAATAAAGCTTTCTTTTTTCTTTTTTTCTAAATTTATCCTAAACTAGTTCTTGTTCCACAGATGTTAAAACTAATAGAAAATTAAAATATAAAACTAAAATTATCTCCAATGATTTATTTTTTCCCTCCAACAAAGTCTTATTAAATGAGATATCATGTCATGTATTATGTAACGGAGATCCAAACAGAGCTTCTTTGAAGATATTTTCAAATTATTGCTATTTTTGTTTTCTTCTTGAGCCTTACATGGCAGTGCTCAGGATTTACTCCTGACTTTGTACTCAGGGATAACTCCTTGTAAGCTGGGGGTATCATATGGCATACCAGGGATCCAATCCAGATCAGCCACATGCCAGATAAGCGCCCTACTCTTATACTATTCCTCTGGTCCCTGGAGATATATATATTAACATAGAGCAATAGAAAACCATTAAATGGGCCCGGAGAGATAGCACAGCAGTGTTTGCCTGGAAAGCAGCTGATCCAGGACCAAAGGTGGTTAATTCGAATCCCGGTGTCCCATATGGTTCCCCGTACCTGCCAGGAGCTATTTCTGAGCAGACAGCCAGGAGCTATTTCTGAGCAGACAGCCAGGAGTAACCCCCTGATCACCACCGGGTGTGGCCCAAAAACCAAAAAATAACCCCAAAAAAACCATTAAGTGATTCTTTTTAGAATGGGTTTTTTAAAATCACATTTATA